>NW_006436288.1:3507124-3507934 GCF_000325575.1 Pteropus alecto
CTCTTGATCTATAAAGACCTTTAAACTGTTTTTCCAATGTATCTTCCTGTCTTCAATATTATTTGGAGCATCTCAATCTGGCCTGTTTGTCTCAATACTATGTAAATGCATCATACTAAAAAGTTATTTCATACATTCTGGAAACTTTTTCTCTTGTTTAAAATTAATTGGTCAATAATATTAATTAAGTTCTCAGAGCAAAGTGTGTGTGTGTGTGTGTGTGTGTGTGTGTGTGTGTGCGTGCGTGTGTGTGCGCACGCGCGTTGGGGGGTGGAAAAGAGAGTTGAGTGAAAAGTGAAAGAAACATTATGCCACTTGAATGAATCCAGTCTTCCAAGCTTCCATGATCCTCCAGGGCAATTTTTGAGATCCTGGAAGTTGTCTTATTTCTATTGTATTACTGTATATTCTGCTTTGTTGCCTAAATAATAAAAGACAGTAGAAAGTTTGGATTTAGGGTATGGATGTGGTCTGGAGGTTGAGGAAGGGGGTCCCAGCCTCATACCACTGGGTGGATTTCTTGCTAGTCCCAGTCAAGCACACAGGAAGACAGTTTGAGTTTTTGTAGGAAACCTAGGAGAGGCTGAACTGCTGTGTGGATTATAGTCTTGAATACATTAGTTGTAAAAAAGCTGATGGTGACAAAGATTTCTAGGTCGTGTTTCAAGATAAGTTATTATTCAGTGAAAAGAATCCAACTATTTTTTGCTCTTTGATTTATTTTTTATTTTTATTTATTTATTATTTTTTTTATTAAGTTTATTGGGGTAACATTGGTTAATACAATTATATAATTTTCAGGTGTACATT
>NW_006436288.1:3512642-3544991 GCF_000325575.1 Pteropus alecto
CGTGAATCTCCTTGCTCTGCTCATCTAGTTGTTTTTTCAATTTCTGAAATTGCTGATTTGAGTTGTTTGGGATCTCACTGAGTTATTTTAGAAATAACATTCTGAATTCTCTGTCATTTAATTCACATATTTCTATGCCCATAAGCTTATTTCCTGGAGATTTTTCTCTTTCTTTCTGAGATGCCTTGTCACCTTGGTTGTTCATGTTGTTTAATGGACTATTTCTCCACCTGAACATTAATGGAAGTGTATTCTGTTGTTTTTCCAGAAAGAAGATTTATTATATAAAGGTCTCTCTTTAGCTTGCTGCAAAGAAGGCGCTTTTCTTTTGGTTTCAAGTAGGTGGCATCTAGGCCTCTTGGATCCCTAATAGTTTAGGCAGCATTTGCTCAGATTCCCCTGGGCCTCCACGGTGATCGGACTATGGCTCAGCCTCGGTTTTGCAACCACAGTTGGTAAGAATCAACTGTTGTTTCTCTGCTGGCTGCTTCTCTGCTCTTGCCCTGATGACTGGGCCTTGCAGCCAGCTGGCCATGGGGAGTCCACAACCCTCCCAGGATCAGCTGTTTAGGGAATTTGCAGCACGAACTCGCTGCTCCTTCTCCCTTCACCCTCCTCCTGCAGGGAGCTCCAGAATCTGCCAGAGGTAGCCTCAGTCTCAGCAGAGTTTGCTCAGATTTCCCTGGGGCTCCACGGTGTTCGGTCTCAGAGGATATGCGGGGAGGGGCTCTCTGGGTTGAGGGTTGAGGGCTGTGGCTCAGCCTTGGTTTTGGAACCAGGGCTGGTGAAAATGAACTGTTGTTTCTCTGCTGTCCAGTCCCACTTCTCTGCTTTCTGCCCTGATGACTGGGCCCTGTTGCCAGCCGATAAGTCCTGGCACTTCCAAGCAGGGCTGATCAGGGAAGTCACTGCACCTTCACTCCTCCCCTTCCTCTTGCAAGGAGCTCCAGTGGCTGTGAGAGGCAACTTCTTTATTTGTCCCAGTCCACTGCTGGACACTCAGATTTCTGACCTGTGGTAGCTCTTATGTGTAGATCCCACGCTCAGATGTGCTGATGTGCAGTTTGGGTGTTTTTGTTCAGTTTTAGATGTTCAGCTTATTGTTGTTTCAAGGGGAGAGATCTGAGGACATCTCTTACTCCATCATGTTTTCCCAGAATCCCCTGATTTATTTTTTTTTAAGTTTTTTGTTACTTTAGCATTTAAGTTGCATATTTTTAAAAAAAGAGGTTTTCTAATTTTAAAAAAATAACTCTCTTTGAGGCAGATCAAAATCAACCCTGGTCGAAGAAAAATAGTTTCTAAAGGCAATGTTTACTGTAACTTGTTCTATCTAAAACTAGGCTCTGGTCCCATTAAAGACGTGTCAGAGCAGTATTAATTTGGTTATTTTTACATAAATCTGCATTAATATTCAAGAAACCCTGCTCCAGGTATGCAAATAAAGTAGCATTAATTAATTAGTGCTACTCTGTCAACTATGTTCAAGCCCAAGATTCAAAGAGTGTAAGTGGCTGAAACACACAAAGGTATTTATACCAATCAGTGCTAATTCATGCTTAGAGGAGACACACAAAGGAAGTTTTCAGACATACAAGGAGGATGTCACATACAGATACCCTTGTATTTGTAACTGGAAACATGACCATTCCCTTTCAAAACCCCATTCCCCCTCTACCACAAAGAAAAGCTTCCACAAATAACAACACATGCAGGCTGGAGGAACAGAAGACCTTTGTCAAGAATTTAAATGAATCTCTCTATATATATTTTCAAAATTTATAATTATTTTAGTTTCTAGATATACCCACTTTCGAAAAACAAGGTACAGAGTTAAATGTGAAGGTAGGGAGTACAAAGAGCTGAACTGTTGTCCATTAGTAAATGTGGGGCCTGGGGGGTTTGAGAGGGAACCACAGAGAAGGGAAGAAGAGGGAAAAAAAGAAGGGACAAAAAGGAAGTCTAGGCAATGAAGGAAGACTGAAAACTGAATTACTGTTATGGCTTACTATATACTTTAATTCATTAGAGCAGATGATATTACACAGGGAGAGACTATAGAATAAGAAAAGGACAAAGAATTGGGGACAACTAAAATTTATGAAGAAGAGGAGGAAGTGCCAATGAAGGAGATTAAAAATAAATTTTCTTCTCCCTAATTGGTTCCATTTTCATAATTTTCATAGTATAGACATAGAATGATAAACAGCAAATTCAAGATAGAGGTTACCTTCAGGGAAAGATTGAAGGAAGCAAAATTGAGTAGATATTGTTATAGGAGGGGGCTATGTCTCTATCTGCAATATCATATTACTCCCTTTCTTTTCTGTAGAAATATAACTTTTCACCTGAGTTTCAAAGAGCTCATGGCTGCCTAGCTAGAGATTATGTATTCCAGTCTTCCTTGCAGCTGTCTCTTGTATGCTTATATGACTAAATTCTTGCCAAGGTAGTGTGATTAGGAGTGATGTGTATGACTTCCCGGTCATTTCCTTAGAGGAAATTGTTTGTCCTTGCATCTTCTCCTTTCCATTTCCCACATTTTGGAATATGGATATACTACCAGCAATCCAGTCTCAACACTGAGGGCATGAATAGTACTCCAGGGCAGGGTACATGGTCCATGGGCCAATGGCTTCGTTTGATGCATGTAACAGTAATTCATTAAGAGTGAATCTTATGTCTTATTTTATTGTGCGAATGCATCATGGTTTATCCACTGTCCTTTTGGTGGACATTTAGATTATTTTCTGTTTGAGACTATTAAGAATATTCTTATCATGTCTTCTTCCTCCATAGATTAGAGTTTCTCTATGATATTTTCTGTCTTAGTCTGTTTGGGCTATTATAACAAAAATATCATAAACTGTGTGGCTTATAAACAAACGTTTATTTCTCATAGTTCTGGAGGCTGGGAAGTCCGAGATCAAGGCACCAGCAAATTTAGTGTTTGCTGAGGACCCGTTTCCTAGATGGCCACCTTTTCTGTATTCCCCTGTGCATAAAGGGTAAGGGAAATTTTTAGGCTGCTTTTATAAGGGCACTAATCGCTGAGGACTCCACCCTCAAGACCTAACTATCTCCCAAAGACTGCATTTCCTAATATCATAACCTTGCAGGTTAGGTTTCTAAATATAAATTTTGGGGGATACAAACATTCAGACTGTAGCATATATGTTTAGAAATGGAACTGCTGAATCATAGGATGTGTTTATATTTAATTTTCCTCAGCATCGTCAGGATAAACTCTTTTCCAAGTGGCCATAAAAATTTAAATCACCATCAATGTGTTAGACAGTCTCATCTTGTTTTTGATTGAATTTTCATTTTTTATTTATCATCATTTTAATTTTCACAAAATTGTTCATATCTCACTGTGGTTTTAGTTTGCATTTTTCTAATTACCAATGAAGATAGGCATCTTTTCATATGCTTAGGGCTATTTGTGTTGCTTTTGCTGTGAAATGCTCATTCACATTTTTGCTCCTTTTTCTATTGTGTTATCTTTTTCTTATTGGTTCTACATATAAATCTTTTGTTAAAAATATGTATGGCAAAACCCTCCCACTCTGTGATTTGTCTTTTTAAATCCTTATGTCTTTTGATGAATGCAAGATTTTAGTTTTAATATAGTGATATGCCTATTTGTTACTTCATGGTGTACAGGTTTTATTATTGTTTAGGAAATCCTTTGCCCTCTGAGGTTGCAAAGATATTCTGTATTTTATTGTATAATTAATATAGTTTTATCATTCATATTTATCTTAAATCTGTAACTAGTAAATGATTTTTGGATATGATGTGGGTTAAGAATCAAATTAAGTAATTTCCTTATAGATAACCAATTGTCCCAGATCCACTGATGGAATAACTATTATTCCCTCCTCCCCCCACTACCCATTGATCTCTAATTCCTGCTTCTTATTATTTGTGTGAGATTATTTTAAGACTCTGTCTTTTCCATTATTCTGTTAATCTAATCTCATGCAAATGCCACATTGTCTTATTATAGTCTTGATAAAAATGTTGGTTTTAGATAAGGCAAATTTCCCACTCTTTCTTCTTCTTATGGAATATTGTCTGGGATAGTCCTGTTTGCTATTCAATCTGAACTTCAGAATCAGATTGTTATGGTGTTACATTTTATTTGTAGATTTAATTGTTTTTATAGATTAGTCTGGGGGAGAATTTTGGCTCTAGTTCTTTGTTTTTTAAGTTTACGTAAACACATTCTTTTGTGTAAGTTTATCACAAGCCTGATTTTTATACTTTTTTTTTTATACGGGTTGTAATTTCAATTGAAAATTAAACAGAAAGTAAAGAGGTAATTGGTAATTGTTTTTAAAAAAGAAGAAATGAAGAGAGTTTTGTTGTTGCCTAAAGGATAAATTTATACATTCAGGGAGAAAAAAAAAAACCTTAGGTGGAAACAATGAAAGTACAAGTCATAAAAGATAAGTGTGAGGAGCAAAGCATGTGCCTGATCTTCTTGAAAAGTGAAGCAAGAAAGTGAAGACCATGTTGGCTACCAGCTGGCCTAGATTGTCTTAGGATGGCTCAGCTGAATTGCTGGAGCACTCCCTGAGGGAGAGAGCAGAGGATTCAGAGGTAAATACTGAGGGTGGGAAAGAATGAGTTCATTATGTAAATAATAGTTGCGAGCCAGATGTTCATAGCTTGGGTATACCTTACATGCCTAAGGCAGTTGTACAATGCATTTTCAGTGAGTTTTCATATCCTCGGGGGCCTTGCTATCAAATTCCAAAATTGCTCTCTCTCCTCAGACAGCTTTTCTCACAATTGCTGAAAAAAGAAACTGTTAGGAAAGTCTCACAATGAGGAAATTTTGGTACAGTGCCTTACATGCAAACAAGAAAATAGCAGGAGTTAAGCAATTCAGATAATTACTGTCATGAATACTGGACCATGTGAAAAAGAGAAAAGATTTTGATTTTTAATGTTTACACTTAAGCACATAAAGTAAAAAAAAAAAAAATGCAATGGAGCTAATTTTTTAAAAACCAAGCAGGCTTTTAGCTGCTCAGATCCCATAAAAATCAAAAGGACAAATGTGACTTAAACTTGCTTTACAGAAGCAAATTTTCACAACCTGGCATTTAAATTGAGCTTTGGGGCGCTCAAATAATCCCACAGGCATGTAAAATCTGATACTATATCTGCATCTAGATATTCTGCTCTGAGACTTGGAGTCCCAATTGGCAACCTGGGAAAACCATATTACTTACACTTGCTCAAATAATCTCTAATTAGTTCTTCTGACCCTCTTGTATACTAATAAATGGCCCATTACAAAACATTAAAACTGAATTCTTTCCATTAAAAATGATTTCCTTGCTAGTGAACATGATCTAGGTTTAATGTACAATGTTGATTAACATTAGATTGTTCTAATGTACAGTAAATGCTTTCCAGTATAAAGTGATTGTATCACTAATTTGACTTTCTGGTTCAGTCATTTCTCTTGGGAGGGGGTGGGGGATGAGTCTTCCTACAGTGATCTAAATATTGCTTATATTCTTAGTTTGTTTTTGGTCTATTACTTTTTGATCGAAAGAGCTGAAAACTCTAATGTGAAATTGTATAATGAGCCTTGGAAAATTGTGAGCCTAAAGAGACTTTTAGCTCACCTCATCAGGTCAATTTTCAAGTTTTATTTAGCTGGTAGTATGAATAGGCTGATGCAATAGAAACTTCTTTTGGGATTCTGGCATACTCCACGGACCATTCAAGACTCCCTTGCCACCTAGTATAGTGTCACACATAGTAGGTGTCCAATGATTACATGTTAAATTAATATTGTAAAATGTTTCTGCATGACTGGTAATTAGTATTTCTGAAATGATTATCTAATTGATTAATACACTCATATGTATAGAGCTCCTGTATTTGACCAGAATTGTGTGTGACAAACCCTAAACAAATTTTAAAAGATGCATTAAATATGGCTCTAGGAAACATTATCATAAGGATTGGAATTTAAAATTTATTTTAGACAATTATAAACTATCTTAGATTGGTTTCCCAGAAATCCTGGGCCATAAGCTCCCTACCTGCATGCTATTCTAAATGTTGAGTAGGTCAGGGAAAGTTCTTAACACAACAACCACGTTGTTTTTTTTATTCCTGGATTGATATGATGGGAATTTTACTCACTGGGCTAATACTTATCAAGCACCTACTATGTGCCGGGTGCCCTGCCTAGGCCCGAGGCATACAATCATTATGAGTACCTTTCAGAAGAGCATAGTTAGATAGAAAGAGGGAGACATGCAAACAACTATTAGAGTAGAATGGAGCAAGTATCACAAATGGTTATTACAAATTTAAGCTGACTGCCCTGTCTCCCTGCTGAGCTGGCCTTTGCCTATCTGACAAAGGAGTCAAGAATCCTGTGACTAGACAGGGATAGCAGGTGAGATCAAAGGGATTGATCAAGGATGTTGAATAAATAGAAATGTACAGAGGATAGGAAGCAGGGCAGAGGAGATATTTGTTGAATGGCATGAAGTCTGGTGGAGCTTTGGGGACTTGGTTGGTACCAGTTTTGCAAGAGTTGACCAAAGTTTCTTCCTATTTTTAGACTGAGCTCATAATTATCAAGTGAATATTCTTCAAAATATAGCACATTTAAGCCCTCTTCTCAAAGGTCTCCCAATTTGTAAAGAAAATAAACACAGGCTTCTTAGTTTGACATTCTTGATCTTCTACAGTTTGGCCCCAACATATGATTTCGATCTACAAAAATAGCATTTTTGTGTGTTTCAAACACATAACTTTGTTTCCCTGCTTTAACTTTAGCCAAGTCTGATTCCTTTATTGTCCCTGTGTCTTTTTCAAAAATGCTACTTAAAAATGCTCCTTTTCTAATGCTGCTCCTCTAGGAATGTTTTCCTGGTCCTCCTTCACCCCCATCCACAGTAGGATTTCTTTCTCACCTCAGTACACACTATAATTTATTTCTCCCTATGGTGTCTTCTGTTTTATAATTATATACATATATGTTTTCAACCTCCTTGATTATTAGAGATTCTTATTGTACTCAACTTTTGGCCTTTCATTTCATTACTCTTACTTAAATTATGCAACTAGCATAATGTAAGGCCATAAATAACAGTTACAAAGAGCAAAATTGAATGCTTAATGGAGTCGATAGCGAGAAACTTGAAAATCCAAGGCAGAAGGAAGTATAGGAGAGATGTTGAGTTGTGATCTGCTGGAGAACTGATTGAAGAATCTCTCTCTGTCTCTCTGTCTCTCTGTCTCTCTGTTCTCTGTCTCTTTCTCTCTCATTCCCTCTGTTGTGTGCATGTGCACACATATATGTGTTTGAGGGACTTCTAAATATTTAAATCAAGATTAGGAATTCTCTCCTAAAAGCATTAATAGCTACAACAATGCAAAACCATTATATCCTCCTTATTTATTTTATAATGAGATTGACAGCCTCGTTTAAACATTGTGAATAATGCAAAATGCCTTTCTTGAGGATTGCAGTGTACATTTTTCCAATGGTTTCAATGGGTGAATACAAAGTATTCTCAATGCCAGTGATTTCTAAGAACAGTTTGACCCTTGTGATTTTTGTCCCTTATTTGCGTAAAAAAAAATTTTATAAAGAAGTATTATAGATTTTTAAAGAAAATTATTTGAGTGGGGAATATCTGTGGATATAGGTAGAAAATCTGAATTTAGTACTTGTATAATGAAAGATAAGTATGAAAAATAAAAAGAAACATGAGTATGAAATAAAACAGCATGTACATTCAAACAAATGGTGCTAATCTACCTTTGCTAACATGTTTCCAGTTATAGCTGTTTTAACACTCAGGGAGCTCTTCTCATACCTGTAAGAGATAAACATTTTTTTCCGGTGTGGAAACGGAAGCCTAGAAAGATCATGTAACATGCTCTAATTTTCCTTCCGGCTCTAGCTTTTGCTCTCTCTCCACTCACCCTTTAATGAAAACTCCTTATGAATGAGAATCTCATTACTCTGTTCTCTTCATATATTTGTACTCTTGCTCTATTCTATTTGCTGGACAACCTTTAACCTCACAACCTTCTCTAAAATAGTTGTTCGGATGCAGACACTCTCATCTAATATATAAAATTCCTTTTGTTTTGATCCTTTCTCTTTCTCTGTTATTCCATCTAGCAGCTTTAAAATATTGCTGTTAATCTTCAGTTAACCTAGGCTTTATATCTATACTATTATCCCTGTTTTTCTGATAAGAATAAGGCCCAGAAAATTTATGAGACGTTCCCAAAATTACTGGGATTATAGGTTGAAACACATGCTTCCCATCCACCTCCCAAATTCATATGCTACAATCTTAACTCCCAGTACTTCAGAATGTGATCTTATTGGGAAATGAGGTTGTTGCAGCTGTAATTAATCTCCCATGAGATAAATTGATACAAAAGCAGGATGGGAGCCTAATCCAACATGAGTGGAACAGACAGACACACACACACAGGGAGAATGCCATGTGAAGATAAAGGTGAGTTAAGGGTGATTCTTCCTCAAGCCAAAGAATTCCAAAGGTAGCAAGCAAACCACCAGAAGCAAGGGTGAGGGGTGTGGCACAGATTCTTCTTCACAGTGTTTGGAAGGAACCAACTTTGCTCACATCTTGATCTTGGCCTTCTCATTTCCAGAACTATGAGACAATTAATTTCTGTTTTTCAAGCCACCTAGTTGATGGCACTTTGTTGTGGTAGCCCTGGGAAATTAATACAGATTCCAACCAGAGTACTTGGGTCCCGTGCTCTTTCTACTACGTCACAGCTGCATTTTCTGAATAGATGTCATTTTGACTTGGATCTAAAGTCTAGGTTTTTGATGCAATGTTATTGGGAAACACAGAAGAAGAAATGACTTTTTCTGCCTGGGTGTCCTAGAAGGTTTTATTGAGAAGCTATCACTTGTTAGGGTCCTTGATCAAAGAGTTGGAGTCTATCATACGTAGGCAGACTGGTAAGAGGAAGGATTTCCAGGTAGAAGGAACAACATATCTTTCATTCCAATATAAGAAAGGGGGAACCACAGTAGATTAGAAGAGATTAGGTGAAGGGAGAGAAGGCTTGAGGAGGTGGGACAGTTAGAATGCTTTTGTTAGGTAAGATTCACTGTTTGATTATGGTTCCTGGGAATACCTTGGCAGTGAAGTAAAAAAAGAAGATATTTTCGTTATTAAGGCAATAAGGAATTCACTGAAGAAGAGGACGCTAAAATCTTAGAGACACTTATTGGTGTCTATTCTTTGCAGGATGGAGTTGACAGTAAAATATAGCATGGAATTAAACTCCCTGTTACCTGTCAGAATGTTGAGATTCCAGAATGTCAGGGACTAGGTGACAGCACTTAACCATCAGATCAGAGATGAGATGGATTTAATTACAGAATAGGAAGTAAAGGTAGCAAATCAACTATGACAATTAGGGTTTGTTTATCTGCAGGAATCTGTGGCGAAGGCCAATAGGTCATGTTATTCCTGAGAGTGAGATATAGGAACAGCTAACTGAAGTACTGTTCAATTTATTTAATAAAAATAAAAATAAAAAAAGAGATGGTAAGTAGAACTTAGATCTTATAACAGAAAATTGAAGCCCCTTATGCAGTTTTCAAATCTAAGTTAGTTCACAGACATACATCACATTGATCAAAAGGAAGTCTGAATCCTTTTGAAGGAAAACTCACCACCACCACCACAAGTGTATCCAGTAAATACTTTTCTGAACCTTCAGAAAATGTCATGTGCCCATTTACCAGCGAACATCAAAAGGGGAATACAAAACTTTTTCAAAGATATTAGATTTGTGATCTAATGAAAAATTTTACTACAATCCCTTAGTTAGAATAGGGGCTTATGGAAGGCAAGTGATGATTGGATCGCTGGCTTCATGGTGGGTCCCGTGGGTCCATGGATCCAACCTGTGGTTATTTTCTCATTCTCTTAAGTTATAATTGGGATAAATATGCTTAGCTGTTAGCAGAACCCTCTCATTGGTTCTCTGATCTGTGGAAGGTCTGTTATGATAGGAAAGGTCAAGTGGAAGTCTGTATAACTGCCTCAACTCCTTGGAAGGATTGTGCAAGGATATAGTGATAGTGGTTCCCATTATATCCCTGCTCAATTCACCTGCCTGGCCTATGCAATAACCTGATAGATTATGAGGGATTACCATAAACTTGGGGTCTCAATTGCAGTGGCTGTGCCATATATAGATTCTTTACTATAATAAATCAACATAGCCTCTGGTACCTGGTATGAGGCTATTAATTTGATACCTGAAGCCTCCGACTTCTCCAGAGGATATCCAGAAGGACCCAGTAACCACATGGAAGTGGGGAGAAGTTAAAACCACAAGGGTTAGACTATGACCAATGAGAGATGACAGGACCAGCAGCTAATCTGATTGCCCTTTCTCTTTCATAGGTTCTTCCCAGCAGTGCTTTCACTGTACTTTGTGGAACTAAAGAATTGGCTAGATTTCTCAGAGAAGCAGTGCAAAGTCAGTAACGTATCATCTTATATTTACTTTTTCTTCTTCTCTGCCTCACTTTTCCTTTCTCCTTACTTTTTCTCTCTCTCAAATGTTAGCATTTATGCTTTGTCTAAACTTTGATTTTTTAGAACACCTGGGCCGAGACATTTTAAAGACCTGAACTACAGTCACATTGACGATGGTAAAGAGGGGTAGATGTGTGAGATAATTAGGGAGAAGAAATTTCCATATTTCCTATTGCATTGGATTGGAATTGGAGAGCTGAGTGAGGGTAATGGAGGCAATTATGAAAACTTGGAAGTTTATAGCATTGGCAGCTGCTGAAGTGATGCATTAACAGAGATTTCAAATATTAAACGTTTAGAGAGAAAGTGATGAGCTGAATTTTGAATAGGTTCTGCTTGAGGTAGCTGTGGGACATCCAGGTGTTGAAGTCTAGGAGGAAGTTGGAAATGTGTTCTTGAAGCTAAGATGGTGGCTTTAGTAAATATAAGGTTGAGATTAGCTTGCTACAGTGTAAATTTTTTATGCACATAGATTTTTTACAGCCACATTTCTGGCAGACGTGTAGGTGTGTTTCAGCAGTGAATATAACACTTTCTGGAAAATAATTCATCCAATAGTATTTATCTGAATGTTCCTTGCCCTAAAACATTTTAACACTCCTGTCATTTATTTCTTCTAAATCATCTATCATTTATCCTTTCCTGGCTAAGGCCACATTTATCTACAGGGTGGCTGTGATGTGCTATCAGAGGTACCAGTAAGGTGGCTCTGTCTTAGAAAGTATCTCTTGTACTGCCTTGCTCAAGCTTGATTTTTACAATGAGTGGTTCTACTATTGAAATGAAAGATGTAATTCATCAAAAATCAGTAGGTCATTAGTGGGTTTGGAGAGACTGAGAGTAATAGATCTCTCTGAGGGTAGATTTTATTGTAAAGAGAGGTATGTGTGCGTGCACATGTGTGTGCATGTGCGTGTGTGTGTGTGTAAAAGATTAGGGGGAGGGAGAGAGAGTGTGTTAGAAGTACCATGCCATCAACGGTGTAAAACAGTGGTTCTATTTAGTGGTTAAGAACCCAGGCTCCTGTGTCAGTCACCTGTGTTCTATTCTACCTATGTGTTCCTTGGCTCCATCACCTTGAAGTTATTTCACTGAGATTCAATTTCACTGCATCTCTAAAATTGGGCATAATCATAGTAAATGCCTATAGTGCTGTTGTGTGAATTAAATGAGAAAATGGATGAAGGGCACTTAGTTTATAGTAAGCTCTCAAAAATTATTAGTAATGTTTTTTAAAGTGTAGATTTTGATGTCAAAGACAAACATTACCAACCTTATAATTCTGTCTGGAAAAATATTTTTAGATTATGCATAATCATTTGTTAGTAATTTAGATTCAGGATCCATTTTTTTTTCTCTTAAGTCATTTACTTTATGATTTAAATAAACAGATGGTCCCAACTGTCCACCCCTCCCCTATCTCCATGAAAATTTCATAAATCTGCTTCACCTTTTGGCTCACTGAGAGAGCAGCTTCTTGGTGTTACGGTACTCATCCATTTACTTGGAAGGTGTACTATCTGCCTTACCTCTAAAATATACCTTAAATTACCCACTTCTCATCATCTACATGGCCTTGACAATAGCAGTAATTTCTTGACGGGACTCTAACTTTCATTTTTCCCCCCACTACAATGTTCTCCTTTCAATTTAGAACCTTTCAACACTCCTGTCATTTATTTCTTCCAAGTTTAGAACCTTTCATTCGATTCCTATTTTGATTAGAGTAAAATTCAAACTTTTAATCATGGCCCCCAAGTCCTCCCATTCATAAACCCCTGCCACATCTTCCACTTCATTTTATAACAGCCAAAAGACTTCATTTTATTTCTCAAAACATCAAGTCCTTTTTGCTTCTTTCTTGGTTGTTTTCTTTCTTAGGCCTTTTCACTAGTCTCATTGGCCTGAAATACTCTCTCCCAGTTCATGATGTGTCACAAATTTGTGTTTGCAAATGATCTTCCTACTGTGATTTTCAATCACAATACCCCTTTCATTTTCTTCATAGCTCTTATATCACAATTTCTTGCAATTGTCTTGTTTCTTTTTTATTTCATTTGTATAAGCCTACTCTCTTCTATAAGAGCTTCATGAGTTCAGACGCCTAATTCCTATCCTGTTTATCTTTGCATCTCTAATGTTAAAAGAGCCTGGCATAGCATAGGTACTCAATAAATATCTGTTTAGTGAATGAACATAAGGAGGTATTATTGCCCATCCACATCTCCATGACTAACAGAGTCAGAAAATGAGGTGGCAAAGAAGGTCACCCAGATGATGATAATATACAAAGTGTCTCTGTGCCTATGGGTAGATAAAAAGAAGTAAATATGAAGCTTTTAACAGTTGAGAAAGCATTACATGATAAAGAACTTTAATCATATTAACTCATTTAATTCTCACTATAACCCCACAAAGTAGAAGCTGTCATTAACCATCTCATTTTATAGATGAGGAAATGTGATGCTCAAAATAACATAGGAAATGTCAGGGCAGAGTGTAAATCCAAGCAGTCTAGTCCCAGAGCCAATGCATGTGACCACTCTGCTCTGTGGCTCTCTAAAGCAGCCTAACAAGCTCATCAGCGTGACCTTGATACTAGATGATGAAATCAAGAATCATATCTTATCATTGTTTATATTTAGTCAGCACTCAATCCATTGCCTTACCTATGATTGTTCTGTATCTACTTGAATTAGATATTGAAGTCCTTGCAAATATAAGCAGGGTAGGTGAAGAAAGAAAGGTACTAAGTTAGATGTTAAAAATCAACAAGTTTGTTGGGAGAATGTCACAGAGATTGACAAGAAAAAATAATGACTAAGTAAAAATGGGGAACGTGGTGATAATAAATATAAACAATAAGATTTTTATGGAATCCAGGGGAAAAAATAGGATAAAAATGAGTTTTCAGAGAAAGAGTGGCATTCAAAAGAAAGAGGGTAACTTGACGAGGGAACACAAATATATAATTAAGTTGGCAACCAGAAACCTTCAGTGGAGAGGAATGACTCACTAGGCTTCATAGCTTGATGAAAGTATCATCTCTCGAGGCCATGCAATTTCCATTTCTCCGATTCCATATTTACCAAGCAACCTTTGAATTTAAATTCAATTTCTCAGTGTTTCCTGACCTGGATAAGAAAGCGCTAAGAAACAAAAAACCTAAACACAAACAACCTGTCTGCTTTAAAGCACAATTTTTATGGAAAACTATTAAATTTTTTCTCTTTTATTAATTCAAACAATGCTGCTTGGGCACTTACTCTATACAAGGAACTCTTCCAGGCCGTGGGGTGGAACAAGATGACTGGAACATTATCCCTCTTTTCAGCTTACTTACAAAGTTCTGAGAGTCAGATTATGTTTGTTTTGGGTATAAATGTGGGCCTCGTTATCATCTGGAGGAGCTGACCGTTAAATTCCTTGACCTGTAGCAGTGGAGGATCAAATATTATACTTATATTGCCTTCAGTAATGTGTCTCCACTTTAAATGCCTATTTCTAGGAAGTACATAAACTTTCCCATTCAGAGAATTTGCTCACTTGGCCCTGTTCAACCTTAATTCCTGTTCCTCCTCTATCTTATGAACTAGTACTGACCTGGTGAACCAGCAATGAACATTTCCCCAACTAGGGATTAAAATAATACCTGGCCTGTCGTGACAGTCACACCATAATATTGGTCCTCTTGTCTCCTTTTTAGTTGTGTGTGGCCTTGGGAAAACTTAAGAGACAAAGGTTGTGTGATCTTTGCAATAACTTGAAAAAAATTTTTATTATTTACTTATTTCAGAAAGCCACAGAAGAATAAAGCATTTAAGCTTATTTTAAGTGTTCATTTTTCAATCAAGAATTATGTAGCTTGATATCTGTCTCTCTGTCTCTCCACCTCTCTCTCTGTCTTCCTCTCTGTGTGTCTCTCCCTCTCGCCCCTCTTTCCCCCTCATCCTCTCCCTCATGTGTGAGAGCGCGCACACACAAGGACACACATTGCCTTCTCCCAGCATACCATTATATAATCTTCCTGTTTTATCGTTCTCCTAACACAGACTAGAACCACACATACCACGCGTGTCGAGGATTTGGGAAGAGAGCATGGAGATAACATCTTGAAAAACTTGAAAGAATTTGTTTACCACTGCGACCTTCACCCTTTCTCTTATTTGTCAGCTCCTGACATGTTACAATTTTCAGCATTACCCCTTGAGCTTTAGTGCATGAGACCCTCCCAAAGCTAATGTCGATAAGTTGACACGAAAATATTCACAATTACATAGTTTTAAATATCAACTAGGATAAAGATAAAACACATTCTAAGACAAAGGAAATGAAGTTTATCACAGAATGGCTCTGATGGCTATATAACACTGCTTTGCACTCTTGAATCTATGACCTTGACTTCCACACTTATGTGGCAAGGCCTTAAATCTTCCTTTAGCCTTGATTGAAATCAGTCTAAACTAAAAATGAGGCTTTTTTTCCCTTTCCTTTTCTGCCCCATTCCATTACTTTTTCATGGTTAATGTCTATGTGGAACTAACTCATTGCACTGTTTTTCAATTCGTACTCCCCGAAGCCTCCTCTCAAGTCATAAAACCATGAATAAGAGGAATTAGCAAACAGAAAGCCTATGATTTTAGAGTATCTGGAGTATATGGGAATATAATTAGGCTGATGCTGGTTTACAATTAGGAGACGGATTATATCTGCCTTTCCTCGCTATCTACCAAGGTAACCTGGAGAAATATGACTAATTTGGGGGAGAATTATCACATTAGCCCATCGCTCTAGGTCAGCCTCTCTCTCCCCCATCTGTGGTAACCCTACAGGCCCTTCTTAAAGAGAAAGCACTGGCTACCACCCCTGCTGCTTTATAAAGGCTCTCTTTTCAACCTGAAGGGATTGTACCCACAGCACAGTGCAATTTTCATTTGGAAATGGGCTTCCAATTGTGTTGACACACCTCATTAGCTAAGCCCTACCTCTTAAGTCAGGGACCTTCATACAGGTATTAAGTACTGGAGGGGAAAAAAAATAACAAGTAAAAAAAGAAAAGCTTCATTTTTCGCCTAAATTAATAAGGGAGGACAGTGTTCCTTATTTCAAGTTCCTCGTACCATGTAATTCTAAGCTTTATTCTTGCTGTTGTTGCCATTGGTTTATTTTATTTCATTTTTCTTTTCTCTAGGGTGAGAAGTCCCTTTATCTATAGATGATGAAAGTGAGGTTAGATGTGGGTTTGACATTTTAGAATTACAAAAAAATTGCACAATATTGTTTTTCTCTATATGGCTTCCACTACCGTGCATTCTTTCATTGTCAGGTGTGCCATTTGGAAGTATTCAGTTAAATTTATTTTACTGTTTTATTTTATCAGCCTCTGCTGAGGGTATATTTGGCACTTGATTTTACTTGATAGTTTATCCAAGGAGTGGGTTTCTCAGTTGTCTAAGGGAATATGTGTACTGATAACTGAAGCAGGTGTTTAAGTGTTTGGCAGGGTTTGTCACTTGGAAGAGAACCAACCTAGCTTGGGCCATGTCCTGTGGTAGTAAATTTCAGCTCCACTGTAGGTTTCTCTTGCTCATCGATGATTTACATGTTAGGAAGAGCATCTAGAAGTTCTGTTGACTTAGATGACTCTGCCATCCTCAGAAATATGTAATGAATCAATTTCCATTATAAAACTAGGCTGGAAACAATTGCTCACCCATTTTGCTTTTTTTCTTCCTTCTTCTTTCTAATCATTTTCCTGAGAAAGAGAATTGTATCATAAGCCTGCTGTGTGCAATTAATATGTGATACTTGCCTTTTTCTGGGCACATGTTTATATTTCATGATCAGCTTTGCTAACAGCAGAAATGGGAAAGAGAATGTCGAGAGAGAAGCTATTGAAAAGGCTTTATGTGACAAACCATATTGTCAAACATTACCAGAAAAAACATGGCTACAGAATGGTGGCAATGCGTAAAGGAGAAGCACCAATGGCCACCACAGATACAATATACATTTCATTTCCTTTAAGTTCTTTATTCGCAGGTTATGCTTCTGCAAAGTATATTCTGGAGTGGTATTTGGGTAACTCGCTAGTTTTTTTAGAACCAAAACATTTTTCTTAGTAAACTCAGTGCCCCCTTTCTAGGTTTCATGGAATCATTTTTGTTTTAGTTCTCGTTTTATGTCCTTTTTATTTGAACTATTTGTAAACTGTAATTTTGCTTCATTGTAATTATTGGCTGTCTCTAATGATGTTTGCAAAGATATCAAAAAATGATTCTTTTGAATTGCACCACCCCACCTAAGACAACTAGCAAGTAATTTACCACCTGAAACAGATATCCTAGTCTATTAAAAAACATTTCCTACAATTCAAGAATTGTGTTAAAGTCTTTACTTGTTCATTTAAGACATGGAGATACCTCATATTTCTAGTCAGTCTCAAATTATGCTCTGGAAAAGCTGCCTTAGTGCATTTTTTGCAAAGTTTGAATAGCATAAACATCACCTTTTTGAGAATACAGATTCTAGCCTGAAACTATACTGCTTTGGATCAAAATTACCAGAGGGTGGGGCCCAGGAATCTGTATCTGTGACAAAAACTTGGGCTTGAATCTCTGCTTTACCACTTACTAAATTTCTCTGAGTCAATTTCTCTGAGCCTCACTTGTCTAACCTGTAGATTAGGGATAATACTAATAGTCAGGGGCTGATATTAAAAATATTTGACAGCCAGAATGGAATAGCAGCAACCAATCAGAATCAACATTAGCCAGAGCATTGTGCCCAGACATCAACCTTTTAATTGCTGAGTCATGGGGAGGTGATGTCAAGAGAGCCTGGGTAGCTGGGAAGTCAGGTGAGAGCACTTAGAAGACTGAGGCAGTGGCTCTTTACTAACCCATGAGAAAATGTTACAATATTTTCACAATTGGGAAAGATATACCCATATACTTATCAGCAGACTATCAGCCCTGTATAAATTAAAAAGTGGTTATGACTATTAAAACAATTCTTGAAAATACAGGGCCTAGTACTTTGTAAGTATTCAACAAATATAAATTACTAGTATTATTAATGCTTTATTATTATTATTACGTATACGGCACCTGTTACACTTGGGGTTTGGAACTGACCCAGAACAAAGAAGATTAGAATTGAGAGTCCATAGTCACCCCAGGGCTTCTAAAGTAGGATTGTAACCAGATTATTAATCTAGCCTTGAGAAGAAAGGATGTGGCTATACAAAGGGAAAATGAAATTGTGAGATGACGCCAAGGGGAAAGAACAGTTAGCATACGAACCAAGGTTAGAGTGAATCTTATGTGTCATTTTAAGCAGAGATGGATCAGGTAGTTATTATAGAGTCTACAGAGACCCCTATGTCTGTAGAGAGATCTGGCAAAGATCCAGAGATTCAGATATTCAATAGTGGATGTGAAGAACCTAGATGCAGGGCACAAAGTAGGTGAAGGATAAGATAATAAAGATGGTTCGGGGACAGGAACTCAACCTTGCAGAAACTTGCTTAGCCACAGTGTCATAATGTCAAACAAATTGATTTAACATGGAGATAAAATTTCTTAAACATGAACACTTCAATTCCCTGTGTCTAAGGACTAGATTGTTTGCACTGTATGTGGCAAGTCTTAGCCTATAGAATTGTACTAAATGGACATTTTCCAAGCAATACTCTGATCTACATGGCAAGAGCCAAGGGCATCATTGCAAACCCCAAGGAGTTACTGAGAAAGGAGTGGGTGAGAGACTGTGACAATGATTTGCAGGGCAAGACTGAAAAACGAGAAAGGTCAACAGGCACAAAAAAAATGTCCTTTGGTTACATGTCACTTGTTTTGTTCCCACACTCACCAGTTCTCTGCCCCAAGCCCATTTTTCTCATCTATTGACATTTACCCCCTCAAATAATGTAATTGTCTGGAAGTATATCTCCATTGCCCTAGGAAAGTACTATACACATTTATTAAATAAAAACAGAGTTATTTGTAAAAGGCTTAACTATTTTTTTAATTGAAAATACTACTCTTAAGGTAGTGACAGCAGTGTGGTCTGCAACTCTGTCACTGAATGACTGCTGGAAGGAAGAATTTAGCTGCTGGCCCCTGCACGGGGCTGGGAGAGCCATCGGAGCCAAAATTGAGAAAACGGTGTTTTGTAACCCACAGACGTATTGATTATTCTCTGCTGCCTTCTGTGGGAACCAGAAATTCTGGTAGCAATAAGGCTAGCCAGGGGCAAGTAGAAAAAGGGGTTTTCAAGTAGTGCAGAGAGCAACAGGGAAGGGAGCGTCTATCGACTGGAACCTCCAGGTCCCAGGCTGCCTTTCGTATCCTGCCTCTTCCTACATTTACCTCTGGCCAATGTTGATGTGGAGTAATTGGGGATATTTCTTCATTCTGTTATTGACAAACTCCAAAGAGAAGTTTTACCAACTGCCTCCTGGTGCTCTCATTTCTAAATTTTGAGCTGGTGACTAGAGTTACTTACAAGGCGGGTACCTTATACTCAATGATTTAAATAATGTATATTTATTTATATCTTTAGCTAAGTTTCTTTAGGTACCTACTGTTCTAAGAAGTGTCGCAGTTAAGCTGACGGTGGTGAGTTCGGGCTGTAAAGACAGTTTCTGTTTTTTTGAGTTTAAATTAAATCCTTGACATTATAAAATATTACAGATACATTACCATTGCCGATTGTGTACTGTTCATATGTTTCTGCTATTGCATTATTCAGAATTAAGTTAAAAATTCTTTTTATTGTGTTTTAATGTTTCTAGGATATGGACAGATCAATATTTCTAGACTGTGCACACATTCTACCTAAAGGCTATGAGTCATATTTGCTTTGAAAGAAATAGCACTTAAGACCTGTCAGTCAAGTCAGTTGTAAGAAACATAGAACTCTTTAAGAATTACTCTGCCTCCTCTTCACATCTAAATATAGCTAACTGGTTGGAGTGTCTAAGAAAGATAGCTCCACAGTATTTTTAAAACGGTACAATTGTAATTAATCAATGCAAATAAAAAGCTCAAGGTCTTTTTGCCTATACATGTAAAATATACAATCTTTATTAAATTAAAAATTATATAACAATATGAGTAAGGAATATGTGTAAGGAAAAGACCCAGTTTCCTAAAGTCATCTGTATGTCAATGTTTTAATAGATCTTTATACCTTGGTTGGGAAAGCACTGGTCAGGATGTGCGAAAATGGGATTTCTAGTTTCCATTTGGCCACTGCTTAACTGCATGACCTTTCAAAACTACTGCCTTCATCCCAAGGCCTAAGTCTCTTTTCAGGCTATAGGTTAAGGACTACATATTAAGAATGAACTATATATTGTCAGATTTACTTGCTGTGTCTCTGTGAGAAGTTGGATTAATATCAATACATTTTGATATAGAAGAAATCCTCCTTTAACACAAAAGCTGATTTGCCTAATTAAGATCTGTTTACTGTTCCTGAAAGCAAAAAAAAACTAAAATTGTTCCTCTGATATCTAATATACTAATAATGTGACAACTATTTATTCACTGACTACCTTCTTTAGTCTCACCACCGTGCTAGCTGTGTACACATTATACCCTCTCCCTGTATAAGCTTTAATTTACCTATCGCATAATTTATATTTGCAAAGTGGTATTTCGATTCTTCTGGCATATTACTGCCAAGAGTGCCAATAAAGGAACCATACGGTGCCCTAATATCCCTGATTATATTTGTATCAGTGTCTGTAGAGGTTGTATCAGCAGACGGAACAATGGACTGTACCATTAAATTAGCACAATTTTGCAGCATCGCCTGGCAGAAGCTCACACTTAATCCAAGAGGTTATTCAACCCTATCCAATATGATTACTCTATAAATATTTGCCCAAGCTCAGCACCAGCCGTTATATCACTAATCACATATATAGTTTTGTTATAGAGAAGACCCCCAGTGTCAGCAATTTGAAAAACAAAGCTAATTAGTTTTGATTTAAGGATGAGGAGACTTATTAAGTTGAAAGTGAACAGTTTGCATAGTATAGTGGCTCTTTAGAGCACATGTGAATATGAAGGAGATTTACTATAGTTTGCATAGAATTTTAAGGAGTGGAAAGGCTAGGAATACAAGCATATGTGACAACCAGTGACAACAACCAGTGATGGCTGGAGTGGGGTGGGGCACTAGAACAAACCCATTAAAAACACTACTCCAAATAAAGATACATTAAACCCCTTTCCAGTTTAGAAAAAAAAGTGCCGCTCGCTGCCAACGTTCATTTAACATCACACATAGGAATGCTATGCCTTCTAGGATTTGACATTTTCATCAATCAAACTACTAAAATAGGATACTATAAGTAGAATGATGTCATTTGTTTTCAAACAGTATCGATATACTAGAGCGATGCAAACATAATAATGTTAGGACTGTAATCCATGAGTTATTTCCGGGTAAACACTGCAGCCGCAAGCACCGCTGGAGAGTATTCTTGGGGCAAACAGGAAATGGATTAAGTAAACACTGTACTTTCTAGTCATCCAGCTTTAGGACAAGTCCCTGGTTTCCCCTTCCAAATAGATCACTGCTCCTAAACTCCAATAGAGAATTCTGGTACTAACGATGGTGTTGACCTGTATGGTTTCATTTGAGGTGAGGGTAGCAAAGAGCCCCTTACCCCAACATCCCTCAGCTACCAGGCTACTGTGTTACTTGAGGTTGTTATTATTATTGTGCTTGTATCCTTTAAAATGGTTTGAAATCTAAAAATTTTACTTAGTAACATTTATCTTAACACCAAATGATACAGTATTATTTATTCCAGTTTTTAAAAGGTTCTATTATTGATTGGAAATACCTCTACTCTGGGACATGAAAGGAAGTGAAGTAACATTAATTAAGCCCTTACACTGGTCCAAACACTATTCTACCCTCTTTAAATGTGTTCTCCTTTAGTTTAATACTTATAATAATTTTATTTGTTAGGACTCAATTTCCCCCTTTAAAGATGAAGAGGCTGAGACCCGGTAGGTCTTTCTATGCAGCCAGCTTTAGGTCAAGCTCCTGGTTTTCCCAGTGGGGTTATTTAACTTAGCTAAGGTCATCTCAAACTCTCTCCCATTGACAACCAGATTCTTCTACTTACAGTTGAGATCTTGGGTAAGTCGTACTGTTCTTACCCTCTGTGAAGTAAGAGGAGCAAGCAAGATCACTGGTCTCTCAACTTTTTTTTTATTTTACTATCCTATCAGTAAAGAGAAAAAAAATCTTTGAGCATTTTTCCTCTAACATATATTTATTATAAGTTACATATATACAATTGTGAATCTATTCATTAAATAATAAGCTTATTTCTTAAGTAAATTTTATACTAAAATATATAAAAATATATATATTAACATATTTTCTTCTCAATTGAATGAATTAAGATTTCTGTGTACTTTGTTTTGGAAACTACTAGACTAGATGATCTCCACAAGTTCAAAAACTCTATGAATCTAAGTTGCTTCTTAGCTTTGTAAATTATAGAAAAAATGTATTGATGAAATCTTATTGGCATGAGAAGATCTTATTGGCATAGAGGAGCCAGAAGGAACCTGGAAAAACTAGGCCAGGAAAGTTTAGTTTAGAGTCCTGAACCAGGTAATGAAGAGAAACTGAGAACTCAATAAATGAGGAAGAAGTAAGGATGAAAGTAGATGATGATGATGATGATGATGGTGATGATGATAACAATAACACAATTGTTATTATGTTATTGTTCTAGCCCCTGTTTAATAATTTCACGTATATTTATTTATTTTTTAATCATCACAGCAAACCTATGAGACAGGAACTATTATTATCTCTAAATGAGGAACACTTAATTTATATAAAAAAAGGAAGTGCTATAAAAATCTAAGGGATAAAAGGTCAGCTTTGTAAACAAATTGTTTAGCCCTATGTTTCCAATGTATGACCCTGTCTATTAACGTTTGCTGTAACATGCTCCATTCTTGGGCTTTGTAAAATGTCGAAAAACATTTGTATTAGATTTGTGTTATCTCTAGGATAAATTTTTTAGTTGGTATAAATCATTAACTTCATACAAGTTTTCTTGAATAGTTGGAAAGATGTTCAATTGAGATGAACCAAAACAGATGTTCTCAGCTTGGGGTAAGTCGTTCTCTGCTACCACAAATACAATCCACCTTAATAACATTTAATAATCTCAGTGCCTGAGTCTCCCTTTTCCAGCACTAATACCATACCTCAGCCTTGCTTAAAAATTTGTACTGTTGCCACCACTGATATATCTGTTCTAGGAAGAAACAGGCTTTCATTCCCAGGACTGTCAAATCAGGAGCTTTCACAAGAATACAAAGATTCACTCTATTATTGCACTTCATAGAACTCATGCCTGTAGCTTGAAAATAGAAGTCTTTGGTGTAGGCATTTGCTTGTTTGACAGCTCTGTTCTAAATTTTGAAACTGGTGGTACTGTAAAGTGCCTGTCTGACAATGGTGTAGCAGAGCTTAGTCATGCAAAATAATTATTGTTCACGGTTCCTTAGCTGAAGTCAATAGCTCCGTGCAAAACACAACATAATGCAGAGATCTAAAGTTACTAAATCAAAACTGAGAAAAAGAAGAATTTTAAAGAGGTTTGGCAGAAAAAAATAGCTTCTACAAGATTTGCCAAGTGATTTCTCTCAGCACATGGAAGGCTCTAATATTTCTAAAAGAAGATCCATGATAGAAACGGTGGTAACTTTTATTAGTACATTCTGGTAACTGTTGTTAGTAAGCTTATACGATGTCAGAGAAACAAAAGCAATTATGGAGATATTAACAAATGGTGCATGGTGCTTGCTTTCCAAACTTAAAATATTTTCAGGTTTGCTTCTGTGAATGTATTGTTTTAAAAGCCTCCAATATATCACCTACACTGAAAGAAGGATTGATTAATCTAAGTTTGTAACTAAATTTTTTGATTGGAGTGCCAGGATGCCTTCCCTGGACCTATAGAAGAGTCCATGAATCAGTGTTGTAGTATATGCTGGAAAAGTCAGCATTAATCCCACAGATGAAGAATTACGTGTCCATATTGCCCGAAACATTTGCTAGAGAATTTTGGCAAGATTAGGTGTTGCTACTTGACTGCTTGTAATAAAAGAGATGATGTCCTTTTTAACCTTTGGCAGATAATTGCACTTAACAATATCCATCTTCCGGGAGAAACAAATAAAATTTTAATTTCTTTAGAAGAGGGACAAACAAATGCACTAAGCTTTCATAGACTCCTCTATAATACATTTACCTACATTTTTTCTTCAACACTTTCCATCTGATTTAAGATGGAATCAATAGAAGTGAATATGTTTTTTAGGCTTAGCTCATTGTTACCTTTCACAGAGTTAATGAATTTTAAAAAATTAATTTCTTATTGAGGTATAATTTATGTACAGTATAAATTATGTACTGTATACAGTGAAGTATACAGATTTTAAGTGTATAGTCAATGTTTTGATTAATGTATACAGTACTCTCAAGTTTTATTATCATAATTTTACCTATTTTTGAACTTATGTGAATGAAATCATACAGTATATAGTCTGTTGTGTCTCTTTTATTTAACACAGTATTGAGATTGTGTCATGTTATTGTGTGTATCAGCAGCTTATTATTATTATTATTTTTTATCATGATGTAGTTAGTATTCTTATAGGAATATACCATAATTTATTTTTCCAGTTTTCTGCTGATGAACATTTGCGTTTTCTCAGTTTGGGGCAATTATGACTAAAACTGTGAAGAAATACTTAAACAATCCTTTTCGTGTCTCTATGTCCTCATTTCTCTTGGGTAATACCCTGAAGTGGAATTTTTGGATGATAGCCTAGGTCTGTATTTATCTTTATAAGAAATTAGGTGACAGTTTTTCAGTATCAGTGTTCCATTTTATACTCTCACAGGCCACGTGTGAGAATCCCATTTGCTTCACATCCTCATCAATATTTGATTGTGTCTGTCCTTTTAATTCTTGCCATTCTAAGGTTTTGGAAGAAGTAGCTCATTGTGGTTTTGATTTGCATATCCCTGAATACTGACATTAAACACCTTTGCGTATGTTTTTTAGCCATTCATATGTCTTCTATTGTGAAGTGTCTGTTCAAATCTTTTGCATATTTTTCTATTTTTAATTGTCTTTGTTGTCTCTTAATTATTGCTATAATTATTCTTCGTATATTTTACATATAAGTTCTTTGTCAGATAAATGTAATGAGAATATTTTCTCCCACTGTGGCTTGCCTATTCATTTTCTTAATGATGCCTTTTGATGAGCAGATTTTAATTTTGACGAAGTCTAATTTGTCGATTTTTTTCTCTTACAGATAATGATTTTTGTGTCTGGTTTAAGAAATTTTTGCCTACTTCAAGGTCATGAATATATTTTCTTACACTTTCTTCTAGAAGTTTTATGGTGTTAGCCTTTAGGTCTAGGATCCATGTTGACTTAATTTGTATGTATGGTGTGAACTAGAGATTGAAGTTCACTTTTTTGCATATGACCATCCAGTTGTTTCATCTCCATTTATTAGAAACTTTTCTTTCTCCATTAAATTGCTTTGGCACCTGAGTTGGAAATTAATTGACCAATTAAGTGTGGTTCTAGACTCAATTCTATTCTTTTGACTTGTCTATCCTTTCGACTGTACCATATTCTCTGGATTAGCTGCATAAGTTTTCCCATGTTTTTAGTCCTGTCTCATTGTGGCTACTTTTACATACTGAAAAATTTAGGTTCAGAGTTTATTTTAGAAATCAGTACAACTTTCAAACTGCTCTAGATCTCAGAATGTCTACCTATAAAATAGGAAAAATAAGAATTCCCTTGTAGGGCTGTTGGGAGAGATAAACAATCTTAATATACTTTTTAAAAGTATGTTATAATTCTAAATAATAATTGTATGTTTAGAATGTTGCATATATTTGTTTTACTTTTTGCTTTCCTTAATCTTAATACATATTCTAATGTATGTTTACTGAAATCTCCAAGAAGGGTATGCACCTTTGTTTCAGATTTTGGGGGCACCTAGTCTTTGGATTTAAGGACAAACAAAAATCTGAGATAACTAAAAGAAGTGATTCCTTCCCACTTACAGGAAATCTAGTCTAGTGAGGATGGCAATCTTTTCTGATATTTCTCTGTCTGTGTTTTTAAAAGGCAAAAGCTACTAGACTTCTAATGCTTTATTCTTCCAGACCTTTCTGATTTGATCTCCCTTTTCTTTGTTGTGGCAGTTACTCTTTGCTGATTGACCTTTGCTCTCCCTATCCCAAATCAATGAACTTTAAACTGTTCTAATATTTACTAGAAAATTACTTGTCCCAAAGATTTCCTTGCAGGCTTAAAACAGTGGCGAGAAGAAGAATTCAAAGTTTGAACCCTCCCCTTTACCCAAACTAAAACAAGCTGAATTAATAACTCTTTCTGTTCCTCACTCATTTAATAACATAATACAAAGATGTATAGAAAGCATAAATTCTTTCACAACCTTTTTCCTGTTATTGCCTTAGTTCTTACCCCAATTTTCATTCTGATTTCTACATTGAAGTTTTTTCTTTCTCAAGCTTAATGGCAACTTCTTACTTCTTTGGCTTTTGTGTTTACTAGATTGTAAACTCTTTGAGTAAAATTATTTTATTTTATTTATTTATCTTAGTTTCATACTTTAGCATCAAGCCAAGTGCCTTGTATTTATTTCATAAATATCCTTTGAATTAAATTAATTACAGTCAAGTGCTGATATTATATCAAAGACAGATATATATCACACAGGCAATAATTGTTCATGGTTTTTTGATAGCAGGAACTTAGTATTTATTCACTGATTAGTTAATTTTGAATACATTTTATAATTAGAGCATCAGATGAGTCAAGTGCTCTTTTCAAAAACATATTAGAATGTGAGAATTGCTCAACTGGAATTCTGTAGGTCAAATTATTTAAGTAATAGCTATATCTTTTCCTGTAAAGCAATCCATAAGATTTGGGCCATATCACCTCATAAAAAATGAAAAGAGCCTTTTCAATGCTTGTAGTACTAAACTCCAATGGCAAGAATTCAGAATAGAACTATCTCAAATTCTGTCCAGTTCCAGTTAGTGTTGCAGCCAGGTTCCAGTGTACTTTAACAAAATAGGTGACTAGTTTTCAAAAGATACAGACATGAAAATGAAGCATTTGTTTTCTGATGCTAGATTTCCCAATACTCTTACTGGTATGCTCATGTAAAAATTGTTCTCAGGCCTGTAATTAATTTCTGCTTCCTAGCACAAACTAGTCTTACTTCCCTTTTTTGTAGTAAATCCAAGACAGCTAGTCCTGGAAGCACCCCTTAAAGCCTAAAGGAGATAAAATTAGGACTCCCAAACCCCCAAAACGACAACAAAAACAAAGAAGCATACTGCACCTAACAGGTGGCAATGTGTGAGAAGTATTACCAGGAGAACAGTAATGTAGATTGAAAACATAAATTCTTAAACATTTCTAGATAAAGTCATGGAAGCTAGAGCCATAAGTATTGTTGTGGGTTAGAAGGCTTGGAAATATCTCTAGCTATTGATATTAGAATAACTATGTCCACCTAAAATATTTCCTTAACTGTCCCCATAAAAACCATACTAACCTGCTTGTGTAATAAACTTTACCCAATATAACTTCTCCCAATTCCATTTTGGACTCAACATTAGGGGACACGGTAAGGAAACAAGTTATCTGGGCTCACAGCTTTGGAAGGCTATCAGTCATCTTTACTAAATGTTTATATTGTGTCAGTGCCAGCCTTTGCCTTGCCACGGATGTATGGAAAATGAAGTTTAATGGAACATAATTTTATCAGTGATTGCTAACCATTTTTTTCCCTAGAGATTTAAATTTTCTATAAAGTTTTAAATACTTTCAAAGTTCAACGTTAAGATGTTTTTACATTGTTTCCAGCTAAATACAAGTTAACCGCTTTTTCCTTGTTTTCCCACTCCCGTACTTAAAATGCATGCAGAGTTCCTCCTATACAATAGCTAACATCTCGGCCCCACCTAATAGGAGAAATGGCATTTAGGGAAGAATTGCTGCTATTGGCGCCAGATAGAGGGGTTCAAATACCGGAGCCGGTAGGCGTTATTTACTCCCGGAGACAAAACAATCAGACGATTTAGGGAAGGTGTTTGGAGGCTGGGAGTTGTTTCATAAACGCTGGAGAGCAAATTAACAGAAAATTAGTCAGTGTGGGTGGCGCCTTCGTCCCGCCCACTCCCGCGCTCTGTGAAAGTCCCCGCAGCGCCGCGAGCCTCCTGCCGGGACAGGTTTGCTTCTTCTCTCCTGCTGAGACCCAGGGTAAGTGCCTGGAGTGGATATGGAGGGGGAGCGTGCAGAGAGGGTGCCTGGCCAGAAGGGGAATGGTTGGTGGGGGGCCGTAGGCTTGATAGGGCCCTGCCAGCTGGCAAGTTTTTTTGCTCCATTTATCTGCTAAATGTTTGCTTTTCGGTCGATCATTTCCAAAAGGGAGTTGTGTGCCTGTATCCTTGTAGGTAAGTTTTGCCGTTGTCAAATTTCAGGAATGAAACTTGAGAGCATAAGTCTTACCATGTTTGAGTGATGATCTACTCACTTTTTATTCTCAAGCCAAAGTAGCACCTACGTTGAAAGGGCCCCCTTGAACTTTTAGGGAATAAAAAGTACGAGCCATTTGTAGCAGTATATGAAGTCGCCGTCGTTTAAGCAACTTCTGTTCACCCTAAGGGTGTAAAATCCTGAAGCAGCTCTATTTCATGGTCAAATTGTCTTTTGCCTGCTGGGATGGGCTCCTCTTGGTTCACTTTGATACGCAGGAGAAATATTAGCAAGTTTAAAATAATAACAACAAAAACAATAACAAAGTGCAGGAGGACATGGATTAGACCCTGTGATCTAATGGCCAGTTGACTGGAAAGCTAAGGATAGAACTCCCTGGAAGGTTCTCCATCCCCAATCTGGAGTAGGAAGCCACGTGGAAGGAGTAAAAGAGAAGGGGACCTTCTGTGGTCCCCTCAGATATTATTTCTCTGGCAGGAGTGGAGATGTGAATGCAGAGAAGGGTGCTTGCAAGTCTTACATTTTCCTGTTTCCTTTGAAATACTTCCAAGGCCTCTTGGTAGTCCGGGCACCATGTGTACCCTCTTCCCTGTCTCTGCTTTCTCTCCAAGGGAGTGCCAAGCATTGTGTTGTATAGCCAGATGGAAACTTCCCCAGGCTCCCAGCTAACAGCCTTTAATCCAGTCAGGCCCAGAGTTCTCAGGGCCCTAGACTGCTGTGAATATCAAGCAAGGCATACCTTTTGCATGCCCTGTGGATTTACATTCTGGGAATTAGGGTAGTTTGGACTTTGTGGTCCTCTGCTATTTCCCAAATAAGAGCATTGCATATGTTGACCATCTTTGATCATTTTTTAAAATGGCAGATTGGTCCAAATTTGAATATTGCTCTCTGTGGCAGACAAGTATAATTTTTCTAAGGGTTTGTTTTTGAGTGGAGTTTATGAAACACTGGGGCTGGAAAAGGAAGTCAGCATAGTCCCCTGGTAACCACCTCACCGCACAGCCCCCCAGAGCCACCAGTATTTTCCTCCCAGCACCTGGGCTCCGAAGCATAGGAGGGCAAGTCTGCAGTCACCTCAGTCCATTCAGGAAATTCTAGAAACTCATAAACAACTACAAGGGCACTGTATTATCCTTTTTCCTTATCTCATGGGTAGTGTTCTTTTGGTTTCAGAAGGTATAAAATTGCAGAGTCATGGCCTTAGCGATGGGTGCCAGGCTTTCTGTGTGTTTCACAATCTTGGCATAGAGAGGCCACCATAATTAAGAGAACTTTACTCTTTTTGGCCAAAAGCCTGTAAAAACAAGAGGAAGATTCCTCAGTCGAGAGAGGGGTGGAGAAGGGGAGGGGAAGATAGGAATGAGAATGATTTTTGACAGAAAAAGGGCCTCCAGAACACCAGCCTTGATGCTGGGTAGCCCGCGAGTTAAACACTTGAGAAAACTGGGTTTCAATTTTGGTTCTTCCAGTGAATTTGGGTCAGATTACTCACTCTACTCTCTGGGCCTCAGTTTCCCTATGTGTTAAAGGAAGAGACAAATATTATTTGCTTTGACTATCATAGAGTATAGCAAATCGAGTGAGATAATTCAGAAGTATTTCGAAAACTCTAAAATTGTATCCTCAGTGCCTAGAACAGCACCAAAGTAAGAGCTTATTATTTATTTGCCAGGTACTTGTAGAACACTTACCAAGTCCTAGTGCTTTTCTAAGTACTTTACATTTACTCTTTTATGCTTACAAGATTCCTGTGAGGTAGGAGGTATTATTAACCTCATTTTACAAGTCAGGTACATAAGTACCAGAGAAGTTAAATCTCAGATAGTAAGTGACAGAGTCAAGATCCAGCTGGACTTCTGTCTAGTTCCAGAATCTGTGTGTGCTCAACACTCTGCTCTTTGTCTTCTCAAAGGTAGTCGCCTCCACATTAGGAGACTGAGCCCTGCCCTCTGGCCAAACAGATTGAGATATTCTCTTATGCCGACCACTGATGGACAATAAAAGAAACAACACACTGTACATTGTAATAATTTATTTTCTATAATTAATAACCAAGTTTCATATTTTGCTCTGCTTACTTTTTTTTTAAGGTTATTTCCAAGTCGCTCCTAGAATATGCAAATCACCTCAAATTTTACCCTCCTAATTATTATTACTACTATATTGCTCTCTTCCCTCCTGGCGACTATTCCTGTGAAAGCTTTCAGTAATTTTGTTTTTTGAGTAGTGCCTAGCCATAATGCAGATTCAGAGCAACTTATCGACAAATCAGCTTTGAAAAAAAAAAAGCCCAGGCCAGCATTGCCTTATTCTTTGCTATAAATGACTCTTATTTCTAAATGTCTTACCTTTACTCCTCCTCACCTGGCCCTCACATGTGCTGGGAATAGAAGATGTTGGTTCCAGAGAGGTAGTTCATGGACCTGTAGCATGCGATATCAGAGGCCGTTTTGGCCCATCTTCTAAAACTACATGCCTGAGGAGTTAAGCCACATTTTAGGTGATTGAAAAACTCTCTTTGGGTGGGGTGCAATTTCAATGTATTGTTCACATTTAAAGGGAAAGCTTCTCACTGCCCTTTTCTAACTGCTGATATCTTTGTGTTCTTTTCCTACCAACACTTCTGGAAGTTTTTCTTCCTCTACATTTTCCATACCAATTTTCACTAAGGGAAAAACATTCTTCGGACTTTTATTTCATTGCTAAATAAATTTCGTTGTGCAAACATTAGTAGACACCTACAGAAACTGTTTCGGTTTTAAAATTATTGTTAAATAACAACACTTCCAACTCGATAAACATTTCCTAAATTTTTATTTTTTAAATTAACATCCTCGTTATTTCTTCAGATCTCTATCCAGAGGCATAGAACTTAGGGATCCCTTATTAAGCTAATTACTTTACATGAGCTCCGAAGGATAGAGCAGCTTGTTCGTGACTTTCACCCCCTCAGTACTAGGACAAGTGCAGATACATGAAATGGTACTGAAAGTGTTATCTTGCACAGAGTCTTAACTAACGCACTGTGCTTTCTAGACTCAGTAGTGGGGTCTTGAAATTAATTCACCCTGTGGGGATGAATTAATTTGTTATCGTGTATTTTGTTTTTTAAATTAGGCTATATCATTTCTGTTTGCCTAAATCTAAGGAGTACACTTTTGGCCTACCCTTTAAAATAAGAGTTACGCCGGAAGCTTTGGTGCTTTGATCTGCAGAATGGGAATAATAATACCTACCTCAGAGCATAATTGGAAGAGGATAGAAGGCAACAGTTGTAAAGGGTACCAGCAGTGTCAGTCTCAGAGTATGTATTTAATCCATGTTAGTCGAATTAGAATTAAGCAGTTTTCAGTCTCTTAAAGACAGGGCAATGTGGTTAGTGTATGAGATATGAGGTCAGAGACGTCAGTTTGTATCCCAGGTTGGCTGCTTAACATCTCTATTTCCCATTTTCTTCATCTGTAAAATGGATCTAGTCATGAGGATTATAATATTATGAAGATCATGTAAGGCAATGCACATAAAGTACATAGCATAGTTGGATATGTGGTCAATTTTTATAAAATTAAATATATATGTATATGTATGTGGTTTATATCATATTCAACAGCAGCACATCGACAACTATATGACCAGTAACAGAGAATAGAAAAATATGTAGATTTATAGGTTATTGGAAGATATATAAAATGATTAGAATTTGATAGATGTCGGTCTTATAAGATGGCATGCAGAGGCTGAGTTTTAAAGGCAGGAGTGAACATTGTCTGGAATAGAGCACTCCATGCTTAGCAGGTTAAATAGTGTTTAAATTTGGGTATGAGAAAAGATGCGTGTTTCTGTGGAAGGTATAGAAGAAGCAGAAAATAGGGCTGATGATAGAACAAGAAAAGGTTAAAAAGTGTGATGACTGGATAATGCAGAGTTTAAATTTTAAGATTTACCCAAAATTCTTACCCACTTTAACTTCAGTGTCTGTGGCCTTAGCTTTCCCCCTGAGCACCGTCCCAATTATACGTCCAACTCTAGGCTAAGATGGTTACATTCAGTTTACTCTTGACAGTTTTCAAATGGAAGTAGATATGGCATGTGAAGTAACCTCAAGAGTTATGTAAAGTTAATCCTCTT
>NW_006436288.1:3545149-3554042 GCF_000325575.1 Pteropus alecto
TGAAAGTACCATAAATGCCACTTTTTTACCTTGCATTTGCAAGCCTGTTATTTTGTTTCCATTATCCTTCTCCTTCACTTGCATTGATGTTAGTGATGACTATGGTCATGGTGATAGTGATGATCATGATAAGGACATAATAAACTTTATCAAGGGGTTTTTTTACGGGCCAGTTGCTGTGCTAAGTATATTCCAAGCATTATCTCAATTTAATCCTAACAACAACCTAATAATTTAGGAGTTATTACTAGTCATATTTTATAAATGAAGAATTTTAGCCTCAGAGAGGCCAAATCTCTCAATCAGACTAACCAAATGGTGGGACCAGAATTCATATCCTGGAGCCTGAGATCTTGAATTCTGCTGAAATGATAAAAAGCTGTAAGAATGGTTCTCAAGCGGGACATATATTAGAAGTTAGGCATTGCTAATGAAACATTAATGGTACTACTATGTACATGGTTTGATGTTTCTAAAGCATTCAGTCCATGAATTCTGATCTTTTGTGTTCAACTTGAAGTTCATCTTGATGTAAAAATATGATATTAGTCTATCTTTACAGCATTTTGCCTAATTTTTCTGGTAATACCCACTTCATTTTTGTTTTCTCTCTACTTCTTTGATGTCTCAAGCTTAATGACATAGAACTAGATGTAAAACACAATTCTGTTTATTTTGAAATTTTAGAAAACAAAATGATTATTTCTTCTCTGAATAACTCAAGATATTTTAAAGAATAGGATGACTAATGCTGGATTATAAGCACACCAAGTGACCCTTAAGTTATTTGGAATATTTATGTCTGCTTTTTCTTATCTTGTCTATAATCTTTTTAAGATTCCAGATCAAAATTGAAAAAATGGTTGATCTCACCCAGCTAATGGAAAATGAAGTATTCATGTCCTTTGCCTCCTATACAACGATTATACTTTCAAAAATGATGTTTATGAGCATTGTAACTGCATTCTACAGATTGACAAGAAAGGTAAGAAATTTGGAGGATATATTTTCTTTTAAGAATTGAAATTCTGAAAAGCAATTTTCTTTATTTTTTCTCTTTTTTCGTAAAGTCCAGTGGCACATAGTATAATGCGGCAAATGTAGTATGCAGTCATTAGGTATAGATGGTTTTGATATATTTATGGAACAGGTGCTTTCCCCTAGAAACTGGTAAATGTTTTTTTCGTTGTGGATTTTACCTTTTGTCATGCTGCTTAGCATATGAGATTTCCGGAGTATCAAAGTTTTCAAGGAAAGTTTCTGTGATTTTGAAGTTAATTTGCCAACTAGAGTTTAGAAAATAGTCATTTTCTAGACATGTAAGTTGTGTTTTCTTCTCTATTACAGTTCAAGGATATGTCTCTGGGGACACAATAATAGTTCTTATTCCCATAGGAGAGCTCTTTATGGGACAAAGCATTTAAATTTTGTGTAGTTCTGAATTCTTAGGTGGATAATATTGCTACCCGGTATTATAAGAATGATTAAATAATGATAATAATAATAAACTGTCAACATGCGGAAGGTGGTAGGGAGATTTTGGAGCACATATCTTGTATTTAAATAGGGTTTACCATATGGTCAGGGGAGTAGAGTGAGCAAAGCTACCTTGATAAAATTAAAAGCTACCTTGATAAAGTGGTCCCTGTGCCTATTTAGCAACTTCCTCCTGATATTCACCTGTTCCTCTCTTAGTGCCTGTCCTGAGAACCTTGCTTTTATCTAGAGGTCACAGTCTTCCTTAAGGTATTTCCTAGCTACTGTCTTGAGGTATAATTTCTTTCCCAAGGATTTTTTCATGTTAATGGAGACGCACACCCACTTGTTTAAATCTCCGTTGGGGCAAGGTGTTAGAAACTGCAGGCTATAAAGTAGCTGCCTACCACCAGGTCCACACTGTCCTCCAGAAATAGTGGCACCAAGAAATGTACCCTGTCTTATCAGAAAAGGAGAACGGAATTCACATTTGTGGACTCCCAGTGATATGTACCAGGAGCCATGATAGTTTTTATATGTATCAGATCATGGAATCATTTTTCATAATTGTTACTCTTATCCTGTGAGATCATCATAAATTAGCCCATTTTATAGCCGAGGAACTGAAAGTCAGAGGAGTAAAGCAACTTACCCAGGGTTTCACGTCAGTAAAGGGTGAGACATATTTAAATTCATATTTGCTTAAACTCAAATCTCATGCACTTTCCACTGTAATATATTTATTTATTTATTCAAAATATATTTATTGGAGATCTAGTGTGTGCTAGGCATTTATTTAGGAATAAAACAGACAGACTAGATCTCAAGTCTGTATCACATTCCTGCCCATTGGTTCTCATCAACATCTTTATCTGGAATAAATACCCATATCATATTAAGAAAAATATTATAATATTTATGAAATTTCTGAGCTTACATTATGGCTAATTTTGTAGTTCATGTTTTTATTTATTAATGTATAAATTATTAAATAGTGGAACATATTTAAATATTTTTTAAGTGCACGTTTCAAGTACCAAGGGATGGGAAAATCATTTCAAACAGCATAATAATTATAGAAAGGAAAACATGAACATAGCCCTAGAATGTGTAGTTGGTACATATAGGAATGTAATTCAACTTCTTATACTTCATTATATTATTCAACCCAAAGTTTTAGTTAATTCAGAAAAAGAAAAGAGATCCACATATTCTAACAAAATACAAAATACAATTCCTGCTCCTCACTCTTTTATGCATCTAATATTCTTAGCAAGTAAACTTATGACTTTCAGATGAGCCAATCAGTTGGAAACGTTCGTACCCTTGAGAGAAGGTACGTTAACATCACTATGAAAAAAACGCCAGTGCACCAAAATGATAGTCAATGATGACTTAAAATTATGACCTCTTTTCCATTTTGCTTCTTTTTACTATTTTTATACATTGGTTTTTATTTAAGTTCTTATTTATGCTTCTCTTTTAAAAAACATTTTGCACTGTTAATAAAAATTCAGATTTAAACTATGTTTGATCTGTTACTCCAAGTTTTCTTTCTATAAGGACCATCCTGGATGCTTGTATTTCTTCTGTTAAAATGGAAATAATTTAGATAGAGCACTCTGATGTAATTTGGTGTTTGAAAGATTTTTCCTTTGTATTTGAACTAGGTTTTTACCAACCCAGAAGACTCTGTAGTCTTTGGGGGAAAAGGAGAAAATGCCAAGAAGTATCTTCGGACAGATGACAACGTGGAACGTGTACGAAGGTAAATTCACTCTTGAAATTATTTACTTGATCTAAGAATTTTGGTTAAGACATTCAAGTATTGGGGTATTGAAGAAGAAGGGGGAAAAGTCAGTCATCTTGTCTGATCCATATCATAATTACAGAAAATTAGGGATTTAGAAGTCTCCAACTATCACTGCAATTGCACATATTGCCAATTTTACTATACTTTCAGGTGGACCTTGTTGGAGTTAATGACTTTGTGTGTGTGTGTGTGTGTGTGTATGTGTGTGTGTGTGTGTGTGTTAGCTCCCCTGGTTTTTAGGGCTTTGAACTCACACTGAATTATAACCTAGCTTTCCCAGTTCTCCAGCTTGCAGACAGCAGATCGTTATACACACACATATATATATATATACACATATATATATATATATAACAACTAATGACGAGTAGGAAATAAAATGAAAATGGTAGATTCTTGCAATTTTGTCATCTTTCTCCAGAAGTGAAAGGCTGGATATTTTTGCATAAGATTCAAAATATGAATGTGATAAGTCTCTCTATCTTCTCGGTCTCCCTCTCTCTCTCCTTTGTAGATATTATGTTTAATGTACTGAGAATTTAATGAACAATGAAAAGTAATGAGCCAAGATATCATCTACAGAGCTTCCTAACAATACAATTAATATACTTATTTTAAAAGCACATTGAATTTTATTCTGGAGGTATATTTCTTAATTCTTGTTGTAGAGTCAGGTAGATTGCAAAAAAAATTTTTCAGCTTCAGTAAGATATAATCGACAGATAAATTGTAAGACATTTAAAGAGTACAACATCATGAGTTGATATACATATCCATTGTGAAAGGATTCCTCCCCTCAAATTAATTAATGCATTCATCACCTCACATATTTATGCCCTCCTTTTTTTTTTTTTTGTGAGAACATTTAAGTTCTATTTTCTTAGCAAATTTCAATTATGCAATACGGCGTTATCAATTATACATTAGATCCTCGGACCTTATTTATCTTATAACTGAAAATTTGTATACTTTTACCAAACTCCTTTTACTTCCCCCTCTTCCCAGCCCCTGGCAACTTTTCGACTTTTCTATTTCTATAAGTTTGACTTTTTTTTCTTTAGATTTCCCTGTATAACTGGCTTATTTCACTTAGCATACTGCTCTTCAGGTTTACCCATGTTGTTGCCAATGACAGGATTTCCTTTTTTAAGGCTGAATAATATTTCACTGTATGTATATCCACATTTTCTTTATCCATTCATCCATTGCTGGACACGAGTTCTTTCCATACCTTGGCTCTGATGAATAATGCTAAAGTGAACATGAGAATGAATACACACATCTCTTCACAACAATGCTTTCTTTTCCCTTCGTTATATACCTAGACGTGGGATTGCTGGATCATAGCAATTAAAAATAGTTCTAGTTTTTAATTTCTTGAAGAACCTCTATACTGTTTTCCAGAGTGGCTGTACCACTCCCCAAAAAGTGTATAAGAATTCCTTTTTCTCCACATCCTTGCCAGCATTTATCTCTTGTCTTTTTAATAATAATCATTCTAACATGTGAGGTGATAACTCATTGTGGTTTTGATTTGCATTTCCTTGATAATTAGCAATGTTGAGCACCTTTTTATGTACCTGTTGGCCAATTGTATGTCTTCTTTTTAAAAAGTCTGTTCATGTCCTTTATTGTTTGTTTTGCCTTTGCTTTTTGTGTCAAATCTGAAAAATCATTGCCAAGACCTATGTCTTCTTCTAGGATTTTTTCGTTGCCAGTCTTACGTGCAAGTCTTTAATCCATTTTGAGCTGATTTTGATGTATAGTATAAGATAAGGTCAAGTTTCATTCTTTTACCTTTGGAAATCCAATTTTCCCAACATCATTTATTAAATGGAAGCCTCGTTGGCTCTCAGGGCCAGGTGATCCAGGGACCTATCACTTGTACTGCAGCTATAAAAACTGAGGCACAGCTGTGTGCATAAGCTCCCTCCATGAAGATACTGGTGACTTAGAGTGGGCTAAAGGCAAGAGAGATATCAAATGAAAACACTGTTGGCTACCAGACCCAGGTCATGGGGGACCCATCCTTCAAGTGGCAGTGAAAAAGCTGAGGCCCAGACTAGTGTACAAGCTCCTTTCAGGGAGACACAGAAGACTTGGAGTAGGCTACAGGGAAATGGCAGGGATGTGTGTATGCCACTTTCCCCAGTCTGAGGAGGATTACAGCCAGGTCATAAAATGTGCGAAATTACAAACCTGACCCTCAAGCAGCTGCTTTCAAAGTATGCAGATGGAACTTTTTCAGGAAAAGATAGGAGATGGGCAATTTTGCTAGCTCCTTTGGCACTAAATCCTGGGGTGATTGCTGTAGTGAGTACTTATGTGGCTGTTAACACTGCTCCTTTGTTTATTATAGACTCATGAGTCTCATGGATACAAGCTTCATTGGCTTTCACAGCTAGATGCTTTAGGGGCCCATCCTTCAAGTGGGAGTCTTAGAAGCTGGAGTGCTAAATGTGGGTCCAAACCCTTTACTCCTTAGGAAGAAGCTGGGATTTGAGAGTTCCCTCCCGATTGTATGGAATCGTGCCAGGGGGTGAGATTCATGGTGAAGATGTATCTCAGTCTTTCCTACCCATTTTGGTGTGGGTATTTTTTCATTCACTCAGTATGTAGGAGTTGCTCTTCTAGTCTCTGGATTTATTTCAGAGGTAACTTTTTCATACGTAGCTGTACATTCAGTGTGTTTGTGGGAAGAAGGGAATTCAGAAGCCTCTTATGCTGCCATCTTGATTGACCCTCCTGCAAAATTTTATATTGTGGTTGTGTTGCCAATCCATTAGTTTCCTTTCTCTAGCATGTGAAACATGAAAGTTATATACCATCTTCTCCTTTAGTATTTCCTAATGCTCATCCAAATTGGTACAATTCTAGGCACATTTCAAGGAATAAAGAAAATTATATAGATTTAACAAAATAATGAAGTTTGTCCAGCCATACTTAAATGTACAGATATTTAATTTCGTGATACAGGGTTAAAACAGGAATCATCATGAGCATATTTGACTATACTTCCTCAGTTTGGTGAGTAAGAATAGAGAGTGAAATGGAGACTGAAAGAAATGAGTTTTACTTCTGCGATTCAGGTATCAGCTGGAGTCTCCAGTCCCTTTAGGATCTAGATCATATTTGCATTATCCCTTTTTCAATTCCCTATGAAATTTTAAAACCTCTCCCAAGATTTCTGCAGATTCCCTTATGGTAAAAATTCTCGAGATTAACTCTCAATCTGGGTTCCTGCATTTGTGCATGTTTCTATTTTCTGAATATTATTAGGCTGATGTAGACTTGGCCCTTTCCTCAATTTTCTTAACAAATCAACTAAAAAATGTGGATAGAAATAGACTTGAATAAATTGAGGTGCAGAGGAGTTTGCAGTATAGCAACACAAACATTTCAAGTTGTATGTTAGACCTTTGTGCTCTGACAGTGTCCTTCAGCATCCACTCCCTGCGACGTTGCACTGTACCTTCTTCACCTCAATTAATGCCCAACATTATACCATTTTGTGTGCTCTTCTCTTGCTCAATGTACTTTTCTGCCCTTCCAGTACTAAAATCAAATTCAAACTTTTTGCTTATGCAAAAAAAGTTTAACCCCAAGTTATTTATCAAGCATGAATGTGTCTTTTCCCAGGAAAGCTATGCTAGATAGAATAAAATTTTAACTTTTGCTTCACTTAATTTTATATTTGTTAATTCAGCATTCCTACAGGATAAATTGGTCCATGTTGAAAATGGGTTGTGCCAAGAATATGGATCTAAAATAGTTTCAGGATGAAGAATCAATGTGAAAATCAGAGGAAAAATTACAGGTGTTATGATGAAAAAAAATAAAAATTAAGAAAAGGCTAATAAAGCTTTGTGAAGCTACAAAAACTACTAAAGAGACATCAAGCATTTAAATCTTTATCTTGTCCTTTTTATGCATCCTGCCTAGAACAAACAATCACATACATGATGCTAACCATGAACCTATACTAACAAAGTTGCCCAGGACTTGAAAGTAATAACAATAGATGCTCAATAGCATCAGTAAGATTGGATGGGAGATCCAAGTAAGTTTCACGTGTGAAAGCTTAACAAAAAGTATTTTGTTGGGGGATTAAAAATTCTTTCCCATTCTTCCTTCCTGCTCCCTACTTCCATCCCTATGCCTGTGGAATTATAGTTGTAGAGGAAAATACCATTATCTAAGCTGATCTTCTAGTTGGGTTGTGAACAACAGATACATTTTAATGAAATAACTGACCATAGTTGTGGAATTAGTGTCCTTGAGAAAGTACCGCAACTGTGTGCACAGCATCCCCTGGATCAGACACTGGCTTTTTAGTGTGGCAAGAGAGAAAAGAATCTAAAAACAAAGTGTCCAGTTTCCAATTAGGTTTTTTGAGACGTTATTGGTCCTATCAAATGTTGCAAACAACAGCTCACTTTTGGATACTTTTCAGAGAGAGTTTTCAGTATATCCCCTTTTCACTTTTAGCCTAGACCGTTAAAAAAAATTTTTTTTAAATTACTTCAACATGTAATTGTAAAGCTGTTTCCATTAGCATATTCTGTGGCAGGGATTGAATGGGGCTACAAATGAAATGAAACATATGCTTTCGGGTATGCAATATTGAGAAAATTAATACATACACATATGGAACAATTAATTAAGTACATAAAGTAATACGTGTTGAAATGTCAAGATAAGTGGCCTAAAGTAAATTATTTATGTTCTGGACAGACAGAAATCACTGGTAATTAGAAGACATTTTACATATGTATTTATTTAATTTTATCTTACCTTGTTTTAGAAAGAATTCAAGGTCACATACATTCAATATAACAAAATAGAATTCAGAGGACCAAAACAAATACCCTTGGTGTAACTGGTGCAACAGGATCTTCTTTAGTAGAAAATGAATAAATATGAATAAACTACTGTAAACAACAACAACAACAACAAATAGTAGTGATAGTGGTGTTCATTAAGCATGCAGTATGTCATAATATATATATTTTTTTTGCTAAAAGAGTAACAAATCAAGTATTTTTCATCTTGAAATATGTATCAGTAGCTGGTAAACACTATCAAAATCTCAGTTTCCACTCTAGATTCAAAAGCAATTTTTAATTCAGGAGGCTTAAGCAAGAACATCAGATTTAGAAATTTAGCACTTAAAAAAACCCATCAAATCAATAATAGACGTGCCTTGTCTTCACAGTCCTAGCCAGAGAAACCAAGGTGCCATGAATTGGAAGAAAACTTGTGGCTAAACCATGCTTTTTGTTTTCTTCTAGCTATGACATAAACAGAAAATTTAAGAAACATCTTCCTATTGACTATCATTTTTGTGTGTACTTTCTACTTTACTCCTTCACTCAGCTAATTCCTTTTGTAATTTGAGGATAGACTGGCTAAAATCTTACCCAAATTTGAAAGACTAGTTATGTTTTCTGTTACTTGGATGTTGAGAGCATGAGATTCTATTTTTTTTAATTAAATATATTGAAGTAATATTGGTTAAAAAAATTATATAGGTTTCAAGTGTACAATTCAATAACACGACATACGTGTAGTGCATCATGTGATCCTGCAGTTGTTTTATTATCA
>NW_006436288.1:3554057-3589066 GCF_000325575.1 Pteropus alecto
AGTGTACCTGTCTGTAACTATGTATTTGACCCCCTTTACCATTTTCTACATCCCGCCACCCCCTTTTCCCTCTATTATTTGTGTCTATGAGTTTTTGTTTGTCTTCTTTATTCATTTGCTGCTTTCAAGTTTATATCACACATATGAGTGAAATCATATGGTTCTTGACTTTTTCCATCTGACTTATTTTGTTTAGCATGATATTCTCATGGTCTGTCCATGTTATTGCAAATGGCAGTATTTCATCTTTTCTTATGGCTGAGTAGTATCCCGTTGTACTACAACTTCTTTATCCAATCATCTATCGAAGGATACTTCGGTTGTTTCCATGTCCTGGCCACAGCGAATACTGCTGCAATGAACATAGGGTTATATATATCTTTATGAATAAATTTTTTCAAATTTTTCAGGTAGATACCCAGAAGAGATTTTTCTGGATCATATGGTAATTCTATTCTTAATTTTTTGATGAACCCTCATACTCTTCTCCATAGTGGTTGTGCCAATTTTCATTCCCACCAGCTGTGTATGAGGGCTCCTTTTTCTCCACAACTTTTCCAACACTTGTTATTACTTGTCTTATTTATAATAGCCATTCTAACAGTTTAAGGTAATATCTCATTGTGGTTTTGATTTGCATTTCCGTAATAATTAGTGAAGTTGATCATCTTTTCATATATCTGTTGGCCATCTGTATGTCTTCTTGGGAAAAGTATCTGTTCAGGTCCTCTGCCCATTTTTCAATTGTCATGTTTGTTGTTTTGTTGTTGGGTTGTATGAGTTCTTTATATATTTTGGATATTAGCCTTTAGTGGAGGTGGAGTGGCTCCTTATCAGAGATATTTGCAAATATCTTCTCCCGTTTGGTTGGTTGCCTCTTTGTTTTGTTAATGGTTTCATTTGCTATGCAGAAGCTTTTCAGTTTGCTATAGTTCATTCTTTTTTTTTTTTGCTTTTACTTCCCTTACCTTTAAGGTCAAATTCATAAAATCCTCTCTAAAACCAAGGTCAGTAAGTTTAGTACTTGTTTTTTTTCTATATATTTTATTGTTTTAGGTCTTATAACTAGGCCTTTGATCCATTTTGAGTTAATTTTTGTGTATGGTAGCAAATAGCAGTCTAGTTTCATTCTTTCTGCATGTGGTTTTCCAGTTTTCCCAGCACCAGTTATTGATATTAGATTGGTAAATTAATTCTTGGCAACCTGTGGTTTGGGTGAATTTGCAGACTAGCAGAAATGAGGACAGAGTCCTAAGAAAGATCATAACCAAAAGGATTTTCTTCCTTTGCAGGGAAGAGTTTTTATAAGACTCTTGAATTGTTATTTTATGAACTCTGGAAGAAAAGTATTTCATATTTATTATATAGATGCAGTTTTAATATTCTTGAAAGTGCAAAATACCTTCTCTCTTGTATGTTGAAGTACACTAAAAATAAAAAAGAAACAAAAATAAGAAGACATTCTAAATAGAAGTCAAGTTGGTAAGAAAGCAAGGCAATTTGAGAGAAGTAAAATAAGTCTGTCTTTAAATTTTTAAGATCCATTAACACTTATATTTAGTTTTAGAAGAGAAGGAAAAATGAATATATTTCTGATTTTAAAATTAGTGTTTTACTAGTCATCTTTTTCCACAGGGCGCACCTGAATGACCTTGAAAATATCGTGCCATTTTTTGGTATCGGCCTCCTATATTCCTTGAGTGATCCAGATCTCTCTACAGCCATCCTGCACTTCAGGCTCTTTCTTGGAGCACGGATCTATCATACAGTTGCATATTTGTTACCTCTTCCCCAGCCAAATCGTGCTTTTTCTTTTTTTGTTGGATATGGAGTTACTCTTTCGATGGCTTACAGATTGCTGAAGAGCAGATTGTACCTGTAAGGAGAATTATACAACTCATTATCTAATTAGGTTCTAAGAATTCTGTACTTTCAATTTATAATGAATACTTTTAAGATTTTAAGTGGGAGGAAACAGAGAAATTAAGATGGGGAATACCTAGTCTGAATATGAATATCAACAGAATTCTTTATTTTTATGTTATACTTGCACTAGAAATGAAAAATAATTCTTAAGTCTTTTGTCTTATTCTTAAAGTACTTTGTTGTAAATTTGGATTATAATTTGTAACATTCGTTCAACATTTTATATTTTAAATCTATAAAAAGAGGGAGTGCACGTATGAGAAACCTATATTTCGATATTGCTGAAATAAGCATATGAAATAAAGAATTTAAAGAATAGTTTTATTTGGTTTTCTTTTTCCCAACTTGTATTTTGAAAAGTTTTAAAGCTATAGAAAGGTGGAAAGTTCTACAGTGAACCTTTATATATCTTTCACCTAGAGTTAGCAGTTGTTAACATTTTGCCATATTTGCTTTAGCTCTATCACTCAATGTTTTTTTCTGAAAAATTTGAAGGTAAGTTTTAGATATCAATATAGTTCAGTTCAAAGTACTTCAACATATGTGTCTCCTAGCAACAAGATAGTCTCTAAATAACCACAATACCATTATCACACCCAAGAAATTTAACATTAATACAAAAATATTATTTAATATATATAATTTATATTTAAATTTCCCCAATTTTCTTAATAATGTCTTTTACAATTGCTTTATTTTTGATCCAAGAATCAAACAAGGACCACACAAGCCTTTTGTTATCATTTCTATTTAGTTTTCAGTAAAATCAAAGAATACTTTAACTTTTTTTTCCATTTTTTTTCTTTTTCAATTTTTTACCTTTATGACCTTCACATGTTTTTGAGGAGTAAAGGCTGGTTGTTTCACAGAATTACTATTAATCTGGTTTTGTTTTGTCTATTATTTTCTCATTCTTAGATTAAGATTAAACATTTTTGATGATGTAGTATCACATTACAACACATCAATAGGCATATGATGTCAGTTTGTCCTATTATTGGTGATGTTAAATTTGATAAGTTTAGTAGGGTAGTACCATCCATATTTATCCATTGTTAAGGTACCGTTTTTATCTTCATAATCATATGTGAGGTGATAAATTGAGACTTTGTAGAAATCCTGTTCTACAAACTTTGACCTCATAGATTTAGCATCTAATGATGTTCAGTTGGTTTCTGCATAAAAATATAGACATATAAACATAAATTTATAAAATATATATAAATATACAAACCCATTAACACATATAAGTCCAAATTTAGATATTTTTGACTTAAGTAGAATTGTGCACTTAAACCTTTATCAAAAGAATGAACTTTTAAATATCAATACTTTTCTTGTACTTGCCTTCCAATTATAGTATTAATTTTTCCTTCTAGCTCTTGATTAGTCAATTTTAAATACATATTTCTTAAATAATGCTTTTAGTGGTTCTCATAATTGTTCATTTAGGTTCACCACACAAGAAAGAAGGCATTATGTAATATTTTAGTTTCAATTGACTATCAAGAATTCTGTACAAATTTCTCTTCACTTCTTTTCATAATGTTAAAAGCAGCTTGGCATATCATATTCAGGAAATCTTTACGGTGTAATTAATGGTAAAGACCATGAGGTCAGAATCGAAAAGTCCAAAATTAGAGGATTGGATATTCTTTCATAAATAAACTCTATTTTTCTCCTGTGCCTCCTTCCCCGACTGCCACCCCTGCTATCTGGATTAGAGCAACTTAATTACCCTGTCTGATCTATAGTTTTTCTCATTTTGTGATGTTTTTTGAAGGTAAAATGATCTATGCATGTGAAGCCCATGATAAATACTTTCTAAACAATTGTCTTCTCCACGTGTAAATTATTTGAATAATGTAACAATAATAAAGATTAAGATAGCTGAGATTTTCCTAGCTTCACATGAGATATTTGTTTAATAATTGTCACTTCTCTCATTGTGTTCTTAAAATTTCTACTTTCCTGGTAATGTTTCTCAGAATAGTAGTATCGTAATGGTTATCCATTCAACTATCTTTTCAGGGGATAGGTTTGATTAGACCCTGAGAGGTCAACTCTTAAGAACTAAAATATAAATGAGACAGAGTATAAACCAGATTAACATTGAAACTCATTCTTGTAACTGTTCCACTGACTGGTGATCTAAACCTCAGGATCAGTCTGTTCTTCCCCAGTGGTCAAGCTTCCTTGGAAGCTAAATTGTGACCAGAAAGATTCTGTTGATTTTCTCAGAGGGAGCACTTCCAAAGGAACCAAAGTTACTCCATGACCCAGTACTCTCAACATTGTACATAGACTTATGTGGCAAAAAAAAAAAAAAAAATGCTTGGTGAACATGGGTTTAGACCAAGGAGAGTTAGATGAGCCAAATGTTAATTGGCACAAGACTGAGATAATCTGACACATTTCAAGATAGAAGCGATCTCATGAATGAGACTCAAATACCTATACTCCATTGCTGCTGGTACCCTACATTCATCTTCACACTTGGAACAGCCTTGCAAGTGGGACTGGCATGACCACATTCGATGATATGAGTCCATCACTATTGTTGGTGTTTAGATAGACACAGTCAATGCTTATCTTTGTATTATTTTTCTGTTTCCTTGGCTATCTAATCTCTCTTCTGATTGAAACATCATATTAAAACACAAAGAATCTACCTCTTGGGTCTTATTAACCTGGATGCTAGTGTCTTGACATGTCTATACTGTGTCAGCTAGGAGGTTAATTCTTACAAGGTAATTGTACAACCTTTGGTTCCTAGTTATAGGGGAACCCAAAGAACCACCTAAGCATTGCTAATAGCTACCCTCCCACTATAACATGAAATGTTTCTTAGACATATCTTCAGGCAATGAAGAGAAGGTATGGAGTTTCTGGTGCCCAAAATGTTGAACCTGAATGCAGAGAGAAACTCAAGCCTAGACAATCCTACATGGGATCCATAGACCATTCACCTGATGGTTCTACTTTATAAATACCAAAAAAACAAAAAAAAAAAAGTTTTTTTGAGTTGCATCACACTAATTCTTGGAGGCAGATGATGAGAAGTGAGGCAATTTGCCTTGGGAGTCTCTACAATCCATTTAGAAACAGAAGCACAAAAATCCTATGATCATCTCTCCCCTGCCATCCTGAAATGTCAGCCCTGTGGGAAGCTGATAGGTGTTCCTGCTATCAGCGGAAGAAGCACCTCTACATTCATATCTTTCAGAGTACTTTATTCACTATATATCCTATGTAAACTGTTGAATTTGACAAGGAGGAGTTGTTGAAGGCAGACTACTGGGAAGGGGCTATGTTGGGTTGAATTTGGCACCAATCTCTCATACTTGACAGCTCTAGTACAAGATTGTGGATGAGCTATAGGACCTATGAGTCTCCTCAGTCAGCAACGTAGGCCCTAAGTCACATTTAATTCAGAAAGCCCTGACAGCCCTGCATAAAATGGGAGCAGTAAAATGGAGAGAGAGGAGCTGTGTGCAAGAGTAGGCCATTTAAGTTATTTCCTTTTACTGGAGTTTTGGAAAATATGAACCAGGACAATATAGACTATGAAACACTACAAGAAAATCTGCATTAACAATTTAAAGAAAATAATTCTAACTTAAAGCCAAAGTGATAGTTAAAATCTAAGAGTGGAGAGTTAGAAGTAGCTGCTTAAAATTCTTCATCTTTTAACCTAAATTATATATCTATCTCTATATTTCTATATAAATAAAACCACCTAAAATAAAGAGGAAAGTAAAGGATTAAAGCAGTTTTGTATAGTAAAACACTGGATTTCTGAGTCTTGGCTCTGACACTTTCTGGCTGCCCGAGATAATGATCAAGGTATTTAACCTTCTTAAGCCCCATCTTTAATTCTAAAATTGCAAAATTAATACTTTACCCACTGTATTAATAATCTTTTGCCACAATAATACTGTGTAACAATCACTCATGACTCAGTGGTTTTACAAATAATTCTGCAAGGTCGAGCTGACGTTGCCTGGCTTTGCTCGTGTGTCTGCTGTGTTAAGCTACAGGGTGGCCAGGTGGTTTTGCTGGATGTGAGTCTGTCTGGCTGTCTCACATATTTGGGAATTGGCTGTGGCTTGGCTGATTCCAAATGACCTCAACTAGTATTACTGGGACAACTCAACTCTATTCCATGTGTCTCATTCTCTAGTACAGGGGTCAGAAAACTTTGGCTCATCAGCCAAATCCAGACTGTGGGCTGTTTTTATAGATAATTTTTTTTTGGAACACAGTTGTGCTCATTCGTTTTCTCATCTTATATGGTTATTTTTGTGTCACGATGGCAGACTTGAGTAGTTGAATAGTTGCAATAGAGAGCACGTGGTCTCAAAGCCAAAAAGATTTGCTACGTGGTCTTATACAGAAAAAGCTTGCTGACTGTAGCCTGCTATCGTGATAACCCCATGTTATCGTGGCCATGGCACAGTAAGAGGAAATGGAAAAGCATTAGTACCTTTTGAAGCTTCTGCATGTATCACATCCCATAAGATGCTATTGGCCAAAGAAAGTCATATTTATGACTGCAGAATTAAAGTACTAGGAAATGGACTTAATCTTATTAGTGAGAAGAACTGCAGTGACATGGCACGAGAGCACGCATGCATGGAGAGATGAAGAATTTAAACTTTTCATGCAATCAAACGACAGTACCTGCACACTTTATGATGTTATTATGAGGTTTAATTCAGACACATGTAAAGAATCTTATAAACTCTACAACATTATGTAATTAAAAAAGCATTCATTCAAATGTGTCATAATTTTATCAGATTCGTGGTGACATGTTATACACTCAGTATGATAGCAATAGTTATAAGTAAATAAAAAATGTGATACTGGGTGTGTGAACTTGGCCTTCTCCTTCTCATTTGCAATGTGCTGCCTTAGGGAAACAGATGGGACAAGGAACAAATATTTGAATAGCCTTATTGCCTCTATAATCAAGTTGGTTCCCAAACTGTGCCCAGTCTGTTCTCTTGAAATTATCATCTGCACCCTGCTCCCAACCAAGTGTTTCATCAAAATTAATCAATTTCTGACTATTGGCATATTGAATACAAAACAGACAACATTATTGGCCTGAATATAAAATTTTTGTGTTAGTACTTGTTGAAATAATTGTATATTATCTTGATATGTGTTGTATAAATCATGAAAATAAAGGCTGTGCTAAATCCTTGTTTGAGCTACTAAATCTATAACTTGATAACTAATGGAATGTAGTTTACTTTTTGTTTATAACTCATTTTTCATGGCAATATATTTGGAGTTGAGAACCAAAAATTGGTCTGATGATAGCTTTGCCACTAACATGAGACACACAGGCAAATCATCTACTCTTGCTCTCTCCATTTCTTTACATTTAAATAGATTGAATTAGAAAAATATTCAAATCTCCTGACTCTAAAAATTTTATTTGTTCTGGAGGCAGGTTTGGTCTCCTCTTTTTCCAGAGATAAAATATGAATAGCAAGATGTGGGAATAGTTATAGTAGAAAGCTTATAACCTCTATTAATAAGGTCAAAGTTAAATTTGTGAGCTTAGGAGCATTTTGGAGCTAGTGTTTTAGGATAATAATCTTTAAATCAATTTTCTCTGAATCACCAATGTGATGTCACCAAAACCAAATAGTTATTTGTTAATTGTTCAGGGCAAAAATGCATTGAGTTACCCCATTTTAAGATTTCCTTCTATTAAATTTTCTTCAGACATTGAACAAGCTCTCACTTAAGTGGACCAGACACTAGTAGTCATAACTGTGCATGGGCCAAACAACTAGATGCTTAGAAGTGAAATAGTGGACCTTGGTCTTTTTCATTCTGGGCTCCCAGAATCTTGACTCTAAGAGTAAGTTAGGTTCCAATCAGTCCAAATATCTAATCATAAAATAGCAGAAAATGTTTTATTCATTGCTTCATAAAAAAAAAAATATTTACAAAGGCCTCCTATGTGTCAGATACTGTTCCAGGAACTTGGTATACTTCCATGAATAGATAAATAAAGATCCTTACCTTGTAGAGTTTGCATTCTAGTGGGGATTTTTTGATTTAGGGCTTGTAAAGAAAGCAAAGGATTTGTTGAACTAACTGAACCCATACTATAATAGAAATCAACTATGTCAGAGGTCAGTCCACTATGGCTGATGGATCAAATACAATCTGCCACCTGTTTTTGTTTGGCCTACAAGCTAAAAATGATTTTTACTAATGATCATTTGCAATAAATTTGGTGATTGGGAACACTACCCTTGAACTCCAATTAAGTACAATGCTATCTTTTGAATAAAATTCCATTCTTTTCATCAGTAGATCTGAATCACAAAAACAAAATAGTGTTCCATTATTATTGTTAGCCTTTGAATTTGATCAATAAAAATGTGGAAGTTAGTTTTCTCTTTTGTTATATAAGTACCTACATAACATATTTAATTTTGCCTCTTAGCTCACGACTTGATTTTGCTTCTTAGCTCACAAAGTCTAAATATTTACATCTGGCCTTTTACAGAAAAGTTAGTGAATCTTTGTTCTGTACAACTGAATAAAAAAGGATATAAAGGAATATAGAAATTTCTCTAGTTCTTTCTCACTAAATAGCTGTTACCAGAATTTAATCAAAGTGACCAAGAAAACAATTTTATTTCAACATTGATCCTCTTGTATTTGACCCAAATTATCTATTTTATTTTTAAATTATTATGTACCATATGGTTGGTATATACTGGAATATTTGGTAGTCTTTTAAGTATTTGCACAGCTGTTAAAAAATTGAGATATTGTTAACTGACTTATACGAAAATACAACTTCTCATCAGTGTGCATTGAGCCTGTGTGTACCCTCCCTCGTAGCAGAATTATTTCCCCGAGATCAGTACTCTTGATATTACAATGATGAATATTGAAGTCTGAAAGCCCTTTTGGCTGGAAAAGTCTCTTTTTGCTTGGAGTAGATATATAGAAATCATGACACTTCCAGTGTAACACTGTTAAATCACTCACTTCTCAGAAATGGTAGTTAAAACCATTAATATTTAATCACATTAAACCCAATGCCAAGTAGTTCACACTAACATAGAGCAGAATAAGCTATGGCCAAATGAAACTGAATGAAAAACTCAGAAACAGCTGATGAGGTCTAATTTAACATCTTTGTTTTTTCCTGGGACATTTGTGCTCATGGTGGTGATTTTATATTGCGTGCATATAATATAGTTATGGTTATTGCCTTAAAATTGCTCCTATTTCTTTGATGGATTTAAATTTATTACTATTTTATGGAGAAATAGTGTATTGCTCCACTAGGAAAATCATGATTTTCCATTGCTCTGCCCCACAAACAAATTTTAAATCCACTAATTTAAAAATCACCCCAAACTCTTTACCAAAAACAAAAAGAATAACCATTATGCTTAGAATTCTGAGTTTAATTCAAAATGTTTCAAAATATGAACTAGAAAACTTTCACATATTCCTATTTTTAGGAATCTATGCCAAATTACACCAGTCAAAAATATGAAAGTACTTGTGAACAAGGCTATTCATTGAAGCACCATATGTAATAGCAAAATACTGCAATTTAAATTTTTATCAGTAGGAAATGGTTGAACAAATAATAATGTATTTATACAATGGATTATTATGTAGCAATATAAAAGAAATTTTAAAAAATCTCTATCCAAAGAAATTCAAAACACTAATTTGAAAAGATATGTGCACCTCTATGTTTACTGAAGCACTATTTACAATAGCCAAGATATGGAAGCAACCTAAGAGCCCATCAATAGACGATTGGATAGAGAAGTGATTGTACTTATGTATAATGAAATATTACTCGGCTATAAAAAAAAAATTACCATTTGCGGCAACATAGATAAACTCAGAGGGTTTTATGCTAAGTGAAATAAGTCAGAGAAAGACAAATATCATATGATCTCACCTGTATGTGAAATCTAAAGAACAAAATAAATAATGAAAACAGAAACTGACTCATAGATACGGAGAACAAACTAATGGTTGCCAGATGCAAGGGGGTTTAGGGATCTGGATGAAAAAAGTGAAGGGATTAAGAATTACAGATTGGTAGCTACAAAATAGTCATGGGATGTAAAGTACAGCATAGACAATATAGTCAATAATATTGTAATAATCATGTACAGTGCCAAATGGGCACTAGACTAATTGTGAGGGATCACTTCATAAATTATATAAATGTCTAACCACTATGCTGCACACCTGAAACTAACATAAAATGATATTCAATGTCAACTGTAATTGAAAATAAAATAAATCTCCATGTTACTATGGAATAATCTTCAAAATATGACTACACACACACACACAGACACACACATGTGTGTATGTATTTGTGCTTATATTTTACCAATCAGTAACCAGAAACTGGGAACAGAGTAAAAGAGAGGGATAGAAACTATTTATTTAATATCTCGTTTTAAGATGTGGTTTTGGAAATTTAAATATTTTACATAATAATAAAAAAATGAAACCCAAAGAGCAATTTCTAATTGAAAGTAAAAAGAAACCTCAAAGTGAGTCCTGTTGATGACACAACCTCCCACAGAGGAATGATCCCAAGTGACTTTAAAACATAACAGTTTGATTGTATATCCCTGGTGGGGACAAAAGAACTGTAAAAAAATCTTTTCAGTAATGATATAATTGGTAGTAGTGTCAATATTATTCTGAGACCATTGTGTATGTAGTATGGGATACAGCAAATGAGTAATTAAAACTAGTCATTGAAAACTAGTATTTGGGGCATGGCAGGAGAGATACAGATAGGAAGTCAGGTTAAATAAAAACCTTGTCCTTCTAACTTTGAATTGGAAGTATTAGTTTGAACTTATGATGTGTCTTATTTAAAACAAAACAAAGGTTACCATATTTTCTGTCTATGTCCACTAAAAAGAACTAGTGATCAGATGCAGAAAATGTAAGAACATGGTATATAACTTGTCATATCAGAAAATAAGAATGCTAGTTTTATCTCAAAAGGACTCAGGGGCCAAAATGAATAACTCCCATGTACTTGAGTATCAGTAAGTACAATAGTTGCAATAAATTGTAAGACAAATGAGTTTGAATCCATGAGTTCATAAAATACATAGGTATACACACAAATATGTACACATACGTATGTGTATATACACACATGATATACATAATATATTTAGAAGGCCACATGCATAGTTTTTTTTTTTGAAGGATGTTAGGGATCTTATTCTTTTTGAAAGTTGTTAAAAAAGAACCAAGTATTTATCTTGCCTCTCCTATGCAAACTGTGCCTCAGCATAACCAATCACTGTTGAGGGGGAAATACCTTTTTGTAGAAGAACATCAGCTAAAAATTGAAGTAATACTTTATCTTTTTAGTACCTAATGAATTAATGGATCTAAGTAATGACTGTCGATGGCTGCTAACATCACAGAAAGAAGATAAATGGAGTTTTTTATTTCTTAAGGTAGTATACAACATGATCTATGATGTTGCCTAGACAAGACAACATAAATCTTCACAAGCCTCTAATTTTGAATACAAATTTATAGGAAATGCAAAGCACAAATATCATCGTGAGGATGTTGTAAGAAATATTCAGACTGAGGAAAGCTTTAGAGGACAAACAACCCATTTCTTTAACAAAAACTTGAAGAGAGAAAGAGACAAAGTGAAAAAGAGGCAGATACAGAGGGAGAACCTATAGATTAAAGAAATTTGAGAGATTTGTTATCTGTCAATATATGGATGTTATTTGGATTCTAATTCAGAAAAAGGGAAAAACATTAAGCAATTGGGGGAATGTGAACATGATTGAATATTTGATATTAAAGAATTGTTTCAATATTTTCAAGTGTGAAAATGTTATTGAATATACAAAAAAGAATAACTTGTAGACACATCTTTGGAATGTTTACAGGAGATGTGATGTCTGATATAGCTACAAAATTCAGAGATGGGATAGAGAGGGACAAGAAGGTGTCAGTCTAAAGGAAGCAAAATTGGTCATGAGTTGGGAACTGTTGAAGCTAAGTGAAAGGTATGTGGAGAATTATTACACTATTCTCTTTACTTTTATTTATGTTTGAAATGCTCTAAAATGAAATGTTAAAACATAGAGGGTAGCGGGGAGCAAATTCTTCTAAGCCTTAAAGCTATAGCTTATCAAAACCTAATGAATTAGATGTTGCCTGTTGAACTAATGCTTTTAAAATATTTTGTACTCTGTAGAAGAAGATTACATATAAGCTGAAGCATATTAGTGAATATCTGTGATTAGTATTTTTATAATAGTAAAACTTTATATTATTTTCCAAATCTAGATTCTCCTTTAAAGTTTTTGTTAAGATGATGCCATTTGGGGCCAGTATCTTAATATGACAAACTCTGTGTGTGACTGTCCATATATAATGGAGATAATATTTTTGAAATATGTTCACAAATAATAATCTCTTTCTTAAACCATGCAGTCCCTTTTTTGCCCTTAATGCATGCCCTGAGACTTTATCATATCACAGAAGAGGAGAATATGTACCTTCTAGAACCAAGAGGCCATGAAGTAGAAAAGATATGTAGTACAGATATGACATGGGTGAATTTCTCACTGAAAAGAAACAAGAAACACTTCTTGTGCAAAAGAGAAGGGTTTCAAAGAGCATGGATATAGGGTTGGGGTGCTACTGGGGTCCCTTGAGGGACACATTCCTGGCCTTTATGAAAAGATAGAGACCTCAATATAGACTATGCTCCATGTAGTTGGTTTAATAGTGCCTCCCTCAAAGATGGATACAAATCACAACACCCAGAATCTATAAATGTAACCTTATATGGAAAAAAGGTCTTTGCTGATGTAATTGAATTAAAGATCTAGAGATAAGATTATTCTGAATTAGGATTGGCCCTAAATTCAATGGCAAATCTTTATAAGAGAGAGGCGAAACAGATACAGATATACAGAGAGAAGGTCATGGGTTGTGGGCAGCCATCAGAAGGTAGAAGAGAGGCATGAAACAGTCTCCAGAGAGAAGGAACCCTACTGACAACTGGATTTCAGACTTCTGGTCCACCAAATTGGAGAGAATAAATTTTTGTTGTTTTAAGCCACTTAGTTTGTGATAGTTTGATACAGCAGCCCTAGGAAACAAATATACCCCACTTCTCATAGTGAACTCTGGGAAAAATGAATCTCATAGAGTGCCCCAGTGCAAGATGAGATGGCCAAAAGGGTAGTAATATTCATGTCACGTGGTTTGAAAGGGAGAGGTCCAGCAATAAGACCCCGAAGCCTCTCATGGCTCAGTCGTAGACTGTGGGAGTTCTAACATGCTCTGCTCTCAGTGGGATAGCTGAGAACCGTGGACTAACCACAGAGATTCCTATAGTGAGGGCTACAGTAGAGGCTGTGGGTAGAGGCAGATGGTAGAGGTAGAGACCCAAGAAGGATCAGAGATTGGTTGGGAAATGGGAGATAATACCGGACACTAAATATGCAGAGAGAACAGACCATGGATTTCACCAGCGTGGACTTGTTAGAGTGGATTTAGATAGGATAGTCTGAGTTCAGAAAGCGGGAGAAACAAGTTACAGCTCGGAGAAGCAGAACCCAGGACAGAAATACAACACAATGTGTAGAGACCACCTCCCCAGTATAATCTTTTGCCTAAATTTTATTTGGAAAAGTAGGCGAAACTGGGAGAGAGAAATCGTTGGAATAAATAGTTTGAACTGAAATACGGGTTCAACTGCAATGGGCAGTTGTAATCGAGAGGAGGTTTAATGAGCATGAATGGACAAGTTTAAGAGCTTACTTGTCGTTTGATGGGTGGGGATAGGTGGATTGATTGAGGACTTTGAGATTAAATCAATTGGATAATTTTTTAAAGGCTACTTTAGAGTACATAGATTGTAGTATGTAAAATTTGACCTTGCTAAACATAGAAGAGGCAAACATCAGTCATAATAGACTTTCAATATTCTTCTCATAATAAAATCCACTATGATTTTACCAGCTAATTTAGACCTAATTTAATTTATTTGCACATCCATCTGACTGTGAAAGAGTCAGCTTTTGTCAATGAAAATATAAAGCAACTTTATCTATTTTAGCTTCACTCTGACCATCAAAGGCCAGGAAAAGCTTGTCTCTTCTGGGGGCTTTGTTTTATCAGTCTGGGTGGCTAGCTTTGATTTGGCTTTGTCTTCTTGCTGTGAGGCTCACAAGTAACTCTCATTAAGAGTTCTGCTGATGTTAATTTTTAGATCAGCAAATTTGGAGGACTGTTTTTAATGTATTCAGTTTGTTTCAGAGCTTTGTGTCTTTTCTATCTCTCTAGGGTCAGGTCTGTTTTACAGGCAACTAGAAAGAGAGTATTGAAGTTATTGCCCATAAAATGCGGGTCTCCTATCTGTATTCACTCCTTAGCACACCGGCCTGAAGAATTTATCTATTGCTTTCACTCTTTGCTTCATTCAGTGACTTGATAGGTATGGCCTAACAAGTGACCAGGGTGTCCAGCTGCATTTCAGGTGCTGCAAATCACTCTAATCTCTGCTTGCCTTCAAATGCAGTGACTAATTTGCTAGGGTGTGAGGTAACATTCAATAAATGAATCTAAATCCTCAAGTAGCTCACAGTTTGGAAATTCTTGGACTCCTTTGAGCAGGTTGGTGATTTTCCATTGCCACTAGATGTCCCTGTGTGGCTTTTCTTTAGGACATCAGTGCTGTACAAGTTATTTCTGATCTGCTAAATAGAAGGAAGTCTCTGCAGTCTCTGAAGTGGCAGTTGACAGTGGAATGTCATCCAAGCTGAAACCTGACACACCTTAGCCCTAATACACTGATTTCAAGTAGAAGGTCATGGCAAAGCTGAAAATGACTCTGAGACTGTGCAGAAATCAGAACTATCTCTATAGAGGTCCCTGGGTTCTTTCTAACTTGCATTCATTAAACTTCCCTACCTCTCAGCCCACTCTCAATAGCCAAGACCAAAGCTTGTAAAACTGTCTCATGAAGAACTAGCTTTTAAAAAATAGTTTTTGCACTTCTGTTCTTTTGTAGATCAATATGTGGTCTTACTGCACATGACCAATTTTCAGCTTACATCACATGTAACTCACTATGTGAGTTTGATAACACTGAAACTGGATATTCCGGGTTTAATGAAATAAATTCTCTGATTATGTGCTTGGATGTGACAGTATGCAGCAATGTCAGCTGACTATAAAAGTTTTTTAATGTATGCTTTCAATTCTTGTATCTGCTTTGTCATTGACTGGCAGCAGCCTGCAGACCACACTGGTCTAAAGACCACATTTTGAGAGGCAATGGCATAGATGTTACCATTAGGCTTAGTACTACATCCCTAAATTAAAACTAAGACTATGAGGAATTGCAGAGCCGCTTTAGTGGACTTGAGTGGAGACTCATGTAATGTTCAGAAGATTGTGCCCTGTCTTTCCAGTGCTCCTGTTCTAGGCTAGGCCTGAACCTTCCATGGAGCAAATGTGCTGGATCTCAGATTAAGGCTACTTTAAACAGAAGACAATGGGTGATCCCCATCAGCAATAGCAGTGGAGAGAGAACGTGAGTTCTCACAGCTTTTGAATCTTTTTGCAGAAATTAATCGAATCTTATAAAAGGCCACTTTGTACTTTAGAAGAGAAATAAAAGTGTCCCGGGAATGGAAAATACCATGTACTTGGATTCATTTTAATAATTACCCATAGTGACAGCGAGGTGATTGTGTGATGACTTACCTAGCAACCAGTTCCAATTACAGAAATTGTAGAAGGGAGTTTCAGCTTCACAAACTGAAGAATAGTTTGTTTACTCAGTGCACCAACAGTTAGTGTCCCAACAATCATTTATTAAGTCAGTTATTTGTAAAGCAAGAGCACACTTTATCTAAAACAAAAGGTTGAGAGTAGTGGTTAAGTTTCTTGCTTACTTACAGAAAACCATTTAAACTAGACAGCAATGGAATTGAAATAACTAAGCAATATTTTTCTCTTTTTTATTATTCCATGGGTCATATCAAGTCAAGCTGCAAAGAACATTACTTTCTCTGTTCCAAACTCTTGAAATTCCAGTTCTAAATTTTGGTAGAAGGGATTTCCCCTTTCTTTCTCAGGATAGCCAGTGGAGAAATTGATTTCTCTGAACTTCCTTGCTCTGGAAGTCTCTCATAGCAGTAACCAGCAGAAAGGCAGGATTCCAGATGAAGAGGGATGTGGAAGAAGGGTTTCAGTAGCTGTTTCTTTAGAGTTTAAAGTATAAAACCAGGTTTGATGAGCAGTGTTGGGGCTTTTGTGATCAATACTCCCAGGCGTGCCTGAGAGGCGTTAGATCCCTTGCAGAAAGAAAAACAGAGCGATGAGTGCCAGAAGCACTGGGTCAGATGTTACCAAGCAGAAGTGATTGTGAAGAGTGGAATTGGGCTGCACAAATGGGAAAGTAAGAGAAATGCTGGTGTGAGAAGGGAGTTAAGGGCAATATATATAGCTCTATGAGTCAGAGATTGAAATTCCATAGGTTAAGGCTGATTTTTATACGTTCACATTTTGGGGCAAGGATTCCAGAGGAGAGGCCCTAAATGTGTCTTCCCAAAACATTGACTCTAGTGAGGGTTGACATCTGCAGTGTCTTCCTTGGGAACTATAATAGAGGCAGGGGGAGATGCAGGTTTTATGGAGCCTGAAGCTTATACAACTTGTGGATACATCAAAATTAAAAAAAAAAAAAAAAAAAAAGCAAACATAAAAGAATAAAATTAGGTATAAAAATAAATATTTAGATGAGAAAATAAAAACAAAATATCCATTTTTAAAAGCTAATAAGTACTATGAAAGTACATAAAAATAACAATATTTTCCCTGTCAGGGCAAGGAAACTGCAGTGAGAGGCTGCTCACGCAAGAGCAGTGAGTCTGAGACTGCCACCATTGTGGTGAAGGCAGCAGCAGTGGTGACCTAGGTGCAAGAGAAAACAACAGATCTGGGGCATAGTTTCATCAAACCTAAGGCCTGGAGGAACAGCAGATAACAGGGTGATGCTTATAATCAAAAAGTTTGTAAACTTTTGACATCCACCGGTGCTTAAGGAATATGGCCTGAAGAAAGAAAGGAGACAAGATTCCAGATATTATGCTGGTTACTTCCCAGTTCGTTGTATTATTGTTACCCACATCCTCATGTTTTTTCTGTCCTTAGATCGGTGACCCCAAAATTTTCTGCCATGCTTAAACATTACTAATGCACTTAAACCACTAGAATATTGTATTAGTTAGCACTCTACTCAAACCCAGTCCCAACCTAATGGTATAGTTCCTTTACTGTCAATTTTGCTTAGTAATCTACTATATTAATAGATCACAATTTATCCAGTTTATACATATTTAGGTTGCTTCCACTTTTTGTTATTATAAATGCAGCCGTTAACAGCCAGATACATGTGTCCTTGTGCTAACATACAATATGAGCTTTGGAGTATATACCTAGGAGACAAATTATGGGACCATAGAATGCACACATTTCCAATTTCGTAGGTAATTTCAATTTTCTAAAAACATGGCATTAAGAAATACTTCCACTAGCAGTATATAAGAGTTCCTGTTACTCTATATTTTTATCAACACAAGTAAGTGTTAGACTTCTTAGTATCTCTCAAATTTGTGAATGGTTAGTGTTATCTCATTGTGGTTTTAATTTATTTATTGGCCTATGTAACTTTTTTGGCCCTTGGAGTTTGTCTTCTTAGAAGTGCTCATTCATATCTCTTGGCCATTTTCTTATTGATTTAGGAATTTATAGACTGAGAGGAAACATTTGCTATATATAAAATTGATTCAGAGAAGTACTTCATATCTTCTGAAAACTGGTACCTCTATGAATCAATATGAAAAAGATAGATACAATTTTATATATAGCAAATATTTCCTCTCAATCTACAGCTTGTCTTTCACTCTAAGGTTTCTTTTGATCAAACAGAAGTTCTTCATTTTAACGGAATTGAATTTAAACATCATTTCACTTTTGGCTTTTGGTGTTTCTGGATAAAATTTATGATAATACTCCAAGTTTATAACAATATTCTTCTATATTTATTTCTAATATATATTTTTTACATATAGTCCAATATTCACTGGGGAAATTACCTTTTAAAATATAGTGTGCAGTTGCAAATCCAATTTTATCACCATTTATTGAAAAGTTCATCATTCCCACTTAAATGAAATAAACTTTTGTCATATATGAAGTGTCCAGATATGCGTGTGTCTTTCTCTGGCCTCTCTATATTCAATTCCGTTGATCTATGTGTCTATTCCATGATCAGCAACACAGTAATTATAATAGCCATATATTATATATATGAGCATGTACCTCTTATTCCAGACATTTTCATCAAGGTCATGTTGTCTTTTTTTATGTCATTGCTGTATATATTTTAGTGTTAACTTATTAAGTTTTAAAACCACACACACATGCACACAAACACACATTCTCATAAAAATTTTGAATAGAATTATATTAAATCTATAGGTCAATAGAAAAGCTATTGAAAGACTTCTCATCCTTACACATTGAATCTTCTAACTCGTGATCACAATTATCTCTGAATTTATTTATGGGCACTATGAGATCTTTCACACATTTTAATTTCTTTGGAGAATTTTCGTGGCTCTTTGGTTAGTTTTATAGCTCCTTACTTAATATTTTTTATTCTGTCATAAACTATCTTTTTCTAATTCTTTTCCCTGTTTGCTGCTGAAGTATAGAAATGCAGTTCAGTTTTACATATCATTTTGAACCCGATAAACTTGCTTAAATCTTTTAATATAATAGATTCTTTTGGATTCTCCATTTACTTGTGTCTTCTAAGGTTTTTCTTGATTAGTCCAGACAGATTTTGTATATTTTTTTTATTCAGTCTTTTAAAGGACCAGCTTTATCTTTTGTTGATCTTCTCCAATTTATGTGTGTTTCCCATTTTATTAGTTTCTGCTATTTGTTATTCTAGTTTCTTCTATTTTCTTTGGATTTATTTTAGACTTTATATTGTATTTTTTTAGGCTTATTTAAAAATATTCTATTTTTTAGGTGGATGCTTGAGGCAATAATTTTTATCTTTTCAGCATTCTAATATAAATATTTAAGGCTATAATTTTCCTAAAAGTACAGCTTTAGCTGTACCCTAGAAGCTTTGGCATACTAGATTTTGTTAGCATTCAATTAAAATGTTATAAATATTTTTTATTATAATATTTTTTATTATATATAAATTTATATAATTTAAAAATGCAAGCATACGAAATTCATTTTATAAGGCAGCATGCAAACATATTTGAGGACCTACATCCATTATACTAGAGTGCTGGCCCAAGAAAAGAGCTACAGAAAGGAAAGGGTATCGGCACCAGATATTGTAAGTGCTCTACTCATATTTCTTAAGTTCTCATTTTAGCATTTTTTTTCCCACTGACAAATGTAGTGGGATATTAGTTAGAAATATTATTTTGTCCTAATCTCTGCTCAGTTGGAAAGTGATTGGTGATGACCATTGATTTGAAGAAAATTAGAATTGTGGATAACAAGCATTTGGAGAAAAAAACAAAAATTTCATTTTTGATTTCCAGAAGAGGTGTTTGGAGCCCTTGTCAAAAGCAAATAATTCTGAAGACAATATTTTTTTATTTAGAAAAATCAGCTTTATATGGAGAGAAGAAAAGACTCTTAAGATTCAAGAAGGCCTCTGAGGGAAGTATAACATAGAGTAAATGCCATAATAATAAACTGGAAAGAGAGTAGCAAACTCCTCAGCACACCACCTTTGATGGTGGTAATAAAGGTCTTTAATCTGGAGTGAGTGCTATGGCTACTTGATAAGTGCCATTTGGGGAGAAGGGGATGGAAGGGTAGGTAAAGTCAACGAATGAGAGAGCATCAACGAATGAGAGAGCCACTATCACTGTCCTTTGTGGACCACTGTTTGCTGTGAAAAAGCTAAGCTGATGCTTGTAGATGCTCTGTTGCCATTTTAGTGACCACTACATGTCACTTGTATTAAGGAGCCATGTTGATTGTTGCTCATGTAACTGTCAAGGCAGAGTTTTATATACATAGCTGCTTGCATGCTGTCTATGGATTTTTTTTCAGCAGAAAAGACATCAGTCTATTGCCTAAGATTTTTCTCTCATCCTAGCAGCTGCATAGTGAACAGAATACCAATTTTTCATGGCTCAGGTATGTTATGAACCCTAGGAACAGCAGGTAAGTGGTTGTGCAGAGTTCGATGAGAGAGAAGTCTCCCAGCACCAGCATCTGGATGAAAAGGAATGGTGGTAAAATACCCATTCCATTGGAATCCTCTTTTATCCCCTCCCCACGTCGTTAAAGTAAATTCTATTTATCCTTACAGGTATATCTCAAATGTCTCAACTACTCTTCTCTTTATACATGTCCCAAGGAAATGTTGATTACTATCCTTCTTCTGGTAAACCACTGTATCTTGTGTTCCTAGCACTTGTTATACTAGATTGCCAATATTTGTTTACATTTGTTTCCACTTCTAGACTACCCAGTTATTAGTGTTATTTAGTCTTAGCATCTTCAACATATAATTTCTGACACATAAAGGACTTAGGAATTGCCAAATGAATAAATGAATATATTATTCCTTTCTTGTAAAAATCATATTAAGGCTTATTCTGTGTAGCATTTTTTAAAAATCAGAGTGAATTTAAGTTTTCTGGAAAGTATAAGATCAATAGCTAAGTGTTATGATATTTGCCAGGTAAGAGTTGTGACCATATTGTTTAATATAAACAGTATAAGATATTTCCTACGTGGTGTAATTTTTGTTGTGCTTCTGGGAACCTCTTTTTGACCAAATACTCTTCACTCTAACCTTTAAGACATCTGAAATTCTATTATACCAGTATTTCATATATTAAAGAACACCAGGATTCAAATTTATGAAAGTCACAATTGGTAGCCTGAGTGTGAGGGAAATGGTAGAGAAAATGTGAGATAACCACAAGTTTCAACATTAATTCTGAATGAGTTGCAAGCTCAGTCAAGTAGTATACAAATACTTTGTTTAGAGCAGAAGTAGTTAACAGTGCTTAGATTATTCCTTCAAAGTCATTCCATTTTGTAATTCTTTTATTAAAAAAAAATGTTGATTTTTTTAAGACTGAGAATTATTATATTGAAGTAGAAACAGTGCTTATTTATTTCTCTATTATTTATATATTTATATATTTCTTCTTAGAACCAAATATAACTTTTCCAATGGTCCTCATTAATATAATTCTAAACACTTTAAACTCCACCTTTTTGGTTGAATTAATTCTGGAATTTGCCTTCATCTTGGACATTAATGAAGGTCTGCAAAGAGGCCCAGAGTCCGAAAGCATGGAGCCTTGCAAAGAGAGACCCAGGGTGAGTTTAATTGTGAGAATGCTGCTACCATGTTCAGCAAGCCCTACAATTGCTGTCTAACATTCACTACATTGTTATCAGTTATAAGGAAATCTTCTTGACAAATAGTTTAATAATATATGGTAAACTCAAATCTAGTAATTCTCAAATCTAGCTAACCACCAGAATTACCTGGGGCCTGTAAAAAATACAAATTTTCACATTTTTGAAGATTTTGTTTTAGTAGGTCTGAGGAGTTACCTGTATTTTAAAAAGTTCCCCAATTGATAATCAATATCAATTCTATCCCGATCCAAGTTTAATACTCAAGAATTGCATGTGTATATTATGTCTCTCGTTTCACAGAAGCTGTTTTACACAACCAAGGGACAATGTGAGTGGTGGAAATAAATGTTCCAACAATATATAATGTAAATCTAAATAAATATTTCAGATCATGTTTCTGCCAGTGTTAAGGCATTTCAGAGGCTGCAAACATTCTAGGCCACCACTAAGTATTCTCTTGTCATTTTTCAAGGACCTCTTAAAAACCTGCCGTGAATAAAGACTTTTCAAACTATTGCTACTCATACTAATCTTTTTATTCTCCAAACTTTTACATCAATAAAGCCAACAGTATGCAATTCAACATTTAAATATTTATCTTTATTAAATGGAATGATGAGGACTTTGCAAATTGCAAATTTTGATGCAAATGTTGTATTTGTAATTTTACCTTGTATTGTTCGCTGTTATGTTTCTTCTATCTTCTTTATCTAGATTTCAAACTCTGAAAACTACATATTATTAAACTTTTCTTATCCAAATAAAAAATAAAAAAGAACATGTTCGTTAACTTGGGAATAGTGTTTCAAGAAAGGGAAAATGTGCTGTTAATTCTACCAAGAGAAGTAATATTTGTGCCCCAAATATTTTCTGATAATTACTAAATGTTTTAGCATTTATGGTAAGTTAAAACATTTGTATCAGGAACCAAACATTAAATGCCAAATTGGTATTTCATAGTTGATATATACATTTTCTGAATTACATATAGGGGAGGAAAAATAATTCCCCCCCTACACTTTTGAGTTCTTAGCTGAGACCCTTATAATAAAAGACAGGTAAATAAGAGAAAGAAGTTTATTAACATGTATAACTTATATACACATAGAAAATATCCAGAGAAAAATGAGTAACACCCAATATGGCTTACAATTCACACTTTAAATACTATCTTAATGGACAAAGGAAAGGGGAGATGTAGGCCACTCACTGCAGAGTATTAATTTTTAGGAAAGATGAAAGGGCCCTTACAAGAGTAGATGGGAGGTGTAATAGTTGTGACAAAATTTGGGTGTGGCCTTGACTTCTAATCTTCTCTCCTGTGACAAAAGTTAATCTTCCTTTGTTAATGAAACTTCAAGGGAGGAAACTTTTGACAGTTGAATTCCTTTTGGAGGATCTGTCTTTAAGCAGATGAGGGGAATTCAGAGAAAGCTTATTCCTGAATTTGCTAATTTCCAAGTACCTACAGCTCAAATTAATCAATATATCAAAGCAATTTATTTTGGAAAGGCATGTTCTGCTCCCTTGCATGTACATCATTAAGATTTTAGATATTTTACTCTTCACATATTTCTTGCCATTTTTCTAGTTTGAATACAAGTGTAGTGACTTTGCTCACTAATATTTAGAATTTATATTGTTTATTTCACAGCTTATTAATTTCCATATTAAGAAATGGCGCATTGCAAAATATACTGATTTGAGAACACCTTCCTATTTACTCACCAGATAACCTTGGCCATGAGTGAAATATACCTAACCACACAAGTGAGAGGAAGCCAAAATTCTCAATGACAGGAATGATTTGCTTCAAGCATCAGTAGGCAAAAACTCACAGATACGATTCTATAAATTTTCCTTTGTAAATGTTTGTATCTATATTCTAGAAACCACTTTTAAATTTGTTTTATATATGAAGAGATTTTAACAAAAAGAACATGTGATTAGAAGTCCTTTCCATATGTGTTTGTATATAATAATTAAATAGTTGCCTTTAACATAAGGTCAACTGTGCCTATTTGTTTTCACTTGAGAATTTAAATTTTCAATCTGGGAACAAGGTAGAAAATGAGACTATGTGAAAAAGAAAGAGCTTTGTAGTCATAGGCTTCACCGATTATGAAGTCAATTTACACCCCTATTTAAACATTTGTTACATATGTCTGCTTAAAACTATTGTTTATAAATGTTCTGCTATAAGCTTGTGGTTTTAACAATATAAATGAAGATAGTCTGTAAAAGTTTGAACTGAGTAAAGGTCAAACTCAGCCTAAAAAACTCCACAAAAATGTATAACTAAATATTGAACTAGAATGAAGTGTTATTCTATAGAATTAAAAACTTGGAGAAATTTCTTTCACAAGAAAATAAACAAAGAGATGAAGGTGTAGATGTAGAAAGAACTGTTACAGACTGGACAGATATAGGTGAAAAGAAACTTTTGAGCGAGAATTCTCAAAGACTGGAGAGATTTGGTTAAAAATTTGAAAGTTCATTGTCGAAAACCGAAGTTAGAAATTTGAAGAATTAGCATTCCTCATCTCATTTGCTACAACATGTCCAGATCAAATGCATGACCACAAGGTAGCCAGCTGAAAATGCACCAATGTTTTTCGCCTATAATCCCAATATTGATTGGTTGTCTAATTGACTAAAATATTTCTTAATTCAACAAACTTTTTTTGTAGTTTTTACTTTATTCTAGATACTCTGCTGGACTCTGAATATAAAAATGAATGAGAAATGGTGCCTTCCTGGAGGTGCTCAGAAAGCTATTTGTCCAAGGTCTTGATGATGAAGAATCATAAAGGTGATAATCTATATGTCATGATTTCTGGTTTAGTGCTCTTTCATTGAAGACACATTGCTTCTGAAGTTTAAAAGTCTGACCAATACCCAAAACAGGGAATGTTCAACAGTGATGTAAGCAAACTAGTACCTCTAACTCATGGCAGGTTAATAAGGCCCTAAGTATTTTGAAACTATTAAACAAACCTATAGAATCTGAGGTAATGGGCCCTAATATCCCTATGATAGGAATCAAATTCTCAACCTAAGGAACATCTCCAAACACAAATACTAAAACATCAAAGGTATTGGTTTTAAAATACAAAATCACTAAAGCAAGTAGTTAAAGTATCAAGACAAGTATTTAAATGTAATTGAGGTCCTTTCTTAATTACTCAATTAAAGCAATCCTACATGTAGGAAATAGGAAAATTTCAATTTCTAGCTTGAACAACCCTGCCTTGCTCCTTACTGTAGGGAGAGACTTTTAAGACTTGGTGGATGATTGCACATACATTCCTTCACCAGGAAAGTAAAGCAATCAAAATAGGGCAAAAGAAACTCACAATTACTGAGTATCATCCGTGGGCCCTGAGCTTTATGTGTGTCATGTTGTTGAATCATTAAAACAACCTTATGTGGTAAGGATTATTGTTTTCATTTTACTGAAAACTAAATTTGAATATTTTTAATACTATGCTGAAGGACATACAGTTCGTAAGTGGTAAAGTCAGAAATGGAACAAGGCAGGTCTAATTCTAAGGCTCATGGTTTTTGCAGCATGCCACCTCAGGGATTAGAGCAAGATTTAAATGAGAGAAAGAGAGAGGAAAAAAAAAAAAAGCAGCTGAAGTTGAAGCAGGAAGTTGAAAACACTTAGGTTTTTGTTGAATTAACAAATATATCAACAGGAAGGCTGGGCTTGTAATCATTATTCTCTGATCAAAAATCACTTTTTTTGATCAAATAATACTGGGAATCAAGTTTGATTTCCTCAATTACTTGTGCTAGACCCAGGAGCAAACCCTAATACTCATAGAGAAACTTCTGAAAGATTCTGCATCCGTTGAGAAGTAGGAAGATAAAATCCTGGTCTCTAGAGGCACACAGCATATGTTTAAATACTACCTTTGCTGCCAACTAGATATATATAGACAGATTCTACAACCTTCTTGTGCCCTGGTTGTCTCAATGGGAATAATCATAATAATGCCTTACTCCTAAGCTTGGGGAATAAATAAGATGATATATGTAAAGAACTTAACGTGGTGTCTAGTCCAAAGTGAATGTTCAACAAATGTTAGTTTTTCTATTATTATTTTAAAACAACTATGGTAGTATAGATTGCTTTCCTGTAATCAGAATCAAGAAATGATACATATTTTAAATGAAGCTTGATCCATTTCAAGGATTGGTAAAATGTCTACTGATTAATTTGAAGATTTCATTCCAACCCTTTGGAGCATAGATGTGTAGAGTCTAAAAATCCTAAATTGGAGAAGGATCCTTGTTGATGTCCAGGCTCATGTGGCCTATGTAGAGATGGTGGCTTTACTCCCCAAACTGGGCCTCTTTCCCAAGGCATTCCAGCACTTCCCAAATTGCCACCGTTTCTACCCAAGTTTCTGCCACTCATTTGATTGGGGTCAGGTCACCACCAATTCCAGAAGCCCAAATTCAAAGATTTCGTTTCCCAATCTTAGAGATCTAATCATGCGTTTTGAGTTTGGACTATTTCCCCTTTAAAATCCTCTGTCCCTGCCTCTTCTCAGATATCTCTAGCCTACATCTTAACACACAAAACTCTATAATATTATCTTCAACACAACGAAAGCCTGTCTGGTATATTCTCTTCTCTGGCTCTGAAAAAAAAAGTATTCTTTCTTCAGCAGGGAGTGGCGGAAAGACTGAATCCAGAAACTAAGAAACACAATTCTTGTCTACCCTTGCTGATGGAAGAGGAATGTCTTCATTATTTTCTGGTTAGATTGTATCACACACACATAATACTCAAAGTTACAAAGTTACTCAATAAATTACCTTGTTATATAAATATGTATAAAATCATGCTATCTGTAAAATACTGTGGGGAATATTGGGAATAAGATGAGCTATCCCTTGAAAGAGCTTATCCTCTAGTTAGGGAAATAGGACCTAGTCATGATAAGACAACTGAGATACTTCTGAGCTTTCTAGAATTTCTATCAAAAATCTAAATATGCTTACAGTGATTTTAAAATATGATACTTTTAAGTAAGTACTAGTTTGGAGAGTTATATCTCTGCCTGAAGATATAGTTTGATGGCCATAATCTTTGTCTTTCTGCTTCAGTGATAGAGAGATGGATTGGATGTCAGGGTGTCAGAGAATCTTCCTAGCTGATTAGGCTGCTATAGACATAACAAAAGCCATGGTTTAAATTAGCTCCAATAGTCTAATCAGAGTGAACAGACTACTTGGGTCAATGATGGAGACATATTGGCAGCTGATGAAGGCTGTCAGAAGGGATTTTGGTGAAAAACTAAAGTGTATTAATGCTGAAAGCTGTTTGATTCTAGTGTAAGGATTAAGGGTGATTTAGAAGGAAATGTTTATGCTAAGAATTTATTTTTATTTTGATGATTTTCTTTAAAGTTTGTCTTTATGTATGATGAAAGTTTGGCTTTAACTATCATGGAAAATATAGTTTTCCTTATTTCTTTCATGAGTGGCTTAAAATATTCATCATATAAATAATCACCCTCAGAAGCATTTTGGTAGCTCAGACCACCTCATCAATATGCCCACTACCATTGGGGCAAAATACCCTAACTGTAGATTCAGGTTTTTTTGGTTGAGGAAGTCAATTGCATCTTGATTCTGCAACCTTGACTACATTCATAATCTAAGGAAAATTTACACCACTTCTCATTGGAAGACACTAAACGTACTTTCATAAATAATTTTTCCAAACTAAATCTAATATTTTACTTGTTTTTAAATCTAAATAGAAAACTATCTGAAATCAGTTTTCTTGGGAAATAAATCTTGAGTTGGAGGTTTCCCTGCAGGATGTTTATTGAGTAGTGCCCTCAGAACACCTGTGATGGAGCGAAAGAAGAAAATGGCAGAAGGAATTGAATTGTGATGCAATCATGAGAAGCCTCATTAGATCATAAAGGGAGCTCTGTAACAGGGATGGCTCTTGAAGAGCTGGATCTTTATTCTTATTTATCAAATAGTGATTGGATTTGAGGTGTCCATGGGAAGTTGAGGTGACCTTGGGTGAGACTGCTCTCTTCTGCTGAAGGCAATTGCCAGAGAAGGACTCAGCCGAGCACCTTCAAACATTAGCTGAGACTTCCAGCAGCTGAAGGTGCTCAGTAACCATTATACTCTACCTATTGGGTTTCTCAGCTCCATTTGCTTTGCATGATAATTTCTGGGAACAATTACTTCAGGATACTGAATGGTCTATTTTGGGGGGAGGGGGTGCTGGAAACTTGACTGAGAAAGGTTAGTGGGGTATGTTACCATCCCATTTCTGCATTGGTCTCAAGCCTTCAACTGATACTCATTGTCTCCCATTTTGACAACCTTCTGTTACCCATTTCCCTCACCCTTGGCCACCATGTCTCTTGGTCTAGATTACTTGACCTGATAGGATGATGCAGGCTTTAATCCAGAGGAGTCTGAATCCCTGATCGCTATACCCATGGTGGCTGCATATGTTCATTTATCAATAAAATTGGGCAAGGGAATAACAAGGGACACACCTATGGATCACCTGAGTACCAAACATATACCTTCTCTGTTTAAAAGTAGCTTTATCACTTCCTATTGATTTATTACTTCTAACACTAGGGCTGCTCCATTCCTTCTCTGCTGTTCTCTTTGCATGAGAACTCTGATATGATCAGGTAATAATAGTCTTAGCTTAAAGTTTAATGAGACTTTTGTTCCCTGGTGAAAGCATTCCCCTTTTGGGAACTAGACCACTAAACCAATGAAGCCCAGAGTTTTAGGAGTTTTAAGAATGAGAATCCCAAGTGGGGCCACTTCTCTTTCTAGTTCATTGTTTCCAGATCCATGATTCTACTTATTGAAGGCACAGAAAAATATAAGGGTTGCACATTTAAGATACATATTTAATGTAAAGAATACCATCCTATCCAGGCATGAAATCATCTCCTAATTATTATTTCACTTGTACCTTCAAAAGGCTCTTATATCACTCTATCAAATCAACAGTTTCTAGATGGTATTGAATCTGACACATCCATAGTCATATACTGATTGCTATGCTTCCTCTCCTGTTAAGTGGGTTTCTTGGTCCAGAACAATGTTAGACAGAATATCATGCTGATGGATTGAACACTGTTTAAGCTCCAGCATAGTAAGTAAAGCATACCCATACCTGGAATGAGTGTCCATTTGGTCAAGATGAATAACTGTCCCTACTAGGATAGAAAGGTCCAGTAGAATTAACTTGAAACTAAGTGGCTATCTTGGTCTCCTTAAGGCATGGTACCATATCTGGACCTAACATTCATCTCTTACAATCACTCTAGATCTCTGTGGCTGGTTGGTTGGACTAGATCAACCTTAATGAGTGAGTGTCCAAGCTGGGTCCAGCATAATCATCATTCCACCATCTTAGCTATTCCACTCCCATATCTATCATCTTCAAACTGGAGTGGCCATTGGCTGAGGCGAGCTAACATCAATTGGCTGGGTCATTCTGTCTTAACAGTATTTGAGTCCTTCTTCTGTAGGCCTCTGACCAACCAGCCAATCCATTTTTTACTACCTTTAAATGTATTCATATATATATTTATCTTGACCGCCTATCTTTTTACACAATACAGGTCATCAGGTTTACCAACCAAATCTCTGCCCAATGTGAGGATTTCTACGCACTGCTGTCTTTCAAGCTACCTCTAAGAAATAGTGTATTTTCAGCTGGTACCATGCATGCCAAAATGACCTATTGTTAACCTGGGCCATATATACCATGACCAAACTTTTCCTTCTGCATTATCGGGTCATAAAGGAACCCACATGAATCCACAGTAGTGAGTTGAGGTACAACAGTGGTAGCTGACGTGGAAGTCTGGGCTGTCTGTTTATAATGTACTTGCATTTTTGCCTCTGGCCTTGCAAGTGTCTGATCCAAATATACCACAATCCTTAGATTTATGGGCACACAGTCGCTTGATTTTCTAATTAAGTTACTTAAAAACAGCCTTATTCTTTTGGTCCTTGCTTTTAAGATTTGTTAATAGGTATAGGAACAGGGCTTACCCTAGAGCTGATTACTGAGACAAAATTATTTCGAGTATCCTACCCAATGCTTCATGAATTATGAAGTTTTCTAGTCTGGGTAGAGAGAACAAGGCCCCTTTCCTATGTATGAACTCTAGATAATGTTTCTAATCTCTCTGCGTGGTTTTTTCCTGGATCTCAGGTGGTGGTTTTTCTCACATGCATATGCTAAACAGTACTCAGATGAATATTCTAAGGGAGTCTCTGCAAATCTTTTGAGCTACCTTTCTGTACCACTCTCTGATCTGGAGCACTCTACTCTACTGTCTCTAGCTGCCTTGTTGTCCCTAGACTCTCAATTTGTTTCCTCAACTAAGGAAGTCTATTGAGCTCTGCTAAGTTTCCTTTCTCTGAATTACAACCTGTAAACTCTCTACTGTAATCTGGAGTAATCGCATAGTTTACCTCATTTTTTCATCTTTTCAGGGATCAGTGGCTTTCACAGTCTAATGTCTAATATGTTAAAAATCACTGTTTTATGTATTCCCTCCACTTATTTGGTTGTTTTATGTAGTGGTATAAATTTAATCCCCACCTTGGCCCATATTCCTGAATATCAATGTCAGCTCAGACATGATATTTAATAATTCTAATATCATCTTGGTATTTCCTTTTCCAGTATATGGGAATGGGCATAAGGTATATCACGGCAAATATTTTCACTTTAATATGAAAGAAAAAATAATTCTCAGATTCGTTGTCCCTTATGCCTATAGCCTATGTGCAGAAAATCCATGTTGTTACTGATTATTTATCCCTTGAATTATTTTACCCATCTTCTTTCTTCTTATAGCATTTTGTTTGCGTATTCATTAGGATTGTAATTGCCTGGGGACTTATTATTTTGTTACCCACAATCCATTGTTCCTTCCTAATGGTTTCCTGAATTCTATTATTGGAATTATGGCTTTTCCATTTCACTCCTCTATTCAAGGCACCTGCTCCATGGTAGACTAATCACGTGTTCCTTCTCCAGACAATAGAAATGGCCATTCCACTTGAGCAGGCACAGCCTCACCAGAACCTTCCTGCTATAACTCTTCTGTGGTGGTTCTGTATCTTAGCCTCCTGCTTGGCCATTGTGGCTCTCAGGGCTATAGTCTGATTCTCTAACTTCCCATTAATTCTGATCCTCCCAAATCCATCCAACATATTTCCTTTACCGTAACATATTCAGAGGACAATTCTATTTACACTCAATAAAATGACTATCTAACTTTACATTATGGTTATGAATATTTCTTTCTGCAATAGACTGTGAACCAGTAGAAAGCAAGAACCGTTGTTTATTCATCTTGTCTTCTACAGGACCAAGAAGAAATGTAGGTATTAAATAGATGCTGCATTCATTTCAATCAATCATCAAATATTTTTTACACCTGCCTTGTGAAGGATATATTGTTTCCTTATAGAAACATACCAAAGTCTTTAAGTTCAACAGAGCAGTCATAGAATCAACTTCACATTGACCTAAGTCTTCCTGAGAGAACTTTTGAAATAGACAGTATTTCCTATCCAAAGTATATGGGAAAGGAGTAAAGCCCTTTATGTACCACTTTACAAAAGTTTTCAACCTTCTTTACAAAAGTCTCCAACCTTCTTTGCAAAATCTACTGGTCTATAACCTCCCAAATCTGTAAGCTATCATTAATAACACCTAACTCCTGACCATCTTTTCATGCCTGGGCATTTGAGTTGTTATTTTTATCTTTTCTTCTGGTTCATTGTTTCTTCGTTTGAGGCCCAGGATTGAAATCTGTGTTCTGTTACTTCTCTACATCCTTGCTTTTACCACATGTATGAAAATGGTTTCCAAATCTTTATTCAAGGGCATAATTTCTCAGCTGTGCTCCAGTTTTACATCTGCTCCTGCCTGAGTGACATAGGCATATACATATACTGCCATTAAAGCTATATTTGGCACAAATTGAACTTCTAACCTTTTAAACTGTCACCTTGTCATTTTCCCCACAATCATTAAAACTACTATCATCCCTCAGATTTAGAAAGTGAGATATATCCTCTGTTATATTACCCTAGTCATACAGATCAAGCCTACATGAGTCACAGTTCCCAAAAGTAAAGTTGCTTTTTTACCTTTTTTCACTTATGTGCATGCCAAACAAAGAAACAAAAGAGGTGTTTGAAGCTAAATAATAGAGTTAATTTACAGGAACTAATAAAATCTGTTTCACATCTCTCGTTGGTGTTTCTGGGGACCTAACATCTCTTGCCCTAATCCTGAACTGATCTGACTCAGGTAGGAGGAACTCAGGGTTAGAATGAATATTCTTCTATCTATTGCCTTATGACCTTTTAGTTTAGTTTTTATTTGTTTTATATTTTATTTACTTATAGATAATAAGATGGTTGGATTTTGCTAAATGTAATAAGATAGCTACGAGTTTCTATAGATAAAAGCACTAAGATGGGACACAATATATTTTGCAACCTAGATTTGTTTTTCTTTGTGTTTTTTCATTTGTTTCAAATTGTGTGATTTATTATTTTACATTTACAGAAGAGTTAACTTTCTGGTTTTATTTACTATAAGTATTTATTTTTGTATCAGCACTGTTGATTATTGAGTAGAATATTCCTTTAACCTAAAATCATCACTAATTCTTAAAACTATAGGACAGCATGCCAATAAAGGTACTTCAAATGATCTGATGACAGCTAGATAAAAACCACAGTCTAGAGGAAGGCAATTACTTATGAACACAGTGCATTCCTTCATAACTTCCCTGTGCTTCAGGTCCTTATTCCTAACTGCTCACTGGGCATTTCCTTTTACATATACTCAGAATTGAACTTCATTCTTGACTTTCTATTTTCTATTCACTCAGGTGTTAAAGTATGTGTACATTTTTAAATCCTTTTCTCTCATATCCATGTTATTTCTGAAACACTATTTTCATTCAATTATTTATTTCTACTCCGTTGTTACTGTTATATATTCGATATATTCTGATCTCCATTGTTACTGTTATATATACGATATATTCTGATCTCATATCTCTTGCTTTGATTATTGCAGTAGATTCTTCATGAACTTCTTGAATTCAGTCTTTTCTCTTGACCAGTAATCCTTCACACTACCAACAGCTTTGTCTTTCTAAAGAGATATCATATTACTTTATTTCCTGATCAAAATAACTTTGATGCTTCATTGCCATTATGATACATTTCAACTTTAATAGCATGATATTCATTGCTATAATCTGAAATCAATTATCAGTTAAATGTTGAATTGCATTTAATATAATTTTCCTTCTGCTATCAGATTCTATAATAATGTATTTGCTTTATACACTTTATCTCTTACTTCTCACTACAGGTATTGCTGACTTAATACTTTAGTTATATGAATTCTTTTCCAAACATGCTCTATACTTCCTGGCTTCTATGGCTTTATAATGACTGTTCATTTAGATTGGAATGCTCATTTAATCCACTTTGTTGTGTCAAAAATCCTATTTCTTCTTTCTGGCAAAATTCAAATGGTAATTCCTTTTTTGATTCTCCTAGTTGGAATCAGACAATTCTTCCCTTTATATTCTTTTAATTGTTTTCCCCTCTTACATAAAATAAGTTTAATAATTTTTAAATAGCTGTTGATATTTCTTCTGTTATATCGATATAAACTTTGTCACATCAGAGACAGTTTATTTTATTTGTCTCCCTCTGCCCCTATTTCTATTTTTACCTAGTTAATTTCTACTAATCTCTCAGATCGCAGTCTGTGTATATCTTCCCACTTGGAAGTTTTCCCTGAGCCTCAAGAATATGCTGGCCTTCCTAAAAACTTATATAGTTACATGAACTTCTCCTTAATATCGTACTAGACACAATTAGTTGTTTAAAGTCTTCATTGTTAGAATCTATATTATCTACTTCACTGCAGTATTACCTGTAATCAACCTAATATTTGGCACACAATAGGAATTCAATAATTATTTATTCAATGAATGAATAAAACTAACTAACTCTGTTTTGTTTACTTTTTAACTAGGACAGGACCAAGCCTCGTGCATTTAATAGAGTTAGCATTCAATGAATGCATGTAATATAATTAAATTGAATTGAACACTGTCAAGAAGTCATGTATAGACTAAACACTCAATAAATATTTGTCGGATGAGTGAGAAAGTGAATGAATGAATAAAGATATAACTGAAAGAATACTAAACAGAATTAGAAGGCCTTGGCATGGTACTATAACTGTCTTACTGCATGACTTTGAGTAACTTACCCATATACTCTTTATCTGAATAATAAATCCTATATTATCTGCTGGTAAAAAAATAAAGTAAAATACAAGTATAAGGAATTTTTGTGATGCTACAATTTCTAGGCTGAAGGAAAATGGATCTAGAAAATGGCTTCACAGAGTGCACACTTCTTCTCTAAAGCTAGAGAGATTGGAATTCCTTTCAAGAATATGAATCACCTATGAAATCTACCTATTTTCTCCTTTGCAAATATGGAGACCTAGATTCTTTCAACACAAGTATCCCCATCCTTAAATATTGAAAATTTTAAACTAAAGATATAAATAGAAGTTTTTACCTCATACTAGAGTTATGACGATACCCTACTTGTCCTTAACTTAAAAGTCCATTTTTTAAAACTTAAGAGTCCTTATATTTTATATATAGTCCATATATCGAAGTCCATAAACTCCTAAGAGATCAAAGTTTTAGGAACTCCCTGAAGTTTTAGGAAAAGTTCTGTTTGTATTTGTATTTTCTTTGGGGGAAAATTAGCACAGTTATAAAAATTAGGTTTTCAAATGTATCAAAAGGCTAAGAAATCACTGATATATACTTAAATGAGGAAATGTTTAAGATCTTGAAGAAAAAGAAACATTGAAGGGTGAGCTTAACAAGAAGAAAAATGTAAAATCAGAGTATTTTTCAGAGACATAGAGGAGAGCTAAGAAAACTCAGTTCTGCATTAAGACCATATTGACCTTTACACCTTCTATGAATCTCTATGATTTGATTGCCTAGGCCAAAGGAAACCAGAGGAACCAAATTAGAAGAGTGATCTTTTAGAAAGAAGTACTTTGAAAATAACAAACCTGATAGCTAACAGAAAGAAAAATATAGGAAAATATAAATAATAAAAAATAAAATATCAATTTATAAGCCACAGCAGACCATAACAGTTTCAAACCATGAACTCACAAAACCAAAGACATTTCATAAAGATTGCACAGAGAGTGGATAGATGGTGAAGAAGAGGGAGATTTCCAAGACCAATAATCAAGTGTGGTGGGAACATTTACTGCTCACTGAATACTGAATATCTTTATTACATACTCACATTTAAATTATAATTTGGCTACTTCAAAGCTGTTTTACTTCAATATTTTGAAACAATCACTATAGTGTTGTGGTTGAAAGTTCGAAACTCTATTATTGTTTTTAGGTTCATGTTTTGTTCTTATGATTTTC
>NW_006436288.1:3589109-3602380 GCF_000325575.1 Pteropus alecto
TCTTTCCTCATCTATGTCTCTTAGCTTATTTTTATACTTCTCCTAACTTCATTCTTTACTGTTGACTTCTGGAACATTTCTTCAATTATATCTTTCTACTCCTGCTATTTATCTTATTCTTTTTTATTATTTATTTTAATCACCATATTTTGGGACCCCAAATTGTCTGTTTATTATTTCTATAGCATTTACAGAATCTCTTTTTTAATCTATTTGGGGAGTCTATTTTTATTATTTTAAATATTTGACCAATTCCTTTCAATAAACTACTTGATGTGATCTATGTGTTCTATTTGTTATCTGCCTTTAATGATGATTCTTCCTGTTAAATGGCTAATTGCTTATGATTTAATGATACTTAGAAATATCAGAAGCCCTGATTGATGTTGTGTATTGGGAATACACATTCTCCTTGTAAATGAAGGAGAGATGAGGGAATGTTTCCCATAGCAAAGGAAACCAAGCACCACAGAGTACCTATGTCATCATTTAATGTCATTCAACCAGGCAACTTTTCAGAAAAGGAATTCTGCCTTACCACTGGAAGTGAACTAGCTCCTCAATTTAAAATTCTCAGTCACTTAGGATTTGAGTGGTGGGAGTGAATGAGTAAATGTTTTTTGGGTGGTTGATTTTTTCTATTGATTTATGTTTTCTGGTTAAGTATGGAGGAAGCAATGATTTTCTTAAGGACAGATGGAAAAGATCCAAAAAATAAAGCTTAAATGTGATCCAACATTCTAAACTTCCACTTTTGTTTTTGTTGCCCCCAACTTTATATATTGTTATCGTTATCTCTGATACTATTTATCACTCACCCCAAAATCTCAGTCTCTCTCTCTCACACACACACGCGCACACACTGTATTAGTCAGGGTTCTCCAGAGAAAAAGAACCAATAAAATCTTCGTTTTATCTATCTATCTATCTATCTATCTATCTATCTATCTATCTATCTATCTATCTATCGGTAAGGGTTGTGGAAGAATAGTGAGTCATAAGCTCAGAGGTAGTATTATAAGAAATTAGCTCTCATGATTATGGAGACTGATCTCTTGCAAGATCTGTAGGGTGAGTTGGCAAGACCCGGAAGAGCCAATGGTAGAGTCCCTGCCTTGGTCTGAAGGCCTGAGAACCAGGAGAACAAATGGTTTAGTTCTTGTCTGAAGACTAGCAGGCTTGAAACTCAGGAAGTACTGATATTTTAGTTTGGGTCTAAAGAAAAGAAAAAAACAATGTCTGAGTTCAAAGGCAATTAGGTAGGATGAATTCTGTTACTCAGGGAAGTGTCCGTCTTATCATTCTATTGAGGGTTCTATTAAGGCCTTCAAACAATTAGATGAAGCCCACACACATTAGGGAGGGTAATTTGCCTTACTCAGATTTAAATATTAATCTTATTAAAAATATCTTCACAGAAACGGCCAGAGAAATGTTTGACCAAATGGCTGTGTACCTTATGACCCAGTCAAATTGACACATAAAATTAACCTTCAAACACACACACTCCAATCCAGGACAGCCTTCAATGTTCCTAAGGGTTTCTGGTAGTTTAATATCGGTTTCTTATATCTATGGTTCTGTCTCTTTCCTGATTTCTGCAGACTTGATCTTGGTAGAGGAAGCCAGTAGCCATGATAATTTTCCATCTGGTCAGGAAACCTCTAAATCACAGTTTTCAGATTACTTATATCATTACCAATACTTTTTTTTCCTGTTTTAGAGAAAATAGCTTCTCTTTTCCAAAACTAACTTCTACTGTGTCTATCTCTTTCCCCAATCCCCTTTATATTGTCCATTACAACCTAATAAGGTGCTATCTATACCTTGTATGCATATTTGTAAGGATATTTATATCTGTTCTGTTTAGACCAATAAGAAAATTCTTCATATAAGCACACCATAAATGTTTATTGAATAACCAAATGAATAATGAATAAATGAGTGAAATGATCACTGAGAACAAATCTTTAATTCAGAAATCATGAAATATTATATAAATCAGAAAAAAAATGCAATTTATGAATGGTGGCAGAAATTCATGTAGTTGATCTATGAAGCATTATAAAATACTTTTTAGTTTTAAAACACAAGATTAAACAATGGAAATTGCTGGTTTTTGTGATCACTTGTTATGTCTCATTATAGTTCCAAGTAATTCTCATTTATTTGATTTCAGTGTATGTGCGTGTGTGTTTCTGTTCAATTTTTAGCATGCTTCAACTAGATTTGGCTTGTGTCTATATACTGGATATTACGAAAGACACCCAGGGAATTATTCTATGACTTATTAAGTCCCTAGATGATTCAAAGATTCACTGTCACCTTAATTGAACAGCCATTCTTCTTTTCTTCTTTTTCTTCTTTCTCCTGCTTTCTATGCTCTCTTTCTACTTGTTTTTTTTCTTTCTTCTTTTTCTTCTTTCTCCTGCTTTCTATGCTCTCTTTCTACTTGTTTTTTTTCCTTAAGTAGGAAGGAGTGGGAGTTCTAAATTGTTTTTAGAACATTCAGTTCTCTTTGGGGAATTAGCCAGCGTTCTTGACTTCTAAAAATGCTTAGAGTAAAACGATTTGACAGAATGTAAATTTATCCCTACTTTGATAACTTCTGCTCTGTGGTTTTTTCAAATGCAGAGATCATATTTGATATTAATTTGATATAGAAAACAAATTTTTATCATAAAATTGAACATAATCTATGAAAGTTAAAGTAGAAATCACATTTTTGGTTAGCTTGACCTGGCAGGTTTGTATAATTCTCTTATTGTTTATATTAAAATTTATCTGAAATCCTTTTTAAAATATATCTAACAAAAGGTTATTTCTCTCTTTACCAAGAAGTACATTTAAAAAATTCAGCTTCTATTTACTGAATACCTATTATATGCCTATGTGCCAGGCACTATTCTAGGACCTGGGAATACAACTAACATCATAATTTTTCACAACACAGTCTTATTATTCATCCTTAATTAATTTTATTTTGATTTTATTTCTTTAACCCAATTAAACACATAAATAAAGAGTAATGAGAGATAAGAACATACAAATAAATCTATAGTGAAGTAGCACAGGTAAAATCATAAGTTATTATTCATGATTTCCCTAGATTTGTACTTATAGTTTGTAGGTGACACTTTACAGTATAACTAAGCATTATGTTTTTATAATTCCAGGGAAATTTGTCTAAAATAAACTCGTACCCTATTCTAAATTTGATTTTCTTCAACTCATAGCTAAAACATATCATTTGAATCAGATTTATACTATGAATTTTGATTTATTTATGTTAAAAATATTTTTGTCGATCATTTTTCTTTAACATTCTAAGTATTAATAGAAGATAATTTTCATCCATTAAACATTCAACAAATATTTATTAATCTTTCCTTACATGCTGAGTATTAGAGGTAGAGTAATAAATAGACAAGACATGTAATCAAATCAGAGATGTAATTCTAAAAGTTATGAAAACAGTTGTAACTCTAGACCTTGAAGATCAATAAGAAATAAATCACTCAGGCTCAAGTATGGAAAATTAAAAATTGTACATGATTGTGTTGTTTATTATCTTTTCATAAGATATAGAATCGAATGTTGTATTGTACTTAGGGGTATTGTTACTTCAGATACCATTCTAGGATAGCCTTGAGTTTTCAATAGCCCTTGAGTCATAAGATCCATGTAGAGAAATTCAAAACATAAACCCATGTGATATCCTTGAAAGAAGTTACTTTCACCCTAATGCAATAAAATAGATGTATATATTTCACACATAGAACTGCTTTTGAAAACTGACTTTGAGATTTCTTGGCTCCACTAAAATTACCTAGAGCTTCTAATTAGTATTACTGCAAAGATCGACACTGTGGGAACTCAGCCTCTTCCAACAAGAAGGTATTTCTAGTAGAACTAGTATTTGCTTTTCTAGAGATTTGCATTAAAGAAATAATGACAAAGGGTAAATCAATCACTAAATATTTACTCAGTGCTTAAAATGTGAAAAGTATTCTGGTAGATACTGTGAGTGACAAAATGGACGACAAGGTAGACCTTGGCCTCAAGCATTGTATAATCTAGTTAGGCAAGCTATCACATGTGATGTGCCACATTCAGAGCAAGCTTCCAGAAAGTCTTGATCAAAGAAATGGAATAAGTTTTCCTTTAAGGAAAGTTACGATGCACACTCTAAGTTCATTGAGAGAAAGAAACATGTTGCATATGTCTTTCTATCTCCATATTGCATAGAATTGTGCTTTGCAATCAAAAGAAACTAAAGAAATAGATAAAATAATAAAAATAGGTATTCCAGAAAAAATGTGAACAAGTAGTGAAAATAATAATTACAGTAATTTTTATTACCATTAACGTTAGGTACTGCTCTAACTGTTCAAATGTATTGACTCATTTAATTTTTGCAACTCTATTGAAGTAATTGCTATCATTATGCCTATGCTGTACTGAAGAGGAAATGGGTATAAAAGCTAAATAATTTGTCTTGAGCCATGCAGCTAGTTGATGGCTGAGCCAGTCTCAGAAAGTCTGGTTTTAGTATCTATGTTCTTAACCACCACACAAAAATATTTCTCAAAGCACGGAGGGTAATATGAATGACACAGCATGATCATTGCCTTCAAAGAGCTTAAAATCTAACAGGAAAACTTTATAAGTTTGGGCCATTTGAATAACTAAAAAGTAATAAATATATTAAAATTAAAGCTGTTGCAAATTGATCTTGAAATGAGAAGCAAGAACATAAACGAGTCAGTTAGAGAAAAGAATGATTACAGAAACTTGGGAGTACTCTGGGAAGACTTTCTGAGAAAAGAGGAATTAGTCCTAGATTAGTCCTGAAAAGATGAGTAAGATTAGACAATTAGAAAGAAAAATGTGGAGCATATCCCAGAGAGAGGATGTGTTTTGAATGAAAGTAAGGTGACTAAGCAATAAAAGGCTATGTTCTGGGAAAAAATTTATAGACCAGATTATCTGGAATGACAATTCTGTGCTTGAGAGTAGTGGATAATGGTCAGAAAAGTCTGTTTGAAACACGATAGAGAAGCCTGAGGGACAGGCTGAAACTGTCTTGTCTTGATGTTTCAGATCTGGTGGCACTTGCATATTTGGCAGAACAAGAACCCTGCCCAGTGTTCAGTGGCTTCCAGGAATTCTTCTGGAAATAGACCCTAATTCTCTGTGCAGTCTTATTTCCGTGTCACAAGTTGGCTTTCAAGTTCTTGATACTTCGAAGACCTTAGGCTTCTCAGTCTGAGAGAGATAGCTTCCTTTCCCTTCTGGCCATCCTCATATGCAAGCCACACCCTCCTCTCATTGTCCGGAACATTTAGCATGATCACTTCTAAAAGTTCAGGCATTTTCAAAAGACAAGAAAAACACCTTTTCAGCCATTGCAAACATGCTCTGAGGCAAGAGATCAAGTCTGTTAGGATAAACAAACATTAACCGCTCACAGATTTATTTATCCATGAATTTTATTGGAAGGTGACTTGGTGGTTTGTCACAAAGAAAGTGATAAACCTAGATGAAATGTTTAAAAATGTTCCTGATCGTCTTTCCTGTAGGACCTTGGTTGTCCTCCCAGGGTTTGCATTGTTTTAAAACTATTTGACATGACTTAGCTTACCTCTGTGGAACAGTAATATATATATTTTTAAAGCTTCTGCCTGCTCTTGGAAGACAATATTATGCTAAATATAGTGCAACTCTCTACAGCTTGTAAAATGAACTACATGGCACAAACCTGGAGGTGTCCTCAAAAGAAATATGGCACGAAAAGTACATTGCCTGCTTTAGTCATAACCGCCATTTCCCTTGTGGAATTTCACTGAAGTGGCTGGACATCTGCATTCCACATCCTAGCTGGCATTAATGTGATTTTTCTATAAAAGGAGAGGAGGACAAAAGGAAAAGCAAAATGTGCTCCACAATGGAAAATGTGATCCTCAGCCACTGGGATAAAATTACATTGACAGTGGGGGAGTTACTTTCCTCCTTGGAAGAACAATGTTTGATGTTTGAACTAGACTCTCTGGTGATGAAGCTCATAACTTGGGAGATAAATCAGGTTCAAATTTAGAAAAGAGTTTTCAGAAGTTGCTTAGCAGGGTAGTTTTAGAGGTTAACACATGAATAGAGGTTACATTATGCTTTGTCTGTCTGTCCTGTGTTTTGGACAGAGATAATACAGTCTAGCCCCCATGGAAGCACATAGAAAGAAATGTAAATTCTGTCATAATTATTCATTATAAATACTGTGACATTTTAATATCTAGAAAAGGTGTAAATCTTGTCTAGTTTCTGCCTCTTTTCCTTCTGTATGTTGATTTCTACATCTCCTCCTATTTATCTCTGTTGTGCATCACACATATTCACTATGAACTCGATTTTGCGGGTGAAAGGCCACAACTAACCGTTTTCATGCCTTATCTCTGCCATAGAGAGTGGGAACTCACAAATGAGCCAGCTGCACCTACTGTACATAAAACAGCAACATCACTTTGATCTCTCCCTTAATGTGCTAGGTTTAGATTACTTTGTGAGCAAAAGGGGTGAAAGGTGGCAGGATACTATTTTAACTAACTACTGGGGGCAGTGTTTATTCATGGTGCAGATTTTTAATGGGAAAGATGGAACATGAAAGCCTGTCAAATGCACTGCTCAAAGAGTTTGACAACACAGAATATTTTTATAGATGAAAGGTGAGGAATCTCCAACTTCTCAGTGTAGCATAAATTGTACGGCAAAAGTAAAACATGTAAAAAAGCCAGATAGAAAACTATATTCCATTATGATTGCATGAACTCCTGTCACAAAACCAGAGGACTGTTTCAGAGTTGCATTTGCCAGATACAAAGAGGGACATGGTGAACATTAAAAATATACACTTTGAGAAAGATTTTCATTGCTTTTATAATTACTGTAATATTATTGTGTTTAAATTAGTATTTTAGGAAGTGTCTATTCTAATGTAATAACAAGGTAGAAACCCAGAAAGAAATATATAAAGATCATATTGTCCACAATTGGAAGAGTGACTATGTCTCACACTTCCAATCAGATTCTTACTCCTATTATGCTTAATTCAGAAGTAGCTTGAAAATTCTGCCTCTGCCTTTGATGAGACCCTCATCTTTCCTTCCTTGGCTCACCATAGCCATGTCTTAAAACAGTGATTCTCAATCTTTCTTTCTATCTCCAAACACTCCTGTCAGTTACAGTGGCTTCCTATGACAGTGTTTCTCAAAGTGGAGGGGTGGAAGGTACAGGAGTTGCACAAATAACTTGTGCATTTTAAAGAAAACAACAAGATAATTTTGATATGTCTATTCTAACTTGTGCCTTGCAATCATTAATGTTAAATTATTTAACCCTTTGTACCTTTGTAATCTGGCTATAATTCATTTTGTTAATTACATGGGTAATTATTAACCTCACTTATATTTTCTAAATTTCACTTTTTTTTATATATTATTTCATTTATCTGGAATATCAAACTTAATGTACCTTCTTTTCTCTCTCCCCAGCACATTTCTATTTCATTTAAACTTCTATGCTCAAAATTGGTTCATAAGTGAAGTCTTCTCCATTAGCCCCTTAAAGACTTAATTGTTCTCATCTTAGATGTTTACATAGCAACATGATAATGACTCTGAAATGAATTCGTGGTGTGATATTCTAATTTGTCTTCTTAAATAGCTATCTTCTCAATTCCACATCAGACTGTGGGCTAGGATGTTTATTCATCTTTTTAAGTCCTAACTTCAAATATAGTGGCAACCATGTTATAAGTGATAAATAAATGATTGTATATGTGTGTACTTTTTATTTTTCTTGAGAAATTATATATGCAGATATATAAACCTTAAGTGTAGAGCATAATCATTTTTACATTTGTATTCCTCCATGTAACTGCTACTCAGATGAAGGTATAAAACTTCCCAGAAGGTTTTCTCATGCCCCTTCCTAGTCATCACCTTCTCCCCACCACCACAGGTAACTGCTATTCTTTTATGCAATAAATCAGTTTTACTGGACTTGAATTACATATGGACTCTATAAATGGAATTAGACAATATTTATTTTTTTGTGTGTCTGACTCCTTTCATTCACATAATGTTTATTTTAAAATACTTATTAGCCATTTGGATATCATCTTTTGTAAACTATCTTTTTTTAAAAAAAAATCTTTTTATTGGGTTGTTTGTCTTTTTCTTGTTAATTTATTGAAATTCTCTATATATCTGGATACAATTCCTTTGTTAGGTAAATTAGAAATGTATTTTCTGAGATTTGGTTTGACTTTCTGTTGGACAAAATTTCTTAATTGAGCCAATTTATCATTTTTCTTTTATTTATTAGCTCCTATGTCCTTTCAAAAAATCTTTTTTTTATCCAAGTTTATGAAGATGTTGTTCTGTGTTCCAGAAAATGTTTAATTTTTCAAATTTATGTCTATTATTCTCCTCAAATTAATTTTTCTGTATTGTGGGTGGTGGAAAGTTTCAAGATTTGTTTATATCCCATAGAAACATGCAATTGCTCCAGGACCATTTACTGAAATGACCATTTTTTACTCACACTAGCTTGTAATGGGAACTTTGGGTAGCTAAATTGGGTAATCATGTATGTTTAGGTTTACTTTTGGATTGTCTATTATTTGCCATCGGTAGATTTGTCATACTGTATCATGAAATCCAGTAGATTCAGTCCTCTAACTTTGAATTTTATTAAGACTATCTTGAATATTCTAGTCCCTAGTTTTTCACATAAATTTTAGAATTAACTTGTTGATTCCCACTTCCCCTTCAAAAAAACTGTTTTAAGCTACTGGAATAATATTGAAGCAATAGATTTTAATTTAGAAAAAACACTTTAAAAGATATAAAGGTACTTAGATTATGTATTCTTGTGTCAGTTTTAGTAGCTTGTGTTTTTCAAGAATTTTTTTCCATTTTACTTTGAGTTTAGTTAGCCATTCTTTTGTTTTTTTACTCTTTGAGACAGAAGCTTACATTATTGATTTTAGACCATTCTTCTTTTCTAATATATGCATATAAAACTATAAAATTTTTGCTAAGCCTGCTTTAGCTGAATTCCATAAATTTTGACATGTTGTATTTTTACTCTCATTTAGTTCAAAATATTTTCTAATTTCCCTTGTGATTTATTCTCCAAATCAAGGCTTATTTAGAAATGTGTTGCTTAATTTCTAAATATTTATAGATTTTCTAGCCATTTATCTGTTATTCAGTTCTAATTTAATACTTCAATGATCAGAGTATGATTTAAATCCTTAGAAATTTCTCAAGGCTTATTTTAAGAACAGAATAAGATCTATTTTGGTAAATGTGCTATGTGCACTAGAGAAGAATATGCATTTTGCTGTTATTACATATAATGTTCTATATACGTTAATTTGATAAATCTGGTTTGTTCATTCTTCAGATCTTATTGATTTCCTTTTTGTGGTTTGGGCAATTAACTTCTTTTTCTTTTTAAATATATTTTACTTTTTAGAGCAGCTTTAAGTTCAGAAAGAAATTGAGTAGAAATCGTAGAGCTACCTTATATCTTCTTCCCTAACACACGTACATCCTCCCCGACAATCAACATTCCACACCAGAATGGTACATTTGTTACAATTGATGAACCTACATTGACACATCATTCAAATCCAATGTTTAACCACAGTTTAACTTAGGGTTCATTCAGTGTTATACAGTGTATGGGTTTGGACAAATGTATAATGATATATATCCACCATTATAGTGTCATACACAATAGTTTCACTGTCCTAAAAATTCTCTGTACTCCACCTCTTAAATCCTTTCTCTCCTCTAACCTCTGGAAAATATTTATCTTTTTTATTGTCTCCATAGTTTTGCTTTTTCTAAAATGTTACATAGTTAGAGTCATACAGTATGTAGTCTTTTCAGAATGACTTCTTTCACTTAGTAATATGTATTTAAAGTTCCCCATGTCTTTTTGTGGCTTGATAGATCATTTATTTTTAGTGCTAAATAATATTCCACTGTTTGGATGTCAGTTTATTATCCATTCACCTATTGAAAGACATCTTGATTGCTTCCAAATTCTGGCAATTATGAATAAAGCTGTTATAAACATCCATGTGCAAGTTTTTGTGTGTACTTAAGTTTTCAACTCCTTTCAGTAAATACCGAGAAGCATGATTGCCGTGTTGTATGGTAAGAATATGTTTCATTTTGTAAGAAGCTGTCAAACTGTTTTCCAAAGAGGCTGTAGCTTTTGTATTCCTACCAGCACTGAATGAAAGTTTCTGTTACTCCATATTTTGCCAGCATTTGGTGTCAATGTTCTGGATTTTGGCAATTCTAGCAGGTATGTAGTGGTATCTCATTGTTGTTTTAATTTATATTTCACTGATGACATGTAATGTGGAGTATCTTTTCAAATGGTTACTTGCCATCTATATAACTTCTTTGTTGAAGTGTCTTTTGAGGTTTTTGACCCATTTTTTAATTGGATTGTTCATTTTCTTATTGTTGAGAATTCTTAGTGTTAAGAATTCTTTGCATATTTTGGATAATAACCGCTTATCAGATATGTCTTTTGCAAATATTTTCTTCTGGTCTGCAGCTTGTCTTCTCATTCTTTTGACGTTATCTTTCACAGAGCAGAGTTTTGAATTTTAATTAGGTCAATCTTATATGTTATTTCTTTCATGATCTAAAAATCCATCGCCATATCCAAGGTAATACAGATTTTTTTCTGTTACATTGCATTTTGCATTTTACATTTAGGTCGATGAATTCATTTAGAGTTAATTTTTATGAATGCTATAAATTCTGTGTCTAGATTTTTTTTTTTTTTTTTTTTGCATGTAGATGTCCAGTTGTTCCAGCACCAAGTGTTGGAAAATACACCTTTTTCCATTTAACTGCCTTTTCTCCTTTGTTAAAGATCAGCTGACTATATTTATATGGATCTACTTCTGGGCTATTTGTTCCATTGATCTATTTGTTCATTCCTTCACCAATACCACACTGTCTTGATTACGATAGCTTTATAGGAAAGCTTGAAGTCAGGTGGTGTTAGTCCTTCGAATTTGTTCTACATCAATATTGTGTTGGCTATTCTGGGCCTACCTTATGGGTTGTCTGCTTGTTCTATCAGTTATTGAGAGAACTGGGTTGAAATCTTGCAGTGTTTTATATACATCAGTTAAGTCTTTGGTGTGTTATATTTTCAAATCTTTTAAAGCCTTACTAGATTTTTTTTTAATCTGCTTATACTCTCAGTTATTGAGAAAGGAATGTTAAAATGTCCAGTTGTAATTGTATATACATCTGTCTATTCTTTTAGTTCTTCTAACTCTTGCTCTATATATTTCAAAGCTATATTATTAGTTCCTTACAAGTTTAGGCTTATATGTATTCTTCTTGAATGAGCCTTTTATCTCTATGGCTGTTTCTCTCTATCTTGTAATACTTTTTCCTTTCAATGCAATCTTGTCTAATATTAATATAGTTATATCATGTTTCATATGTTAAGAGTTTACATGGAGTACATTTTTGTTCTATTCTTTTATTCTTAACTTCTTTTGACTTTTATATTTAAAATTTTTTTTTCTGTAAACAGTGTACAATTAGATATTTTAAAATCCAATCAGATAACCTTGTGTTTTCATAGAATATTTAGTTAATTTACATGTGTAATTATGACATAGTTAGGTTCAAGTCTACCATTTTATTTTTTGTTTTTGTTGTTCCATCTATTTGTTCCTTAACCTTTTTTTTTCTGTTTTCTGTTCTATTGATTAAATATGTTTTCCTTCTTCTTCTTCTTCTTTTTCTTTTTTTTAAATCTCTTTTAATATCATTGTGTTGTGGTTACCCTAGAAATTACTGTTTAAATTTATTATAGTGCAACTTAAATTAGTGTTTTTGCAAACATCCTAAGCAATGCAAGCTGTTTCTATCAGTATATACTATTTTTACTTTTTTTGGTGTTATTTTTGTTATGCATTTATTCCAATGTTATAACAAAAAAACACAAAATTTGTGATTGTTGCTCTAAATAGCATTTTATATTTATCCATATATTTAGCCATCCCAGAGTTGTTTTTCTCTCTTTACCTCTCTTCTTCTCTTGGATTATTTTTTTTTTTAAGACTTGAAGGAAATCATTCAGTATTTCTTATAATGTTGGACTGCTGGTAACACATTCTCTCAGCTTGTTTCTGCTTTGTCTGAATATTTTTATTTTACCCTCTAATTTGAAGAATATTTTCATTGGATATAGTATGTTAGATTAGCCAGTTTTTTTCTTTAGCACACTAAAGATGTTTTCTGGCTTCCACTGTGTGTCAAACACTGAGGCAAAGTTAAGGAGCACACAAGGTCAATTGGGGGATGGGAGGAGAGGATAACTCCTGTGAAAGCTATAAAGGGAGAAATCAGGATTGTTAGATCATGTCTGACACCTGTGAGTAGAAAGCGAGAAATGAGAAGACTTGGGCAGGAAGATCCTCATACCAAAATATAAAAATACTCGTTCACTAAACCAATGCTCCCATAACATATATCTGAGGTCATATTAATCTTTTGTAACAAAGATGCATTGCTAGCATGGCAGCTGTGATTGAGGATACTATTGGTTTAAATTTCTGGTATCCTGAAGTCATTCTCCAAGATCCATCTAGTTTGGCAAGAACCATTTATGACAGGGACCAAAATCTTCTTATGATAGTTTCAAATTATTTTCCTTGGCCATTCTTCATAACCCAAGAGACTAATGTGGAGGTGACTCTGTCAAATATCTCAAGTCTAATAATACGTTGTGGCTTGGGAAATAATCAACATGGAGTTTTGTGGACCTAGTGGACCCACTTAGGCCAGTCTGATTAGAATTCCATTTACTTCCTAACTCTCATACAATTCTACTCTTACTTTGATGCTTTGGGTCTCTGAGTATCAATGTCAATTTAGAGCCCATGTACAAAAAGATCAGTAGCAATGTCTGGGTATTCTCTGTTTCCAGTGTATAATTACTCAAATCAATGATGGTAGGTCCAGTTGAGGAATGACAAGGGAAATTATTACAACATAAACTTGCCAAAGTATTGCAAAGTATTCTTGAGACATAGTCACCATTACAGTTAACAGATTTTGGATGTGCAACTTCACTCAGGTCTAGGAACTGGACAAGTGACCATGAGGGTTTTTTTAATTATTATTGAAAGGATCATTCTCATCTTCCTGTTCATCCAT
>NW_006436288.1:3602452-3620518 GCF_000325575.1 Pteropus alecto
ATTCCTGCTTTAAAAATTATATGTTAAACGGTACTCTTATTGGCTGCCCATCTATTTGTCTCTAGAGATTCTATGTTCTATTATCCACCTTCGTAACTCTCTGAAAGTCATCTCTCTTTGCCCACCACTCCAACTTTGACAGTCCTTTTGATAATTGAGCCTCCCAGGCTTCTAGTGGTTAAGTGCTACCACTTACCCTTTATTGCTTCCAGGACCTTATGCTTTACAAACCAAGCTCTGTGACAGCCTTCCCTAGTATTCACCACAACCTGAGGAACAGAATCACTACTGAACTTATTATTAATTTTGGTATTCCTCTCATCAGTGCATTCCTGATGGTCTTGTTGAATGATGTATCCTCTGGAATGTAACCCTCTGGTGGGTCTTCTGGCCTCACATGATATATCTATTCTAGCATGCCCACTTCCCTGAGCCTTTTTATTCCTTTCCCCATTGTCTGTCATTGCAATTCAAGCATTGCAATTTCACTTAGCATGGGCCATTACTTTCTCTAGACCTCTGAAAGCCACCATGGCAGCAAATTTGCACCATCCTCCGGGCTCCTTACCAAGAGTTAAATTCATATTCTGAAAGAATGTCTCCGAGTAAATAAACTATTCTTTATTTAGTTTTATGGCTTGTCCTCCTGATCAAAGAACCAGCACAAGTACTTCCCAGGCTCTTCCCACACACGTTGGCTAATTATTGAAGCTCTTTTGGTCTCTTTCCTCACTAATCAGGCCCAGTGTGTCTTGACTTGCTTTTGCTATGACTTAAGCCAAATTTTTGGCCTGGCATCCAGAAGAGGAGCTGGAGAGAAAATACTGAAGGTGAGCCTTGTGGGACAGAAGACTCGACAGTGTTTTTCCACTGCAAAAGCCGTAGCTCTTAAAAAGACTACCTCTGAAGGACCTGAGAGGAGTTTGGATGCATACATGTAGATGGTGCATCATATGTCAGTCTACAAGGCTTTCTCAGTAAGGACCATAATCTTGGCATAACAGAAGGCACTTGGGTGGGCATTCTATACTCTCCTGGCAGCTGCTCTGAGTCAGGCTTCCTGGAAGCTCTTCCTGTACATGGTCAGCCAGCCCTGGAAATGTCCAAGGTTCTGATGGGTGGTTATCGTACTCACCCATAGGTTTCTTTCTTGGATTGTAGCTTTCCTTTCCTAAATTGCTTTCCAATGCTTATAAACAGTTCCCTTATATATTGCCCCATGTTTTCCTGTTGTTTATGATAGAAGTCTCTTAATAAAAGAAGTCTCTTAGTAAGAGATTGCTAAATAAAGGGATTTGTTGAGTTTGAGGGAATTCTGGTATATCTTGATGAAAATGTTGAGAATATTAGTAGTTAAGAGAAGTTGCAAGACTTGTTGAGATTCTCAAGGAATATTAGACAAGGGCCAAAGAAAGGAGAAATTTAAAAACAACAAAATTAAGGAACAACAATATTTAAAGGCTAGTAGATAAGACAATTAAGAAAATAATAAAAAAGAGATAGAGAAATAAATACTTTATTTAAGTAATCTGTGTTGTACTTCAAATTAATTAATAAATATTATAATTCTTTTATTATTTATATATAATTAACAAAAGGAGAGATTGTATGGATTTTTGAGTATGTCAAGAATTAAGATTTAGTGAGGAAGAATTTTTAGGAGAGTTGAGTTTTGAATTGAAAACTAATTGGATTAAAGCATTACGAAATGGCATAGATGTGGGAAATAGGGTTAATTCAACCATCAGTGAAGCATGAGCACGATTAAAAGTTTGCTGCTCTGATGCATATGAAGAAAATCAATACAAAAAATATCAGGGTGGGAGAGAAATGGCAATGGATCCAGAATTTTCATGCAGATGGAGCTTTGGGATAACAGGCAAAGCAAAGTCAGATTTGCCTAGAGGTTACATTTCCCGAGCAAATACACTTTAAAATTTTAAAGTCCGTGGTATAAATCAATAAAAATAATATTGGGTTGATGATTTTAAACACACTTTTGCCGATTCTCTTGTTATTTGCATAATTATAGTAATTATTTAGCTTGGGATGGCTTTGACAAGCTTCAAAGATTTAGGAAAACTTTCTGTTCTCGCTAACCCCACATTGTTAGTGGGGTAGGGTAAGGTTAGATGTTTAAAAGTCAAGCTAACCATGATAAAAATAGCCCATAAAAATACTGTTAATTTTAAACCTAGTAAGATGGGGAGAATAATGTTGTGAGGTTTATGTTGAACTCTACATAAGGCTAGTTGTTTAAGTAAGTATATGGTAGTGCATATCTGAGTGGATATATTTTGTAAGTAGTGAAAGGCAAATGACTAGATAGAGAAAGATCCATGGCCATCTATCTGTCTGTGACATAATAAGTATTCTATGATGGAACTTTTCATCAAAATAGAATGGCAATAAGCAAGATAAACTATATCATGATATCAATAGGGGGCTCTGTGGCTTTGTAATAGAATTATACTCATTCATTTAAATTCTGCCCCTCCCCCAATGAACCGCATCATTTGCCGAGTTAATAAACAATTGAGTCTGTCTATTCATCCATCTATCCCTTCATCCTTCCATTCTTTCATTTGGTGTCATTCATCTAAATTCTTCATTAGCTAACAGTTAAAATACTCAGAAGGCAAATAGTTCCACTGTTTTTTCTCTACCTCACTGGAATTGTGGGAACTTTTATTGAGTAGTGAGAGCTAGGGTAATGAAACTTGGAAAAATGCCATCCTAGGATCCCTCTGTGCTACCAATATGCAAATAATTTAATAGTAATGCAGTCAAGAGTTCCCTGAGTAAAGACTCTCTATTTTCATCACTGTTGGTAAGTGCCAAGAGGGACAGATGAGAATAAGTTATAGCCACATTGTGACATGTAATAAATCTTCCAAAAGAGGTTTGCATGTACTCAGTTCTTTGGCTTTTATCCTGTGTACGACACTTCTGTTTACTTTGCATCTAAGCAACAGAAAGTAATCAGCCTCTAAGAACTTAATTATTGGTTGCACGGATAACCCTTAGGGTGTGTATGTCCAGTCACTTGGGCCTCCTTCTACATCTCTCATCACTAAAAGCAATATGCTTCCCCGAGTGCCCACCTCCCTGGAAAACATGGTGGTTCATTTCTTCAAGGGGAAGACAAAGGGCTGCTGAAACAACAGAATGCATCGAAATGGCCCTGCCTTGAGAAAATGAGCTACTAACAGTTCTTGATGACTGAAACAAAGGAAGAGTCCTAGGGCTAGAAATCACTCAAGAATAGAGCCTTGATAACAGTCAGCAGCTGAGAGGTAGAAAGAAGAAGAAATTCTAGGGAGAGGAGTGAGAAAATACTGTAACAGGTTTGCAAAATCCAACTTTGCATCGCACTAGTATGTTAATGAGACAAGTTTAAACCAGTCACACTCTCACCTCTTAACCAAACTGTTAACACAATTTAACACACTTTCAAAGGGCCACCCCTATGATGTGCTAATGAAATCACTTTCTTCCCAGCAGGAGTCCATGGGTTTTCCCTTCTTTGTTGAGCTTTCTTTGATCAGGTATACAAAAAACTAAAAAATCTTGTCAATCCTGAGAGGCTGTTAGTTTGTTTTTTAACTGTATCTATGGGAAACTGAGGCACGAAGGACCAAATTTAAAGTTTAAAGGTAGTACAGTAATTTGAGTTTGAATTGATTTTCTGTCCCAGTTTTTCTCTACTGCTATTTAAGTGTTGCAAAATTAATAAATGCTGTTCAGGAATGACATCTTTTAAGTTTACAAATAACTTTCAGAGTCACAATAGCTGTGAAATGCTCTGTAATTCTTAAACACTGAACAAATGTTTGAAGTATTATATTTCAGTTTTAAAAATTACAAGTTGCAATTTGTTTTTCAGTTTTAAAAATTACAAGTAGCAATTTGTTTTTATGAACTGGACTTTGAAACATTTTTTAAAAACTATAAGTAGTACTGGATATGTTCTAGAAACCATTTAAAGCAACCAAACAACTTAATTCAATTATTTTTAGAATAACTTCAAGATTAAAGCAATCTCTTAAAAGGCCTTGTTCTATCTAGGTAACACAGAAACTATGCTTCTCCTAAAACAGGAACTATGTTCTTTTAGGCTAGAACAGTGGTATGTATAGGACATTTATTTTTTTCTATTTTTTACCCTGCACACACACAAAAGTACACAAAATATACTTTTATATATATCATGTATCTCAAAATAAAAAGGGATTTTCAAAAAGACCTTCTTCTATTGCTGAAATCTTAAAAATGAATTGAGTAGAGACCATGTGTTTAGTATTCTTAAAAGTTTCTTGTAAGATTTTATAGAAAAATTGCCCATTATTCTATTTGACAACGGACCTATGAATTTTGGAGAAAAACAAAAAGAGGACTCGTAAAACGCAAAAGGGTCCTTTTAACTGAACTATATAATATACAGGTAACTATCTGCAATTTTTTAATGAGCATCTGGGTTTTGGCGGAAAAGATTTTAAAAATTTTTTATTGCTTTTACAAACCTTTGAGATTATTTGACAATGATTTATGTAACATTATTGTATATCTGACTTTGGCAGTTACCCATTACACCATGTTAACATATTTCAATAAGTAATCAATTTGGTTTCCAGTACACTGATTTAATTCTGGTTTCATTACTTGCCTAGTATTTATTTTTTAGGCATGTTGTCCATCTTAGTCTAGGACTGCCCTTTTTGCATTAGCCATTTTAGGATAAAATACTTAATAAGATTTGCATTTAAAAAATGAAGTAAAGGAACTGGACCCCCTCCAGCCAGAACAAGTAATTATGTCATTTGTATTGCAAAGCAGGAGTGGCTATAAAGCAATGGTATACTTTTTTAAAGATTGATAACCTTAAGCCGTATTATATTACACATAAAATGGCAGGTCTGACAGAGGAACTAAACGTGGGCAGTGTATAAAGTCCTGAGAATTGTAGGGACTTGCAAAGTTTTACTTTGTCTTTTGATGAGATACTCGAATGAAAGCATTATTTGCAGTTTATGTCTTTATTTTCTATTATATCTCTTTGTCATATATTGGTCATTCCCTGAGAGAAACCTACGTTTGTGAACATAGCAAGATTCTCACATCATATACCAGCAAATGCTCTCAAATTCACATCTTAATATTCAGAAGCCCAAGTTAGACTGTGTCTTATGAAATGGCCCAAATGAAATTGAATTTATGTAGTTGCCTTATGATCTCTTAAAAGGTACCCAATCTGCCAAACTGAAATTTTCCACTGTAGATAATGACTCTGAAAACTGGAATTGCTATTAATAGTATTGCCGTTGCTGAGAAAAACACAGTAGAGAAACATATTGAGCATTTATTACTCAATACTATGCTCCAAGTGCTGCGTTAAGTACTTTACACACATTATTTTATTAATCTTCACAATAACCTAACAAGGTTGGTAATTTTAGCAGTACAGATGAGGACCTTATGCTTATGAAGGTTATATAGTGATCCCAGGGCCACCAGTTATTAAAGTGGTAGAACTGAGATTTGAGCCCAGTCTAGTTTAATTCTAGAGCCGATGTTCTTAAATTTACAAAAACTAAAAAATCTTTTAAAAAATTCCTAAAATATTTTTCTAATGGAATAATTTATGACTATATTCCAGTGAATGACAGGACATTAAGCTTTTCTGGCCCTCACCTGAGGTCTTTTCAATTAGAAGCGGTCCCCTAGCTTTATGGAGGAAGGTTTTATGATAAGATGTGCCTTAACGATCAATTATGGTCTTTCTTTAGGACAAAAGGTTATAGCGCAGGTTATTTTGTAGGCATTGGTCAACTTGTTATTTCTTACATTTGATAGAAGTGTTCTAAACCTTCCTTCACAGGACTCATATCTTCATAAAGGGAAACAGAAAAAAAATGCGAGCCAAATGAGAAAAGCAGTTTCATAAGAAAATCAAAATTCCACAGAAGCAACTAGTCAGTGAGATATGAACCAAGAATGCTGACGGGGAAAGCTTCTTCTGCTCTTCTCATGTGCGCAGGAAACCCATTTAGGGAGTTGTTAAAAACTGAAAGGCAATTTAGAGATAGCAACATCCTCTTAGACTTCAAAGAGAAGGAAATATATTTAGAGACTTTGCTGATATAAAAAGCCGTTATAATTTTGAAGCTTTTCCTTAAAACATATTCTTCTCAATTTGAGACTCTAATGTCCAATAATTGAATTCGATGTTTAATTGTTCAATATTTCAATCAACGGTCTACTTGAAACAATAAATCAATCAAGTGAATGTTATGGTAGTATACTTTATATTATTTATACATACATACAAATACAGATGTATGCATATATGTTTATATTGTAATTGAAACTCAGCATTTTTTAGTTAATTATGGAATAAGATATATTAGTTTACTATGGCTGCCATAACAAAGTACCACAAAAGGAGCAGCTTAAACAGAAATGTATTGTCTCATAGTTCTAAAGGCCCCAAGTCCAAGATCAAGGTGTCTGCAGATTTGGCCCCTTCTGAGGCCTGTAAGAAAGAATCCGTTTTATGCCTCTTCCCTTTCTTATGGTGGTTTGCCTGTAATCTTTGATGTTCTTTGACTTGTAGAGGTTATCACCCTGATCTCTGCCTTCATCTTTACATGACATTTTTTCCTGTGTGCATGTCTGTCTCCAAATTTCCTTCATTTTATAAGCACACCAGTCATATCGGATCCCCTCCATATCCAGCCCACTGCAGTATGACTTCATCTTAACATTACATCTGCAAAGATTCTGTTTCTAAATAAAGTCTCCTTCTGAGCTATTGGAAATTAAGACTTCAACATATGAATTTTGAAGAGATACAATTCAACCCATACCTTAAGGTCTAACTTTGAAAAAACACAAATGTTTAGTATCATAAAATGTTGAGTTGGAAAGAACTCTAGAAATCCATATATCTTTTACATGAGAATCTCTTAGCCCAGAGAAATTAAGTGACTTACCCACCGAACACACAACCAGTGGCAGAGCCGGGACTAGAATTCAGATTCCTAAATTCAAACATAATGCGTTTCCCAGCACCTAAGTTTCAACTTACTGATAATAATATACTGTTATAAATTACTTCATTTATAAACTGTTTTATTTCTGATAGGCCAATTAAATTGTTCAATAAGATTTTAAACTTAGGACTGTATATTTCTCATATTTTATGTAGGAAATTCTGGAAACTTCACAAGAAAAAAATATGTCAAATAATTAAATACCAGTAATTTAATCTCTTTCTAATTCGTCTCTTTCCAATGACTTAAAAACAAGGGCAGTGTATAAGCACTTTACTTCACTGTCTCAGTAGATCCTCATTATAACCCTAAAAGGTAGATGAAATTATTCTCATTGTAAAAATGAAGAAAAGAGAGAGAAATAAGTTGACTAAAGTCACTCAGAGATAATGTTACACAGCTAGAAATCACACAGACATTTAACCCTAAAGTCCTTTCTTTTTCAACTCTGACTAAGCCGTCTCACACATTCGATTTTTGATATTCCAAATTAACCTGAAAAGATGTAGAAGAAGAAGTGATTAGGCATGAATCATTTTAGCCATAATTTTCCTACTGGTAAAAATGACCACCACATGAGTAAAAATGCTCCTTAGGTAAGAGTATATAAAAGAGAAATTTAAGGCATCAAAGTTGAATCATTGATGAAACTTATAGTTAATGTAAAAAATGATCAATAAATTTGAATAGACAAAGAGAAAAATTTGGAAGATTTGAGGAGAACTGGGAAAGGATGGTGTCAGATATCTCACAGCAGGAAGAAAGTGAAGGAAGAGAGTTTTTCTGATCTTACTCATATTTGTATCACCAGCCTGATCTTCAGTAAGTGATTAATAAGTATGTGTAAATATGTTGGAATGAAAACTTTAATATTGGTTAAGGGAGATATTTTTTCACAGAATTTTGAGGACAATAATTGGATGTACATATATCAAACATACATAGTCCTATATTAATCTATTCTATTGAAAAATGAATTTGTGCAAAGGAGAATAATAGCTAATATTAATTGAGCATGTTTCAGGAACTGTTTTAAATAGTTTATAGAGAACATTGCATTTTTCCTTCAACAAATTTAAGATGTGGGCTCTATTTTGATTTTCATTTTATAAATGAGAAAAGGGAGTTTTAGATGCTACACAGTAAAAGATCCATTGTATTATTCAGAACAGTCACTCCTAACCACTGGTAGCACCAAGGAAGAAGAAATGATATAAGAAGGAATTTAATTCAGCTTTTTTTTCACCTATCATAGCACTTGGCAGGCATTTAATAAATGTTGGATAAAGTGAACTGAAGTTTTAAGTTATGTTTTATTAAGGATTGGGTGCATGGATAGGCTGAATAACACAAGGAGTCGTCGGGGGATAAAACATATGATGCTAAAGAATGGAAGGAAACATGAGAATCAAGCAGCCTCATCAAATGAAAAATAATCTATGCATAAGGATGGATAGACAAGTTAACTTTGTGTGAAAAGAGAAATACTTTGTCATCTATTGCTGTATATCATCAGATCTTGAATTTCAGAAATAGATATCAGATAGTTAAGTTTATAATGGTCATGAAACCCAGAGAAAGATTTTCTTATCCCTGAAGTTTATGTATTTTGCAATTGTCTATTTAAAAAAAAAATCAAATATGAAACATATTGTTAATATTGTATAACCATAAAAATGTCAGCAGTAAGTTATTGAAACAGAGCAGATGATGGGTGAATTACTTTGGTGTGTGTGTGTGTCTGTGTGTGTGTGTGTGGTTATATTGATTATTAAATGCCAAAATATCTTCATTTGTTTAATAGTAAAATATATGAACAACTTCCTTAATATATGGCCAACCTAAAATACATGGGCAACTGTTCACTTTACATTTCAAATGTAAACATTTATTTCATACTTACTGAATTTCTATTATGTGACAGATATTATGCCAGGCTCCAGAATGTCTCCATATTTTTTAAATGAAAATAAATAAATAAATAAGAATCTCTAATTCCATTTGTATAACTTTTTGTGAACCCTGGAAACACTTAGCTTCACTATTTTTTCCCAATTGAAGAATTTTGGTACTTCTATAATTTTGGTAATTTTAAATGAATATAAATTTTGTCAAATGTTTTCTGACTGTTGTGCATCCTCAAATCATTTTCACTATTTATCATTAAATTTCAAAGACTGAATAAAAATTATAATATACTTACATTTTTCATCTTTTTTTTTTTTTGAGAAAATTGATAGTATGCCTTTAAACTTGAGTAGCAATCCAAAGATTACAGAATATTTTTGTTCAAGTACTAAGAAGACATATTCTCTAAGACAATGGGCCAAAATTACAGACTAAATTAAAAAGTAGTTGGGAATTTACAAAGATAAACTTACCCAAGGAACATGAGACATCAGTCATTATTTCTGCAATGAATGCGTTCTTCAATCACTACTATACCAGTAGAGGCAGACATGCCCAGGAAGAACATTAATCTAATTCAGTGATTTGGAAATACCCTTAATTAACACATGCATTTAGTCACCTTCTTACATACTCCTTAACTCACAAATAGCATTATCAATTTTTCCAAAATGGAAACCTCAAGCTACTCTCAAGTCCTCTACCTCTCCACAGCCAATCAAATGTGAAATTCTGTCAGTTCAGCTTCTGAAAACTGGTGACATTCATTTCCTTCTCCACTTCTTTCTTAATTCAGATGCCCACCTCTTAACCTAACCTTGGGCTAATGCACAAGTCACTAAGAGCCCTCCCTCTCTCCGTTCACTCTGCCCTTGCATCAGTCCTCACTGCACCTAAATTATAAACCTGACTTGTCATTCCCTGCATAAAAACCTTCTCAGTTCTAGCCAAAGAATTCAAATAATTATAAGGAATCTAAACCATTCTTTTTACCGAATTCGTGTGGAAAGACTCATGGCTTCTGCATTGGTCTTTTCAGATGCAGGCATTAATAAAAAATAACATGGTAGTACTAAATATTTTTACTGCAAATTTCTTACTAACACTTTGGCATACTTACTAAATATTTACAATTGTTCCAAGTATAGTTTTAAATTTCTTTCAAAATATATACGAGTATAGCACATATATGTGTATTACATATATGTGTATATAATTATATTTTGCTTTGTTTTGGAACACTTGCTAGTATGCTTTAAACCTCAGTAGTAATATAAAGATGGCCATCTGATTAGGTTGCAAAAAATGTGGCCTAAATACCCTGTTTTATAATTCAGTAAAGTGCTTGGAGGAGGCACAGTAGGAATGATGAATGGTAAGGATGGGATTATTACTCAAGTCTCATTTGTGACAGTTGACTTCCGTGATATTTATCTTACATTTTTCTTTTTGGCTGCATGTGTGAGTGTAATACACTTTATATATTAGCATTGGTCCATCTATTATTATATTGGCAGCAGGAGATTTTCATTGATTAGTTTCTCTCTATTTGCTTTTTCTTTCTCTAAAACCTTCATGCTGTAATGCAGACGATTTATTTTCAATGATTTATTAAAATGTAATTCTAAGGTGACTCCTTATCTAGAAAGTAATCTGCAGGCTATCTTTGTTTAAACTTGCAACCTGCTTTGTCAAGTAAAACTGCCTATGAAATTTTCATTGTAATAGACAGCTTTTCATAATGAATGAAAAACAGCTATTATGATTGAAAACAAATTGCTCTAAAACATATTCTTTGAAACAATGTGCTGCTTAATTGTATTTTGGAGGAGGGGGGTAGGCAAAGGCAATTCTATTTAATTGGTTACATTTTTCAGTTCTATAAATTAATTTGCAGTACCCAATATCACTTAATTTTTCCCTAGGAAAGCTTTTGCTTGCCCTAGCAATATTATAACTGCTAATTCAATTACACTGAAATTGTTTAATAGAAAATATAATTGCTTATTCATACAGAATACCCATTAAAGAAGTGCAAAAGCGTGAACCTGAGGGTTACTACATATTAATACTTTGGGAATAAAGATGGGAATGTTGTGTAGAGAAAGTACTGGCTGATCTTTAATTGTTCATCACCTGCCTCCAAAATAATATGAATGGACCCAAACTAAATGACCACTCATTACAAGTTTCAATTTAGGAGCTTGGCTGGGGTCAGCAGATTGCTTATGCTGATCACAATGATTTGAAGTTGTGATTACCATAAGCAATTTAAATTTTATTGATCTCCCCTTCTGAAAGTTGTAATTGAGCATAGATGTTGGACCCAGAGCTCTCCAAACTAAATTGTACTCTCCAGCCCTTGCTGGATTCCTACAAGAATCAATAAGCAGTCAGTCACATTAACAATGAAATAGGTCCATTAACATATGGTGCTATTGGTGAAACTTTATTTAGGAAGGGTGTTAGTTCACTTCATTGTTTTATCAATGAATCTTGGCTGTACAAGGAAAAGTATTGCTTTAATATGTGTAATAAGCTTGTATGAAAATGAAATTATATATTATAAATATATAGAATTTGACAAGGTAGGCAGTTGAGTACTTATATGAGAGTCATTGTGATTCACATCATCATTTTACTGTAAACAGAGGCTTCATATGACTGAAATTGCAGCTTATCTGCTGCAGTACTTTGCAGTAATTCGAAATTTTTATTTCTCTTTATTAGATACAAGGTTTCCCTCCATCAAGGTTAAGTACATCTCGAAGTCTCCATGTTCCATGGTAAGTAGTGGCTTGTTAGAGAAACTATATGATCTATCCTGCTGAGCCAGAGAGAGAAAACTGGGAATTCTAACAGAACTCTATGTGGTTCCAAACAATTTGGGACAGTAATTTACACCCACAGTACCACTGAAATTTGGTAATGACTCTGGCCCACCTATTATTACTAAATTGCAAAATGCTTAAAACTATGAGTCTGTTAAAACTTTATGACAAAGAAGGCATTGTTTATTAGCTGTTACTAGGATGACGTAACATCCAGGTTGCCTGGGATAGTCATTTTCTTACAAATAATGTTCCCTTATGATGGTTTGAATCAGAAAACAAATGTCCACTTTAGCTCTTATTATCATTTAGTGACATAATGAGTACAAAGCATGGCATGACAATTTTCTGAAGAAATCAGAAGTTGAGAGAACTCTAGAAGCCATGTGCTTGGTTGGAGAATTGGAGTTCATGGAGGACAAGGTGGGTGGGCTACCCAGAATGTGGATAAATCTAGACCAAATGTACAGTTTCTAAACATTGCCTCTTATACACCTCTACCTTCCTTTTAAGATCTCTGCCCTGCCCTGCTTCAAATGGTTTCTGTTCCACCCCAGTGTGACTCTCTTCAGTGTGACATTCTCACACTATTTGAGGCCATCTAAGGATTCCCATGAAGGTATCTAATTCAGGTCAGTTTGAGGGAGATATATTTTATGTTCTGGATGTTGTGGTTTTTGTTGAGTCACCTCTAGCTTAATCATTTCTAACCCATTCTCTATGCTCCATCATTGGTAAACAAAACCATATCTAAATTCAGATCAAACTGCAATGGCTTTGTGTTTATTTTTTAATAAGTGTTTATTGAATAGATGATTAAATAAATAAACACTCATAGGGACATTTGTGTTTCAGTAGATGTTTGGTGATACACTTCTTTAACCTTAATAAACTGCTCTTTAAAGGTGACTTTTAGGCTCTATAGCAAGCCATTAAAGGAGATATCATAAAGCAAGAAGCTTTCTGGGTGTCTCAAATCATATGGTATTGGTTATTATTTGATCTACTTGCACAGTGAAAGAGATTTAGGAGAAGATTCAGAGGAAGATGTAAGATAAGTGGGCTATGTGGACATTGAACAAGTTTACTGATAGAGAGACAAAATAGAAGTGTTTAAGTAATAGAAAAAAAAAGTGAGCTTGCTTTGAGGACAACTAAAACTAAGAGGATAATGGGCTATTTCAATGAACTGGCCTAAGTTTGAAGGCCAGTTTAACACTTACTGGATATGTGGCTATGAGCAATTTATTTACCTGTTATAAGCTTCATCTGTAAAGTGGGTATAAAAATACTATCAACTTTATAAGCCATGAGAATTATTTAAAAGAATCTTTGTAAAAGCACTTTTCATACTTTCTGGCCCATAGTAAATATTTAATAGTAATTACATGAAACAATGCAGTAGAAACACAAAGTAGCATTTCTCCAATTACAATGTTATTTTCCTACTTTAATCTATCTAATGCCATAGTTTGGAAAAGCTTTCATGATTCATCTTCCTTCTTTTCCTTGGCTGGTAGCAACTAGAGTAAAGTTTTCTGTTGTTTTTCTTCGTTTGGAAAAATTGTTAGTTTTTCCGGTGAAAGAGTGATGTCCTTCATCCTCATAGTAATATGGTTTCAGATAATACTGTGAATAAAAATTTAAATCCAAGAGCATAAAATAATAAATAAACAAGGGCTGTGTATACTTCACTAAAGGGCACGTGTAAAGCCCGAACGAAAAGCTGTCAAATGTTGGAATTACACGATAGAGCAAGGTAAAGCAGGCCTTCATGAAGCATATAGTATTTCCTGGATTTCTACACAAAGGTATTCATCAGCATTACTGTGACAAACTCAACATGTCAGTGCCTTTATATAATAGGTATGTGTTTTCTGCTCAAGTGACAGTCAGCCCAGTGTTCCTAATTGTTAACCAGGCTTTATGTAGTAACTCTGACACTGAGGATCCTTCCACCTTGGGCCTCTCCATGCCCTAGAGCTTTGCATTCCTCTGCGATATATGTGATGTAATTAAGGAAATTATTGGGTAACCTCACAAATAAAGATAGGGAAATTCTCTAAGAGAAGGTCCTTTCGATTTCCATCTGACTGCTTTCGATGAGCCCATGCTTCCATTTCTCCCTGTGCACAGGTTTACCTGACACAACAGTGCTGTGTGTTGTACACAATTGGAACAACAAACAAAATATACTGTACTCTTGTACCAACCTTGCCTTTTAGCAGAGAAATGTGTGTGTGACCAGCCTGTTCTCCAGATGTATCCTAGGTATGATACTAGAAACTTTCCTTACTGATGTAAATTTGGATAACGGTAAGGTGAAGGGTGGTGTAGTATGATGTGTGCATTGACAGAGCCTATTGACCAGTAGGGGATTGTTGTTAAGTAGAATCCTTTTGAACTCAAAACAGTTATGAAAATCAAAGTGAAGAATAAGAAACTGTTTATTCATCTTATTGAGAAGTACCTGTATTTTGTGGAAAAGTATGACCAACAAGAATCAACTCTACCCACATCTTTTCAGGGCTGTTTAACTGGTCAGCATTTAAATGAATTGGAGCTATTAGTACATAAAGTATGATGAGCTATTAGTACATAAAGTATGATGAGCTTTGTTCCCAACAATTTTACATATTTCAACTCCTTCAACCTTCATCCTTTCAGCCTCTTTCACATTCTTTGGTTGTATATGGTTTCTCAGTTAATACATAACTAATAGCTCTTATTTTTCTTATGTTTTTAACTATTTAGGTGTCTCTGGATGTGAAGGTAAAAATATATTTTAAAGAAAATACTTGTGTGTATTTAAAGACTTAATTGCTTTTATATTCAAGAATGATTAACCTGCATAATGAATTGATTACTACAGTGATTGTGTTTTTTTAAAAAAACACACACACCATTTCTGATTTCTGCTCACATTTATTGGCAAGTAATTACATGGCCATACTGAACCTCAAAGGAAACTGACAAGTTTAGTATAATTTGGTACCCTGGAAAAAGAAATGAATTATGACTGGTTTAGAGTCTTTACCCAACTATCCCCCTCACAGAACCCTGAATTTTTTAAACAGCTGCCTAGGTTAAGCATAACAATTTTGACGAAAAGTGAAGGATTCTACTGTATGTAATTGAATTTTTTTTTGCCTTTTTTCAGTTTTATTGAGATATAATTGACATACAGCACTGTATAAATTTAAGGTGTAGAGCATATGGTTTGACCTGTAATTGAAATTTGACATAATTTATATAGAGTGTTGTTTTTGAAACTTGGCCATGACAAAGAAGCTAATACAACTACTTTTGTCATTTAGTCTTAAATTCATAAACTTTGATTTAAGAAAGGTTTGGTACTACAATAAAGAAAAAAGATTGCTATTTGGGGGTCATTACATATGAACTACTTGAATGAAAGAAGAATGAATGGTCTAGGACAGCTAGAGCAGAGGATATTGTTTATATCAGCATAGTTCAGAATGAGCTTCTACAGAAAACTATTAGAATCTCAATTAGTTATATTTTTTCTTTGGATGGAAACTGATAACAAATACGAAGGAGGAGTTAAATAGTTAACTCCATTTTTCTTTCTTAACACAACTTCTCTTTTGTGTCATGAACTAGAAAGTATGCTCATCTTGAAATCTTGAATACTGAATATTTTGATGTTCCCTCCCTTTTTTCTATCAATTTTATATTTTCTACAATTTACTGATAACTATCACTTCTTTCTCCTCTTGTAATCCCAGTTCTATGCTACTTTTAAAAGGCAGTCTGACCCATAATGTGGGTAGCAGATGGCTTTGGTAAATGTCTATTTCTGCTATTAAGGTAAAATGACAGGAAACACCACAGAGAGTGTTCTTATATTTGAAAAAAAAAGGGGGGGGGGTTGTCATATGATACGAAATACAAATCTAAGGGCTTTGGCAGTCACTAACCTCAAGTAGTGTGATTATAACTAGAATGTGAATGTAACATCCACCTTCAAAACTCTGTGAAAGATGCACTCTGCGAAAGGCAAGGCAGTGCTTTCTGGCCTACTACTTACATGTGCAGCAATTTATTATACAAAAATGCAAAGTATGACTAAGACAACTTTTGAGTGTTTATTGAAGTTGCCAGGGAAAAATATTTTTCTCCACGCTACATTAATATTTTCTGGTTTAGACCAGCTAATCTTTTTGAATTGGGTTACATGAACCATCACATCCAGTATGTAAGTTTAATATGTATATTTAAATATTTTTCCTTTTAAAATGGAACTATAAATTATATTATATCCAATATCTTCTGAATAAAATAAAAACAGACAGATTGCAGTCTTTTGTCTTCCCTGCCCCACAGACATCTAAGAATTCTAAGAGCTTACAAGCTTAATGTTGAGAGGATCAGAGATGTTTTTAATTTAATAGTCAAGGGTACCAATTTTTCCACTTTTAAAAAGCTCTTAAATCTTATTAATAATTTTATATATCATAATCATTCACCTCGAACATACATTTGATATTATGTTTAAAATATTATTCTCTACTTAATTGCTTTTAACAAGCACTTTTATTGAGCATCCACCAGGCCCTCCCTCCCCCCCAAAAAATGCCATTTTGAGAGTTCTGGAACCTTCTGCTTTTGTTTATTAATAATTCCCAAACAGAATGTCTGCTTTAGACATTAGTTTCTGAAATAGAATTGAATCTTAATTAGTTTAAGAGAAACTCCTACTTAAGTAGTCTTAGAGAAAATGTACTCGTTTTCCCCTCTAATATATCCTCCTGTTGTTTGACTGTGATGAGAATGGTCTTTTAAAAGAGGCCTCAGGTGTGAAACCAACTGTTCAGGCTCATTGTCAGCTGTTGGTTTCTAGAGTATTAATTCAAAATTAGTGAAAATATAAGACTATGTCTACATTGGCCAACTCTACTGCAAAATTGAGCAATTTTCAGTTAAGGGTGCAGCATCCTCTATAATGCCCTTGAGGAAGATTCAGAAGCTCATTCTATTTCCATCTGCTTTCATCATTAGAGAGTGCAGTCGATTGATTCAACCTCACTAACAATAAGAATGAATGCGATTTAGCCAAAAGGTGAGTATAGGCAAAATATCTATGTCAAAATTAATCAAAATTAGGACAGAATGAGCTTCTACAGAAGTTCATTCAATTTATATACATGCATGTATATATAGGTAGATACACAGTTTTATATATACATGTAATTTTTTAAAGATAGAAATTATGTTTTTTTTCATGATTTGAAGGATGAAATGGCCTTATTCATATTGGATCCTTATTTTCATTGGGTGAAAAGTGCAAAACAGGAATAGGCTTCCAGGAGCTGCCCAACACCGCTCCTCCAGTCTTCTGATCAGGAAATGAACACTGAATACTAATATCCACATATCTTCTGCATCACTCATTGATCACCTACAATATATTATATTATTAGCAGCATTATTATCGATATTATTATTGTCGGTATTCAGTGTGTACACAGTTGACTCTTGAACAATGCAGGTGCTGGGGGTGTTGACTCCCTGCATAGTTGAAAATCAACAATTAACTGTTGATTCCCCCCAAAACTTTACCGATAGCCTACTGTCAACTGAAAGCCTTACCAATAACATAAACAGTCGATTAATACATTTCTGTATATTGTATGTATTATGTACTGTATTCTTACAATAAAGTAATGAGAAAAGAAAATATTATTAAGAAAATCATAAAGAAGAGAAAATACATTTACGGTATTTATTTTTTAAAAATCCATATATATGTGTACTCACGTAGTTCAAACCTGTGTTGCTCAAGGGTCAACTGTAGTTGATTTGTCTAAAAATAGTAAAAGTTCTTTGTTGGTAAAAATCAGTATATTTAAAATTCCTTGTGAGGTACAGTGGTATAATGTAGTGCTATCTACACAGTAGGCACTCAGAAAATATTTGTGGAAAGATAGATTAAACTAAAACATTATTTTATAAACCATTTATTAAATGCTTAAGGTACAGTTTGCTAATTGCCCAGTATCTATTCACCTTTTCTTGTAGGAACAGAATTCCCATCCCTATCCTCCAGTTTCAGCAGGGCACATGGCTATCTAGCGAGAGACTATATTTCTCAGCCTCCTAGCAGCTAAATTATATGTTCAACATCTAGATAATTTCTTTAACAATGACACTACTTGCCATCTACTTCTTTCACCTTTTCAGGAATGGTGATGAGCTAACTTCACCCATTTTAGAAGAGCAACTTTTAAGGGATGGTAGAAAGACAGGGCAGC
>NW_006436288.1:3620554-3725132 GCF_000325575.1 Pteropus alecto
AACCTCTCACCTATTTCTGCACTGTTAAATGTGAGAGAAATATAGAGTTTCTTTTTATTTCAGCGATTGTATTTTGGGGGTATCTATGTTACTGCAGCTTTGCTAGCTCTGTAACTTACACAGGTACATAATGCCCTTTCCATAGGTGCCATTCTAGACTTCCATGGACCCACTCATTTTCCTATAGCAGGACTAATAATTTGAGAAGGCAGCTAGGCTTGACTTGTGAGAGCATTTGTGGCCTATTGAAGAGTGGAGAACATGACATTAAGGATGCCTGCTCTCCAATAAAATATGGACAAAACTGTAGGGGCCAAAGTCTTTCTTCTAAGGGGCACTGTGCACTCCGGAAATCAGCATCACACAGATTATCAGAGTAAGCTGCCCTCTGTTGGTTAAGCAGTCTGTAACTTTGCCTTAAATAAATTCAATAGTAATTGTTTTAGGCTTTTAAAGGACTAAAAGTAAAGCTAAAGCTTAGCCTTGCATAATGAAACCATTTTTTCTAAATGTGTCCATGTCTTCACCCACACACACACACAAAATAAACAAATTGAAGAATGAAATTATTTTATATTTCTGCTTACACAGAAATCTTATTTTCATACATTGTAAATTACTGACCTTCTCTTTGGGGCTCAATTAAGTTTTGTTGAATTGATTGTTCAGAAGATAATTCAAGAATATTACAGATTTTCTAGCTCCTTTGACTAATAATTAAAATAAGTTTCACTATAATGTACTAATCTAAATATTATTTTCCCAGAATTGGCCATTGTCTATATTGTTTGTAGTGGAAAGGAAATTTGAGGCTGGAGTGAGGGTGGAGATTCTAAATACAAATAAATCAAGTGATTGCTAGAGTTATTTGAACTTATAGCTGTCATTCTGTTGGGATTTCCAGAAATATCTGCTAAAAACTATCCTGCGTTTTAGATCAATAAAGCAGGATTTATTTTTTATCAGTGTTAATATATTTACAGAAAAGGAAAGGAAAGTCTCCACATAATGATTAAGCCAAATTTGCTTTCTGAGCAAGAATTTAGATGTCACAATAACAAAAATTTTCTCCACCATTCAAAGCTTTCAAGAAGAGAGGTTTCTCAATGGTAAGTTGATCAATTTTGTCTGTGTACACAAGAGTTGCTCATGTAGCAATTGTTTGTTTCAGGAAGTTACTCTGTTATTTGTATTATGTTGCTCATCATAATAAAAGTCTTGGATAGGTAACATCTCTGACTAACACTGATGCACATAATGATTATGAGGGTCTAAATGCTTCAAATACTGCTCAATTTTAAAGAGCACACATTACAATATAATCCTTTGAAGATTTTTCACAATCATTTCTAGAAAAAATGGCATTGCAATTGTTTAATTCCTGAAAAATAATATCAGACTTCAATAATGAACTCAAAAAAGAATTAATTCTTTAAGAGTAAGTTATTTTTTTCCAAATTAAAATTACATATTAAGATTTTTAGGTTTTGAGATCATTTAAAATAAAATCTCTACTAACCTCCCTTTATTTGAGAGCATTTTTAAACTAAAAACAATTAAGTTTTTGAGATCCATTTAATTTTTACTTCTCTTAAGTACCAGCATAAACATCTGCCATCTGGCATAGAAATTACCTCATATGGCAGGAGGAGAGATGAGATTTATTTAAAAGTTCTTTGTCTTTGATACTTTTCCCTGCTGCATTTTCCACTAGTGTAATTTGGACCTGACTGTATTTAAATAACCATTTATCGCCATAATGGAAGAGCAGACTTAAAAATACATAACTGCTGTCATTCCAGGAGACTGTATTAAGGAAACATAGAATTTGCCTTTCTAGATCAGACCATTTGTCTGTCTTGTCTAACACTTGCCTCTGGCAGTGGCCAATATTAAAGACAATGGAGAACAGCAGAAATATGCAACATGAAAACAAACCATTTTTTAAGAGAATACTTATATAATTATTTTCGCAGTTGGTAATCTTACATTATGGGATATTAGAATTGAATCACCCCACTTGTTTATATTAATATTTTTATCAATCAATAAACTAACCAGTTCTGTTAAAATTATTATATTATTTTATTATTATATTTCATAATCTGTGGTATTTCTCTATGTGAAATAATCCTATGGGACTAACATTAGAGTTTTTAATGCTGTAATTTTTAAATATGAAGAAAATACAGGAAATTTTAGGTTATATAGCAAACAAAAACATTTAATTTTGGCTTATAGTTTAAAGTCTAGATAAAAAAAGTATTTACTACAAAGTTCAGTTTACAGGTCCAGAAAACAATCTAAAAACACTATCTAATTTTATACTAAATTTACAATTGACAGCAGAATAATCCTATTCTGAATGATTAATGGGTTGACCAGAAATTTAGCTCTACAAATTTTTATCTTCCTTGACAACTTACCAATGTTGTTAAAAAATATTATGGAGACAAATGCATCTCCTGATTCATCTCTGAAAATATAGGTAGGTACAATGAACATACTTGCTAAGTGTAGAGTCCAAACACACACACACACACACACATCTTCAGTGCACCAGTCATGTCAAACTTCTTGATGTTCCCCAAGCTCAATATTTGCCTTCACCTTGTCCTCTGCTAATCCCTTTCTTACCTTATATTCTACAGGATTATGTAAATTATGAATCATCTTCTATAAAACTCCTATAATTCTTCAAGGAATTATAAGTGCATAAAATGTGTGTACTCTGTAAGCCAACTTCTCTTATTTCTATCACAATCAGAAAAAAAGATGGAGGGTCAGAATGAATATTTGTTAATTACCAGTACTGCCAAAGCTGCTAGTACCACTAAAGATGTGACCACTTGTTTAGAACAAGATCTTCTTAGTGTTCAGAAATCAAGAGTTTTAAATAACTTGAGTAAACACATGAATACCTGGTTACTTGGCTGAGTGAGAAGTGTTTGGATCACATGACATTTCCACACTCCAGAGGGCTGATGTGTCAGCTGCCACTTTAATAAACTCTTTCCTAAAATGGCTAGTGACTTTATAGACATTTTTTCAATAATTGTTTTTATTCTTATTGGGGACTAATGAAATCAAACATGGCTGTAGATAACTTAAGACATCCGAATGGAGATGCTTAGGTAGTGAATGAGTTTTAAAAGTGCTCTTTAAATAGATAAGCAGTTGAAAATAGTTTATTTCAATTGGCTTTGTACTGAACTGTCAGCAAAAGAAGAGACCAAAAAAGAAAAAAATCAAAATAAAATTCTTCTTTTCCTAAGAGATGGAACGTTTACTTTGAGCCAAGTTCCAAAGGCATCTGGAAATTCTTGAGTTAGTTTCTTAGTTCCCTGAATGTTGTAGCCTGGTCTTCCCATGGAGGCAAAAAGAACTTCCTTAGAGCAAATACTTTTTCCAGCTAAAATCAATCCCTTCCTTTTACATAGAGCATAATTATTCAGAAATAAACCCTGCCAAGGTTCCATCCATAATTCTACCAATTTTTAAATCTGTTGGCCAGAATCTTGACTTTTGTATAAAATAAGGTTTATATACCCTTCTAAGTCAGTGCTTCTTAATAAAAGCAACTTGGCCTCCCTTCCCAGGATGTTTGGCAATGCCTGGAGACATTTTTATTGTCACCAGTGCGAGCGTGGTACTGGAATAAAGTAAGTAAGGGCTCAACATTCTAAAATGTATGGGACATTCCACCCACAACAAAGAATTGTCTGATCCAAAATGTCAATAGTGCTGAGGGTAAGAAATTCTATTCTAAATGAAGGGCATTAGGAAGACAATCAGAGAGTGTTGAAACGTCTGACTACCCACTCTGGAATGAGTATTATATTCACTACACTGTGAATTGTTACACATAAACATATATAATTATAAAAGTAATACTTTGGGCTTCTAATACCCATTTTTAGTACTGCTCTCTGCAGACCTAGTGAGAACCCTTCTTATATTTCTGGTTAGTTTTTTTAATTTACTGGTGTTGCCAAAATTCCTTTGTCTCCCACACCATTCTTGACTATGTTACCTGTGTTTTGGTTGGTCATACCTTTGCTTTGTGGTCTGTAATTGCAAATAAATATAATCACTGAGAATGCACTGGCTATAAATTAATTTTAAGCATCAATCTTTGTCTTCTTATTTCTGTAGGGACTTTTGTTGCTCAGCAGCTATGTGTCAAATCTGAGCATACTGGGACAGAGTGAGAGATTTATTCTGCAACTTTCCACAGAAAGGATCACTTCCTGAGCAAGTTCCAGTTGGTAAGGCATCCTTCGTTGATTGCAAGTGTAAACGCCATGACATTCCCTGTGTAACACCAGTAAATATCCACTTATCTTCCCCACCCTACTTGCTGCAGCTGCTCAATTTTTTCTTCTATTTAACCATTTTATGCCCAATAACAAGAAGGCAAAATGTCATTAAAGTGATAAGACATGCAAATGTCTCTTTGCAGCCCCAAATGAAGAACTATAGGGAACATTTGTAATTTTAGATTTCCCGAGAGGGGAAAATGTGTATTATCAACTGCACTCTATCCTGTTAATTCTGAACCAATAGAATCATATATTTAAAAAGTTTTCCCTTCTTGGATTTAATTCAAAATTGCTAAGGCTCTTGGATATCAACACCAAAACAGACTCTCAAAATTACTCTACCCCAAACTGAATACATATCTCCAGAATATTCTCGAATTAAGCTTGATAATGAATATTATCTTAGAACAGATGACCAACCTGGCTTTCCATTGTCATCGCTCGTCTCCTCACTGAACATGCAAATCATATAACCTCCTTAGCCCCTTTTTCTCGCTGTTCTTACCCTACTGCCATTTTATTCTTGACCATTCCTGAAGAAAAAATAAATTATTTTCTTCAGGTCATTTTTAAACGATAATAATAATAATAATAATAATAATAATAGTAGTAGTAGTAGTGGTTGTTATAAGAATAATAAAAATCCAAAGAGAAAATTTTGATTCAGAAGCCTGTGTATTTGTGCATGGTGTAAAACGTGTACTAAGAAGGTATTAATCTTATTTTCTCCTCTCATTTTACATGAAAGCTGTCATTATTGGGATAAGAATAAAATGAACATAAGTATGATAAATGATAAGCGCAGATGGGAGTCAATATACCACTCTGAGAGAGCATTGCTAATCAACGGGTGCAGTAGGCTAATGCACCATGTGAGCAAGCACCTCAGAGAGATTCTAAATTTGTAACTCAGGGAAGCTTGGCATTTAACTTGAGCTGCTTTTGGCTTAAGGTGAAACAAAGGGTACATTCGTGTTCCATTTGTGGATTACAGTAGCAAATCATGTTTCAGAAGGTGACTTTGCAAGACCATGTAAAACACAAAACCAATTCTATATCCCTAACAAGCCTAGCACATACAAGAGTTGTTTAGTGAATGTTAAATAATGTTAATAAAAACAGGTGAGAGAATATCACACCTAATTTTTTTTTTAACAAACAGTGAAATGGACGAGTAAGAGAATCAACTAGTTCTTAATCTGAAAGCTTTGCCTTATATATTAAAGCTGATGAGCACGGTTTTAAAAATGCAGGTGCTGGAGTATCTATGCTATTGGGGATCTTCCATCTTTTAAAACACACTTTTTAAACTTGATAATAATTCACAGATAAATGTGAATCCCAGTGTTTTTGAAAATCTCAAGATCTTTGACATAGCTCTGTTTTTAACAGTAATGCCATTTCTGTTTTCCTTATTCCAGTTAGTCAATAAGCTGGAAAAGTAGAAAGTTTATGATTCTGTTATTCTAACAAAAACATTTCTTATGCCCTTGAGAAGAATGGAATAGATAGCAATTGAACTAAATAGAAATATGGCTGGCTGAATTGGACTATTGGAAGTAGCAATTCTGTTGCTGCTTCTTGAGATGAATAGTAATTCTTATTGACATTGGTCACCTTGCCTCTTCTGGTATTTCAGAGTGCCTCTGTTATACTCTCTTTCCAGGTGGCTCATGAATTAATTAGTATTTACCGAGTATCTACTATGTGCTTGATTCATTGTTAGGTGCCTAGAGAGCCGCAAGAAAAATGATACAGTGAAACAGAAAACCTGCAACTATCTAGAAAACACTACCTTCTTTCTGATAGTTCAGGAAAGAGTTGGAAAAGCGAGTTTAAAATGACCACGGCTTGAAAAAGGAAGTAGATCCCTCAGTTGCCATCTTAACATCTACCACCATATGCCCCCACTCTCACATCCCTGCTCCAAATCCAGTGAGGACTCGGTAATATGTGAGCAACTGGTAGAGAATAACGAGAAAAGCAAAAAGGGGACTAACCACAGAGAATGCAGCTAGAGACTAAAAATAGCATGATGTGATAAGAGCTCAAATAAAAAGACTCCCTACATCTTTAAACATCATAATCTACTTGGCAGACATCAAAGATGTTGCAGCGTGGTTAGGAAACCAGGTTTTTTTGTTTGTTTGTTTGTTTGTTTTATCATTGACTAAATCAGTATATGCTCTGTTACTTAAATATATTAATATAAGTATATAACAGTTCTTGTTCTATATGTCAACTATTCACATGAATATTCAGAAAGGACACTATATTAGCATGGTCATATGCAACCACTTTCTCTCAGAAAGCATTTACCCTCACTGTCTACTGTATTTCTGGCCCCACGTAAGTAGCGAATAAACAAAGATGACTAAGACAAGGTCTGTGCCCTCAAAAAGGACAGACTAACTGGGCATGTTCTTTTGAAATGTGCTGATATTGTTACTACACTAGAGCTATTCTCATGGTTCATTAAACAGATTGGTTGAATATAGTCATTTTGTTGATTAATAGGACAAAAAAATTGAGCCTCCTTGGTCAGAGGGTAATTTTTAGATGATGTGGGACCTGAATGAAGGATTTGAGTACATTAAAAGGATAAAGAGTATTGCAGATAGATGGAGATAAGGAGAGGAGAACAAATCTAGTTTTTAGAAGGTAGCATGGCACCTGCCTGACATGACAAGGAGTCAAGGCCATTCACTGAAATCAAGTGGGAAAAAGGAGGATTTCTGTATCGCTTACAGTATAAATAAAGTCTTTGAAAAGAGATTTGGCCAGGAAGTCAGGAGATCTGAGTTTCACTTTGTAATTTTGAGCCAATCAGTCTTAATTTATCAAGTTTTAATTTTTCTCTTTACAGAAAGAGGGTGAAAATACACATTTGTCTATCATGTAATGCATATCTTTGTCAAACAGAGTTTCTAGACTGAATAAGAACATAAAGCAAATTGCTTTGAGCTCTTGGGAAAAGATACTATTCAAATTTAAGAAATTGTTTTAAGATCTGATATTCCTTCACTTTTATATGTGGTTTTGCTAAAAAGGAAAGATTGGTTTGACGTTCATCCTGCTGTTTTGGTAAACTGGTAAAAATGTCTTTTTGATTTTCCCAGAGCATAAAATAAAAGTTATTGTCCTTGGCAAAGTAGATCATCGACCATTTTCTTGGAACACTGAAAGCTCAAAAGTAGCATCAATTTTATTCAAAGACTGCCTATAAAATGACATGTAAACTTACAAAATTTTATTTAGCGATAAGTTAAATACATAAAACAGTTTTTAGTTCCGAGTTTGTTTTTCCTTTTTGTGTAACATGAAGTGAAGGTTTTTAAACTTTAATTTTAGCAGTTTCGAAACAAGTTCATACATATAGACAAGTTTCTTTCAAGCATGTTTTAGAGTAAAATTTTTTTACACGAACTTACTATCTTCTCTACTACTCAAAATTGTTTGAACAATCATAATTGTGGAATAGGTAAACAGAAACTTCTTCATTCTCATCTACCCTGAACTAATGTTATCAGTGAAAGTCATACTGTCTCTTAAGACCTAAGGAAAATTGAATCGAATTATTTATGTCCAGTGCAAGAGAATTTTGCTTCTTCTAAAGCAGGTCAGCTCTCGAGTTATTTTGCTATCCTGTGCATGCAGTTCCTGTTCCATCATATTGTCCTAAAGATGGAACTCATCTTTAAACAGATAAACTCACAAAAGACCTTCCGGCATTAACTGAATTTAACCATACTTGGAGAAGTGAATGGGATCAAAATGCAACGTTGTAAACATTGTACAGTAAACATCTCAGTTCTTAGAAAAATGTCCATTTGTGTTTTCTGAAAACCAGGCTTTAGCTTTCCTCTGTTTTTGGACTTACCTCTCCTCTCATTCTTTTAAAAGCCCATCAAAAACCAAAATGAAAACAAATTCATTTCATTTTTATAATACAGAATGATTTGACTCTCTTTTGATTCTTATTAACTAATAATGTTGCAGTTATCCTTTGCATCCCAAAACACTTCTCTAAACCTACTTCTCCAAAATAATTCTTGTGAGGGCCTGTAGTTATTATATTTCTGTTTTATTATATATTCTATATCAAAATATATTTCAGCAAATTTTAAGAACACAGTACAGTATTATTAACTATAGTGTCTGTGCTGTACATTAGATCTTCAGAACTTATTTATCTTATGACTAATAGTTTGTACCCTTTGACCAACATCTTTCCATTACTCCTAGTCCTCAGCCCTTGGCAACCACCATTATATTCTCTGGTTCTATGAATTCAACATTTTGTGATTCCACATATAAGCGAGATCATGCAGTATTTGTCTATTCCTGGCTTATTTCACATAATGTCCCCTAGGATCATTCATATTGCTGAAAATGGCTGAGCTTCCTTTAGACTTCATTTTTTTAAGAGCAGTGTTAGATTCACAGAAAAATTAAGCAGAAAGCAAGAGATTTCCCACATACACCTGTCATATAATGTTTAAAAATACCCGTAAACCACCACAATAGTATTGAAAAAAACGAGTCACAAAATGGATTGTAAATATAAGAGCTGCAACTCTGAAACTTCTAGAAGAAAACATAAGAGTAAATCTTTGTAACATTAGGTTAAGCAAAGATCCCTTGGCTAGGACACACAAAAACCACAAACTAAAAGAAAAAAATGATTACATATTTTATCAAAATAAAAATCTTCCTTTTTTGAAAGACACATTTTAAAAAGTCAAAAGACAAGTTGGTGACTGGGAAAAAATATTTACAAAACACATAGCTGATGATGGACTTGTATATACAATGTATAGAGAACTGTTCTAAGTCAATAATACAAGGACAAATGAGTCAATTTAAGAAATGAGCAAAAGATTTGAATTGATACTTAAGCTAAAGGTCCTTGATCTACCTGCTGGCAAGAAGTTACAGAGGTTTTCTAACTTTTTCAGTAAAGGACCAGATTATAAATTTTTTAGGCATTGCAAGCTTCATATTTTTTTTTGGTCAGATATTCTTTATTTTATTCATAACCCTTCAAAATTTTTTAAATAAAACCTTTTTTTTTTTTTTAACTCACAGGCTGTATAAAACCAGGTTGCAGACCAGATTTGGTCTTTGGATTTTAGTTTGCTGACCTCTAGCTTAGGCTCCAAGTGGAACAGGCGGAAAAAAAAAAACTTACTGGGAGTTTATAGCAATGGCCCTGTCTTCACATCTTGATGAATAAAATCTGCAGTATCTACATGGTCCAGGAAATAGCAAGCTAAGATATATAATTACAGTAGATTTGGTTAAGTAATACCCCAGAGATGCTTGGGGTAAGCAAAAAATAACATTTCTGGAGAATGGGCTCCCAAACTAGATTTAGAGCAGCAAAATATTAACTCGCAGTACTGAACATGACTGGAGAAATAACTAGTGATCTAGAAGGTAGAGTTAAAGAACTCACAGATGTAGCACAAAGAGAGAAGAATATTAAGAATATAAGATGTGGTTATAAGATATGATGGCTGGCATGAGATGGGCTAAAACAATTCAATAATAGTTTCAGAAGGAAAAAGAAGAAAGCATAAGGAGGAAATATTCAAGGTGATAAATGTGAAGACTGTTTCAAAATTAAGAAAGTTATCGATCTTCATATTCAGAATGTATAATGGATCCCTAGCAAGAAAATTTTTAAAAATTACTTAAAGTTATATAATAGTAAAATTGTGGAACACCGGAGTAAATGAGAGTTTAAAAAAAGCTAGAGAAAAGACATTTTATTTTGAGAGAAATTTGTAGAATCACAGTGTTACTTTTTTTTTTCATCATTTCCCTCCTTCTTAACTAGGCACAAAACAGGTGAACAATAATTTCTGAACATATGAGTGAGTCATTGATTGACTAATGAATAATGAGCTAAGAAAACAATGTCAGACTATTTTGTATAAGTGAAAATTTCCAATTCATTTTCTTCTTCATTTTAGAGTATAGTGGAGCTCATGATTTCTATTTTAAAATCTCTAATTCATGTTTGTTTTTGCCGAGGTTCAGCAAGTTACTTTATTTTTGAGATTCTCTTGGTATTAAATAGTTTTACTATTGCCTATATATTCCCAGTGTGAGTGCTCATGATTGATAAGTACTTACAGCTCATAATAAAATATCTGGATTACTTCTGTTTCCTTGCTTACAATCTAGGCAGCCACTGGTCAGTTTCCCAAAGTATTCATCACTGTTTTGGATTTTCATAACAGCAAATTCTGCAAGGGTGAAAATTCTTTTCTCATTATTTCTCTTATTCATTATAGGGCTTTACTTGAGTTTTTTTTTTTTTTACATCATTTAATACTTACAACAGTTCTGTTATAGATGAGAAGCTTAAAATTGAAAGAGATTAAATGTCTTGTTAAACATCATACAACTAGTAGAGGTAGATCATGCAGAATCAATTCTTGTGAGTCTTTGTAAAGTGTTTTTTATATCTCTCCTTTCACCTCATGTTAGTTTAAAGAATCATTAACTATGGTAGAATTAATTGTTGTTCCCAACTATTTTCTGACACTATGAAGAAGAATTATACATCCCTATCCATTGCCATGTAACTCTGTTATCTCACTTTGGGAAGAATATACTTTACCCCTTGGCTATGTGAGTTACTTTGACAAATAGAATGCAAGGGGGAGTAATATGTATCATGTCTATGCAAAAGCTGTAAGAGACATTGGTTATGAGCATTGTTTTTTTCTTCTAACATGAGAGCAGCATGTCTTATACATGGGCTACTTCATCAGCTTAGATCCTAAAATGACAAAGAAGTGAAATGGAGCCAAGGTAGAGCTGATCCATAACCAACATGTAGTATAAGCAAGAAATAAATATTTGTATTTATAAGCCACTCAGATTTGTGGATTGTTTGTTACTAAAGCTTATCTCAGCAAATGTTGACTAATATACTAGCTAAGATTTATTTAGAAATTACTATATATCAGACATTGAACTAAGCACTTTTTATATATTATATTATTTATTATCAATACAAACATATAAAGCTGATAATATTATCCTATTTTGTGTGTGAAGAAACCAAAGCTTAAGAAAGTCTTGTAAAAAGTAGGGTAGATTTAGTATTCAAAATCAGGCTGTGATACCTGAGTCTGGGTAATTAACTCCTCTATCAAAATCTCTCCATCCACCCCAGGACATATGAGACCCAATATTTTAGTGGACCAAATTTCATTTTTTAAAAAGACTTGAAACATTATAAAATGACATAATTTGCTTTAAGAAATTCCAAGATATAAATTCCTCAAATGGTAGAATCTATCCATTTACTGCTTCTAGATTCAAGGTACCAAGCCATACAGAGAATCTTACTTATTTATACATTTGGGAGCATCTCTTGTAATATGAAATTTAACCAAAATCTCTATACAATTATTTATGTTTTGCTTTTAATTGCCGTGTTGGTGGTTTAAGCCTAATTAGGGGCCTAGTTAATTTGAAAGGCAGCATACTGGAGCAGAAAGAATAGTCATCTAAGATTAAGGAGATCTGACTTACGGTCTTTGTTTCAGAACTGACTAGATGTTTAATATTTGACATATCACCCTGATCCCAATTACGTTAGGTACAAAATGGAGCTGAAAATACTTCACAGCTTATTGACTGGGAGCTGGAAATAAATGAGCTCTGCAGGAATTTTATAACTCTAAGTACTATGATTAATTGTTCTACATTAGCACACAACCTGATGGCTGAGACATAGAAAAAGAATGGGATAGTGGAACCAGAACCGATCTGGTAGACAAGACCGTATTCTGATTCTAATTCTGTTGATTGTTTTGTAATTCTCAGCAAACCACTCATCGTATGCAGGCCCTGTTTTGCCATTTCTTGTCCATTTTTTTCTCTTAAATAATGAGGGGCTAGGAGAACATGCGCCTTATTTCCTGTTAGCTTGAAGCAACATTGCTTTGATACTGGACAGATTTAAGTACTTTACATTTCACTTTTCAAATACAACTATAAGTTGGGCTACTTCCATCATATACCATGTCACCAAGCTCAAGATGATATGAAAGTTTCTTATAGACAGATTATATTTAGCCATATTTCTTCTCATGAATGTGTCTCTTTTGTCCTGGCATACCTGTATTTTATACAGATTCTTTCATGAAATAAATGATCAGTAACTTTTCTTCTTGATGATGACCTTTTTCTGGCCTTTAATATTTTGAAATCCACGGTGTTTCATTAGTCATTTTCTATAGGGCACACAGTTTATAAGGCAAAGCTTGATATTAGAATATCAAGGTAGTATCAACTTTCCTTTATCTACTTCTACATTGATGGCCTTCTGTGTTGTTTAATTGGTCCAATTCTTTCATTCTCATTATTTAATGTATGCAGTTATATGGATTGTATTTGATAAAGGTATGCATTAAAATTAAACATACTTATGCTGCTGTGATTTTGAAACTTGTCCTTCCATGTTCATATGAAAAATAAATCACTGATAAGTAGGATGGTGGATTCAAATTAGATTTTTCACCTAATATTTATAATATTTGGTTTCTTATTAAGCAAATAAAATAGGTAATAATTTACTATTTATCTTGCTCCTGAAATCAATTATCGTGAGTGTCTGACAGCACTTAGAGGAACATTAAAGTTACCATGTTTCTTTGCATCTGGAGAGCACTGTTACAGTGCTTGATTATTTCACCTAACAGGCTCCTAGAAAGATGGACCCTGATGTGGCAGCTTGTAGCTACACATTAGTGTGGTTTGTGTTGGAGCCAATTGCCGTCTGACCTCTCCTCCCAGTAGAGGCAGTGTAGTGCCATCTGTACATCTTTTAGTCACATTAAATCATGTCATTTAAAGGGCCTGTGAATGTGAATGAGATTACCTTATGCTTAGAAAAGAAATTAGTCGAACTGCTGAACTGGAAGTCTGTGTTCATTTGTAGTCACTAATTTTCATATTGTTTTAATTCTTTCTTTTCTGGACTGGTAATAACACTGTCAGAGACTGTATCTGTTTAAAATTTGCTACTGTCATAACTGGACCATTACTAAATATTTAAAAATTATAAAGGTAATTTAAATGGTATACTTATATGTAAAATAGGTCCCAGGGTTGGAGTCTAGACTGTCTTCCCAATTTGGGTAGGGATGTTTTAGTCATAATTTGACCAAGGAGCTACCATGTCAGAATATAATTAGATGAAGAACTGAGGAATTTCGTGAACACATGTCACTCTAAAGGAAAAAGAATGACATAACCAGGTTTATTGAAGGAACTCCTTCTGGGAACGTGGGCATGTGTAGGGCCTAGGCCTACATAATCACAATACACCATTACCCTAGGCCCAGTAATTGTCTCCCTACCCCAACCCCCAGGAATCGGCATGCGAATAGGCTCAGGCCAATCATAGCCCACCTTGGAACTTTCCTAGAGCAAAACTGGATAAGATCATTTCTTTGAGGTGAACTTGTTAATCTTGTAGAACATGATTATGAGTTTGCCAGTTACCCTCTAATGGCTACATGGAGTAAACTTGCCTAGTACATGGAGCAATGAAGCACTCATTACAATATTTAAGTTTCTTCCTTTGGGCCAGAGATGCCCAAAGCCGCAATAGGACCCCTGTGCCTCTGTATTTAAAAATTACCTGAGTATTTTTAAATTTTTACTTACTTGTTCAAGACAGTGTTTCTCAAAACATGGTCCCTGGAGCAGTTATAAATGCTCATTTTGGACCCTAGTACAGATCTTCTGAATTAGAACATCTGGGCATAGGGTCCAAAGGTGTAATTCTGATGCACTAAGTTATTTGGAATTATTTCTGGCCATCTTTAATTGGTAAAGTCCTGATATGGCAATGACAAATAAGAAATTGCATAACAATACTGATAACAGATTAAAAGAATTTTAGTTTAAAAAAATATTCTCACTTGACCGTGACAAGTACCTAATTTTCGAATAGAGCTTTTCTCAGGAGATAAATGGAGTCTCTCTCTCTGGTCTTGGCTAGTCCTGTAACAGCTCAGCCTCAAGTAGAGTCACAGGCCATTTGAAGATAAACACTGAACAATTTGTTCCATCTGGGACTTCGAGTCATTAGAATTTTGAAACTGTAGGGAATATGAACAGGAGTCTTCTCTGCAACTTATATCAGCTTGAAGACATTCTATTGAAAGGAAAATAACTGCCTAATTTAATTAATTAATAATTATTATTTTTAATTTTAGTTTCGATATCTAGATTTAGAAGAGAAACTTTATAGATTGTCTCAAGAATGATTTAGTCCCCCAAGCTAAACATCTCTGCCTTTGATCCAAATCATTCCAATTTACTTTAACATAAGAGGGTACTTTTTTTTTTTCAACTGGCTTAATGCTGAATACTGTGTCATCAATACAAAAATACAGTCAGAAATCTCTTGTGCGTGAATGGTATAAGAACAATACACTCTCTGATTAACAATAAAGAATGTAAAAATGTATGCTTCTAAAAAATATTGTAACACTACTTTTAAAAAATCTGTCTTTACATGCTTATGAATATAGAATATGCCATGTGGAAAACACCAGATCTACTTTAGTGTTATTTTTAAATATTAGATGTCTCTGCAATTCATGTTGATGATCTGGCATATTCAATTCTCATGATACTTTCTTTTAAGAGGATCTGTGATTTGAAGTGTAATATCTACAATCTGATAAATTATTGCCTTAATTACAAAAATAACATCTCACTGTGCATTTTGTATATTTAACAGTATGAGGACCAGCAATTATTTATTAATTGTAAGACCTGGAGTAACAAACACATATAGCTTAATCTATAAAATTTTTGCAAAGAAATTGATGAAATTGGCAAGAATATTTAGTTAGTATTTAATCATAATTAGAGGCTATATTATATGAAATCATCTTTTGCGGGTTATGGATCTATCATTTCCGCAGCTCAAAGACCTTGTGCTGTGACCTGAAACCTATCAATGAGAGCCAGCTCCCTATTTGAAACATTTATTAGTTTATTGCATAGAGTCTTCTTTTCCACATATCTAAGTATATTCCAAACTTCCGCTGGCACATATTAATATTTTAAAGAAACTTACATCTAGAATTTAAGGTAAAGGTGAAAATTATCATCAAAACAGAAGCCAGGTTGCCCTTGGTCCTTATTAACTCACTCCCGTTACTGAAACAGATTTAGCTGCTCCATAGGCATAAATTCTTAAGGTTTATATGCTCATTTGCCCCTTTTCCCAGAAAAAAAAGCAAGCAAGCATTAACTTTGAGATCAAACATTTGTTAAATGTTTGTTTAACAAATACTTACTAGCTGTATGGTGCTGGACAATACACTTTTCTGACGCTTTGTTTCCTTAATGTAGAAAGGCGACCAGCACCAATATCTCAGACTGCTGTGATTCAATGACAGCATACCTACAAAAAAGATAGTACATTCATTCCCAGACTTGTGTCCATGCCAATCTCTGTGATTTTGTATATTCTTTTCCCTCTGCTTTTGTATGTGCTATTCTCTCTCTGAATGTCCTGCAGTGTAGAGCATAACAAACCCCCATCAATCTTTTAAAAGCAAGGGCATCTGGGACTTGGATGCCCAGGGTCGGTGTAGCTCTATGGGTGTGATTAACAATGCACATTCAGTTAAGAGAATAAACTTTCCAAGCAGAGGTGGACCATTCTTCAGTCAAGGTTTGCTAAGTGTACTCACCCCTTCAAGCCTCGGGGTCAGTTTCTGCAGAAAACTTTCCATTATTTTACCAGTCTGGGCTATATGATAGACCTCCCTTTATGCTTCCTCTATCTGGCATTCATTCTGCTGTCAAAGGTTTTCCACAGAAGATTGTATCTTCTATCTCTTTTTTTCCATTACACTACATGTTTCTTGAATACAGAATTGATGTATTATTTGCTTTTAAATTTCAGCGTATTACTTATTACAATGTGAAGCATTTGTTCTAATCAGTAAGAGATGTTGATTAATTATATCCCCTTTTACTTTATAAACTGCTTTTGTGTGTATACTACCAAAATATAAAATTAGAAATCTGGGCAAAGCCCAGGGGTGCAGAAGTGTGAATATATAAAAAATCCCATGAGCTGCAGGTGCATATGGACTGGTGCAGCCATTCTGGAGAATGATCTGGCATACTTAGCCAAATCGAGGATATATCCAGTCACAATTCCACTACTGGTTATATATATCCTAGAGAAATTCTCAGAAATCCCTGTAAGGGGAATTGTAAATGTTGCCAATATGAATGTTATTTATGGTGGCAAAGTTGGAAGCAATCTGGGTAACCATCTCTAGGAAGTGGATAGATGCAATATGGTGGTTTGCAGCTCATGCTATACTAAGCAGTATTCAGAGAACATGAACCAGATAGGTCCACTAAAATATAATGCTGAGTGAAAAAAATTAACAATAATTCATAACATAATATCAGTTATGAAAATTAAAAACACAGGCATGAAAAACAGCAAAATATTTTCAAGAACATATAAAAACAAAAGAATATATGTTAAATTCATTTGAATGCTTGCTTAGGTAGGAGTTGGAAAATAAGAATGAAGGATGCTGATAAAGGGGGAAAATAAATGTAAAATGAAAAGAATAAAACATAGCAGGTGAAAAAATACCAACAAAAGTCCTACAGGTCGATTAAGAAATTTGTACTGGTAAACAAACAAACAAACAGACAGACAGGCAGACAAAAAACCCACTGATAAAACTTCAGAGCTCTCTGGGCTCAGATCTAGTTTGCCGCTACATGGCTAAATACACCAAGGTCAGAATCATTGTATACACGGGACCTGTTATAGTGTCTCCCTCAGAAAATAGTGAAGAAAATTGAAATCAGCCAACGAGCAAAGTATATCCGCTCCTTCTGTAGCAAAACAAAGATGAAGAGATGAGCTATGGTGATCTGGCACTGCAGATCCTACATAAAAATGGTAGTGGGTCATGCCTGCACTAACAACACCACGTCTGCAGTCACAGCAAAGTCCACCATTCGAAGACGGAAGGAATTGAAAGACTAGTAGAAGCTCCATTGATTAAAACATTGCTTGCCTACAATTAATAGGCTAACTTATGTAACAACGAAAACAAAAAAAACCCTCATAGATCTCTAATGTTTAAAGACTGTTAATTGATACTGCTAAAAGAAGAAGAAATTATAGGTTATAGAAAGGGAATAACCTAGGAGCTACTAAGAGTAATCTTTGTCTTCTTAGAAGAAAAAAAAAAAATCAATTTTATGCCAGGAGGAAAAATGTGAGAACTAAAGAATCTATACCTCTTGCAAGATTTCTGGATAATTCTGAATCAAATGCTCAGCACTTTAAGAAGTTTCTCTAAAGGGCTAGTCTTGAAATCAGAACCGCCCCCATCCACAGGCCTTTCCCTTTCTGCCCAAAAATGAGAAACAGAAGCAGTCGTCACTGAGAGAAAGAGAAAACTCAGGGAACAAATAATGGTTATTTTTTAATCATTGAAGCGAGGATACTTTGCAGGCATGCTCTGAAATTATGGGAGAAAGGTGGAATCGAGACTGCAGCACTTTCACATTGTGTACGAGGCAAAGTGAAAAGAGAAGGTGAAGTTTGGTAATGATAGAATCATTTTGGTTATTTGTACCAATATATTTCAATTTCTTTAAATCTCATTTCATATTTTATTTTTTGTCCAATCAATATTTTTTAGCTACTTTCTGAATTTACAGAAAAGGTAGTTAAGTAGGTTGCAGACTGTGTGCTTTGTTGGGAAAGCAGCTATTTTTTATATGCTAGTAACTATGGGTGTAGCCACTGTTTGTATAATTTATCAGTTTCTGTGGCAGTGGTTCTCAAACTTTGATTTGTGTATTTTTGCAAGAATTATCTTGGTAACTTGTTTACTTACTGAACACATCACTAGAAATTCTGGAGTTGAGCCCAGTAATCTGTATTTCTACCAACTCGAATCTAGGAGATAGTGTTTATAAACCACACTTTATGAAATATCTCCAAAGGGCTAGACTTGGAAATCCAAATCTAATAAACAACTGCAATGTCACATCTTTAAAGCAGAATTGTCTCATAGACAGAGGTTAGAAACATTGGGCTGTGAACCTGTAAAGTGGATGACTTTCTTGGGCCCCTTCCATAAAACATCATCATGAAGGTTCCAAAGGTACTTAAAAAAAAAAAAAAAAGGAACACTACTTCTAGAGTACTTTTGAGTTATCATTACTTTGTTCAGATTTAAGAATTTTTTTTTTAGATCTAGAATTATGGGATAAGGAAAGATCTCTAGCTGTGCTGAAATAGAATTGGTGGTTCGTTCTGAAAATTCTAAATAGAAAGTACTTTCTAATGAGAGTGGAACATACTCCTTTCTGAAGAACCTCTCATTTGCCACTGAACATGAGTTTATTCAGTCACATATGAAGCTATATTTTTTTGTAGCAGCATGGACTTTAAAAAAAGTAGTACCATTGTGATACTAGTAAACAAAAATTTGAAATCATTGCCATCCTTGGCGTCATTGTCTTCCCCGGCGCCTCCCCACCCAGTCCAGGCCGTGTTTATCAATGGCTTTATGCAGCTAAGGCTGAAATAGAGTACTCCTCACAAGAAAATAGAGTACTCTTCACAGGAAAAGTAAGGAGGTAGGTCTCTTCTTGGATAAGGTTTATGACTGCACATATCATCCCTGTGGGAGAGCAGACCACATGAGGCTAATTATCTCGTTCTTTTGAAGAAAAAGTACACTATTTTATGTTCTAATAAGTCATTTGCTTTCTATGTGACATGTAAGAAAAGTCTAGAAGCAAGTAAGTAATTAAGTAGATTAAGCCAGGATAGCTTATACGCAAACTTACAGAAAAAGAAATAAGCCAAATCGTAAAGCCCCCAAACATAACTGCCCATTATTATTTTGAATAGCGTGTCATACTATTTACAAATATTAAAGTAACAACTTTAGAATCTGGAACCAATATTCAACTTAAAAAGGAGACTCAAATAATGTAAAGAAGGACATGGAATATATTAAGATATAAAGAGTGCTCAGAAAAAAGTTTTGAATTGTCATTAAAATAGGTCCAAATCATATTTTTAAATATCTTCTTAAAATGTGTATTCAAAGCGAGTTTTTTAGGATGAGTACTTTATGAAAAATAATTGAACTATTTTTTTTGATATAATTTTATAGGAGCCTCCAGTTTTTGACATATAATCTCTTTCGTTTAAGTATTTTCTTCAAATTGGTAAAATAACAATAGCATTCACCTTTTTTTTTTATTAGGCTAATGCAAAACTACTTGTTTAACTCGGTGGGTATCCACATACAAATTGTTTACTTTGAGTGGCTAGTCTCATTTTAATCAAGTAGGATGAAGTGACAGGTATTCGTTTCCCTAGCTTTTGCCTACAAGGAATATTTATTCTTTCAGGGAGGGAGCACTGGCTTCCTTTCAGATAACTATAGAGGTATCAGATCCAGAACATTTTACCAGGACTGTATGAGGGATTTTAATTTCATTAGTGGGTGTCCTGTCCTCATTTGTTTCCCTATTTTTTGTAGAAGTATGGCTCCTGTTAGCACATCAATCTGACTTATGAAAAGTTTCTCGGGCTTTTCCCAGACTCCTTCTTTTAATTTCAATGGGTGCATTACCAATATCTGCACAGAGCAAAGAGACAAGAAGCCCAGTGTAGTCAGTGTCTCAGTTCCAATTCTGAAACTGATGAGGGCTTTCCCCCCACCCTCCTACACTATTTGATTCACATTCTTATAAAGTTAAAGGCAGACAGACTTACTTAAGTTTTATCTTGTTTTCGTTCACTCGACCTCTGTTTCTCAGTTCCGGATGTTCCAAAGATAATGTGTGGAGATCTGACACCCATCTTTTCTTGGCTCTGGAATCCTGGCAGATTAAACTATGAACACAATAGTACTACATTCTTTTTAAGGTTTATTTTAAGGTACTGCAGAACCAACTCCCTGTCTTCACTCTTAGTTCAGTAGTACAAATTTTCAAAATAAATTAGTCAAGTTTAAAAGAGTTTTTGTTTTTGTTTTTTGCAATAAATGTTAAAGGTATGAATTGATGTAAAAAGTGTTTAGTCATTTCTGATCATTTTAAAGGATTTCCTTAAAATCTCAAGGGGGCTAGAGTTATAGGGAATAATTTCATAAGTGAATTTGGACTTTATTCTTGGACAATTAATAATTTTTAAAATTATACAGTTGGCAGAGAAGTTTTTTTCTCAAATTTAGTTCACCTTCTATCTTAAAGCTACACTTTCAGCTTAATCTTGTAGCAAGTGCCTCTCTTTAAAAACAAAAATTAAAAATTATGCCATTAAAATAACGTGTCAGAAATTAAACAAAGTATGACTACTATAGTTGGAAAATATAAAATATTTGGTTAAGATGGCTAAGAGAGAGCAATAAATTGGAAAAAGAGAGGTTTATAACAATAGCTCTTCTCAACCTTACTACACAAGGATTAATTTTTCTTTCCCTTTTTTATTCTCTGCTTCCTCCTCTTCCTTTTCATTCTTACTATAAGGGTTGGACTCCGAGCTCTCTGAGGCAGAGAATGTATTGCCCTAGAATACAAGTTAGATTTCTTGAAGGAGTTTGCTTGTAGCTGTATGTCTTACCATAGTAAATGCACAGTATTTGAAAGAATTAATGATTGGACAAATAAAGGTGTCATACCACCACTGACATTGACTGTTGGTCTTTGAACCAACATACATTTTTTCCTATGATGTTTTGCCATAGATGATAATTGCAAGTTTATGACATAAGTTTTGCATATAAGTGTTCTCTGATTTTGAAAGCCACCAACTAAAACCATTCCTGTGCTTTTTGATAGAACAAGAGACATATCTATGTATTTTCTCTAATGAGAATATTAGAGAAAATAACCACCACAGTTATTTGAGATAAGAAACCCCTAATTTTTACTTGAATGACTGTTTTATTTTTCAGTTTATGTGGCTTTTTGAGGACATAGACAAAACCAAAATATCGCTCCTTACAGACTTCCAAAAAAGGAGATGGCAATGTTTCTTTGTGTTTCACATGTCCACTTTGCATATAACTTACATTTAAATTTCCTGAAAATATAACTTTTGCTCTGGTGCAATGCCAGGAAAAAGACATTACAACTGAATAACTATATAATTTTTATGTCAAATTGACTTACTCATCAAGTTTCATTTAACCTTTTTTTATGATACTTATTTACCACTTTTAAAATATGCTTATAACTCTCTGGTCTTTTTTCCGGAGTTTAGTGAAATGTCTTAATTTGAAAAGGTTTAAGAAAGTTTGGATTAATGATTCTATATTTACATTGATTTTTTTTCTCCTTCAACTTTATAGTGCTACTCTTGCCTATCTTCTTGTCAGCTTCATCAATTTAGTAACACATTTCAATCAATTTCAATCCTTTTAATTAGAATTTATTTAAAATACTTAACTCATATTACACTATACATTTTCTTTCATTTTGCAAGTTTTTATTTCAAAATGGAAGAGATACCTGCATTGCGAGCCAGACAGGTCTGCCCTTTAATTGTAGTGTTTGTTTCTCTAGATATCTACAATTATTACTGCAAAACTTTGGGCAAAATTAATTCAGAGTACTTTTTGCCAGAGCAGAGATCTATCTTCTCTAAAGGCCTTTGCCTCGCACAATGCTTACACATAGTAGGTACTCAGTAAATATACGTAATTCATGGTAAAAGCTATAATAACTATTCATATTGTTATTATAAGAGCAAAGCTTATATGAAGAAAAATCATCTATCATTCTGTTTTTTTTTAATTAGAGCATTGTTACAACAAATCACAAATATACAGAAATTCATTATACATTTTCTTTTAACCCAAATCTTCAACCTAGCTGTGACATGTAAATTGACTTGTTTATGTTAATAGCAGCCATTTAGGAGTAAATTCCCAAAGCACTGCATGATAATTAGATTGGGTTTAATCCACGTGCTATGTGCTACTTGAAAAAATGGGCTCCTTCAGAAAGGCATAAACTGGAATAGAACATGTACCTCCAGACGGTCTCTAAAAAGATTCTCATTACATAAAACGACACACACAGTGTGGCAAAGCTAATGTCAGGACTTAATGCAGAAAAATAATGCAACATGTTTTTTTTTGGTTCATTTACTGCCATTTGCTACTTGAGTAATGAAAACCTATTTGGTATAGACAGACGTGGATGTAGTCTGAGAATACTAGTCAATAATGAAGCTTTATTTTGCTAATTCAAGAATGACTACTAAGTGTTCAGTTATGAAACAACTCCAGATTATTAAGAAATTTCATTCTATCTGTCCTTTATAAGGACTAGAGGAGGATTCTTAGTTTTCCTTCTTCATTATCCAGTTACTGTGTAATGAAAATTCTTCTAAATTTGGAAATGCCTAATAACTATGCAGTTCTGATAGTACTAAATTAATTAATATTTAAACATTTTTATCTCCATAAGAGAATGCTATTAAAGAATTACTGGTTGCCCAAGTACTCATATTTATCATTACCTTATATTATATCAAACAGAACTGTGAATTAAATATTAATTTAAGTTATTCTAAAATGTATCAAAAATTCTATTAATTATCTAAATTATTCTAGGTTGTGGAAGAATCTGGAGTACAAATAATAAACTTTATCAATATTTAAACAGAAGTGAATTAAATAACTTATTTAATATTACTGAGAAGCAGTGTCTACAGCTCAAATCTGAATAAATAAAAACCATGTTTTGCTGTTTATTTTATATGATTGCAGGAGAAAAACTGGTTCCAAGATACAAAAATAATTAGAAACACACAGGGAAATGATAGCAAATATTTTACAAATATGGCTTTTTAACTTTTCTGATAGGTTATGAAAAGATTTTTATGCCAGGACTAAAAAAAAAAAAAATCTGATCAACGTTTTTTTATAGACTCATTCCATTAAGCTAGTAAGGTTTTCAGATATTTAGGCTGACTTGTGACCAACTATGAATCTATGGCTTTTAATTCAATTTGAAATTTTGAAATTATCCATGTAAGTCTCCAGTGTGTGGAATTATATGGAATTATACCTTCTGCTTAAATTAACCTTAAAGATATTTTTCTATGGTGACGTTTTAACCCCCAAATTTTTATAGCTATTATTCACTGAAATAATATCTTCCTGTTTTGCATAGTATTTGTATAAATTAAAATATAATGAAAAATAGGTACTCGAACACAACTCCTAAAGCCTCAAACAACTAAAAGCAGTGACCGATAATTTACAAAGGGAAAAATAAACCAACTCACAGTGATGTATTGCTAATGCTGAATTGTAAGTAGGTATCGAAAAGCAATGAAGTCAAATAAAGACAATGTTTTTCTAAATGGTTAGAAAACAAACGAAGGCCTTTAAAATAGAAGCAGCACCCTCTTTTGTACTAGGTTTTACCTGAACATATATAAATTGTTTATTTAGAACCTGAAAAGAATTTGGGACAGAAACCACTTGGCTAGGAGAACAGGAATGCTGTGCTTTAAATTCCAGGTATCAGAAGCATATCTTGCCTCTTGCAATCTTAGTTATAGGTTTTGGAACTCTTCCTATGTGACGACCAGAGGAAGATGGAATTTCTCCAGCACCAAGCAGCTGGCACTACCTCTAGGATCTCGAGGTGGAGCAGTATGACATTATGGGGCAGACACTGGAACTAGTTAAAAAGAATCTCAAAGGACGGAGGACCCAGGGTGAAGTGGTTGGTGCCAAGTAAAAATGAAGAATGTGGAAGAAGAACTTAAAATGAGAGTTTTAGGGGAATAGAGCTTCTCTTCTCTTTTTCTTTTTCTTTCCTTTTCTCCTTATTACTTCCTAAAATTATTCAGATTGGACAGTAGTATGAATAACTGTAGATGGTATCAAGAGAGGGAGAAGAGGGACGAAAAGTTGGTCAAGTGATATTTTTCCTACTTTTCTCTTCAATCCTTAGCTTCGTTTCATTCATAAATGTTTTCTGCATCTCTCCCTAGTCCCAGACATTTCCAACCTTTTTTCTCTTTCTTCAAGTTTAGGAGGGGGAAGGGTGCAGAGGTGATAATCCATAAAAATCTAACAAAGCACAAAGAAGACAACCATTCTGCTATCCTTCTTTCCCTTCTGCCCTCTTGGCTTTTAGAGAGACAAAGAACATAAACCTTTTCTTTCTACCATTTGTGTCTCCTCTCTAATATTGGTTTTGTAATCATCCATCCTGTCAGCCTAAATATTGGCTGGTATTCTTCAATGAGATTTGAGGACAAGAATGTATAAAGTACCTTCTAGAAGAGAACTTTCTGGTACTTCTCAGAGCTGTATTATCAAGTAACTTCCTCATTTTTTGTGTAACCCAAATAAATACTGCAGCTCTAAGAGGTGCAGTCGAAATATTATACTGTACTCAAAGAAAAATAATCTAGCAAACAATGTGAGTGAAAAAGGAATCCAGATCTTTACTTTCAGCTCTCAAAAATTGTAAAAGGAAATCTTGTTTAGAATTCAGTTCCACTTCTTTAAATCTCTTTACCACTCCTTGCTTTACCACTTTCTCGCTTGTTGCTTTGAAATCTCTTTTTGTCTCCCTCCAAACTTTCAATTCCCCATCAAAGATGAGGGCCTAGTTTTGTTTTTGTTTTTGTTTTTTGTTTTTTTTCGCTTTTCTGTTTCTTTAAACCATATCCATATTTTCTCTCCAGTAAATTTATACACTTTCTGATGCAAGTCTTTTCTGGTTCTTTTCTGATTCTACCTCCACCAATTACCCCAATATGGCTGATAAGTCTAGGGAGGAGATGAGAATGTGCGGCCTGGGATAGAGATAAGTAAAAGTGTCAGAATTTCCTTAATAGGTCAGGGATTTTAAAGATGCTATTAGTACTTGAAAATTAATATTTTTGCCCTTATTATAACATCTTTAATTACCTTCTTCCTCTGGTGTCTCCTTTTTTAATTACAAACATATGTAGTCTCTCATCCTCCTGAATGATCCCCACAAAACTGCATAACATCTCATCTTTCATCCTAATGCTCAGACAACTCATAAAAACAGCGTATTCATGCTGTCTCTACTTTCTAATCTTGCTAGGATTTTTTTTGTTTTTTGTTTTTGTTTGTTTTTTTTTCATCAATAATGCTGTGGGAAAAAAAAATCATTCCTGCATTCTCGGCATTCGGGCCTTAATCTTTGCGATTTCACTTTCAAGTAACGGCATTGCTGTCCAATGGCTCACTTAAGCATAATTCATGATGTCTTTCTTCCCCACACAAGATATACCAATATGGCATCAAGTCCCAACAATTCCCATGGAATCATTTCCTTCTTATCTACTATATCTATCATTATGTTAGTTCTGGCTTTCTTCATTTGTTTTTTCTGGTATATTACCTTATCCTCCAATGTTTCATTCTAGATTTCCCTCAGTATAATTCATCTACGCATTGTTAATAGAGGTGTCTTTCTAAAATTCAGATTTAACCTAATTCCATGCTTAAATAAATATATTTGGTGGCACCTTATTGCCCAGAGCAGGGGTCCCATACACAAAGGCCTATAAGAGGCAGAGGCAGAATATGAATCAGTGAAGCAATCTGGGTCAGGAAACAGCCCAGACGTATGGGGACCAGAGAGACTGCTGCCACTCACTTCTTGACATTTGCTGTCATGTGGAAACACGGGTCTAATATTGCCAAATATTTCAGTTTTTCAAAAGAAGGCAAACATTGGAATCTTTAAAAGTGAAATCTCTCAAATTTAAATAGTTGGCTCTAATTGTTTAAAGTATGTTTGGGAAAAACTGTTGAGAATTACAAGGAGTCTAACACTTTATGCTACTGCATTTTACCTGCTATAGTTTCATGGACGCTGGTAGAACACAAGAGAGACAAAGGCCATTATTGCCCATGGTAATCAGCATGTCTCCTGGTTCTTGGAGCTCTGTTCCGACACGCTGACATGAAGAGGGGCATGAGAATCCTGCACACACAGTGGGTTGTGTTACCGAAGAGAAATCTTAATATTTTGACCTGAACCTTTTATAATGGGCAATATGCTTGTCTGCCTTCTACTCTATGAAGACACATTATTTCTATCTTTTAAGTCTGTTCACTACACAAACATCCATTAAAGATAGTGTAGAACAACAAAGGCAGTCAGAGCCTCTGTTTATATGATGTGCAGAAGCATGAGAGATACATGGAGAATTATCTCTGAACAACAGAATTGTGCTTTTGGAGCTGATCTAATCTGTGGGACATGAGTCTATACTTACGGTGTAGAGGTGAGGTCATCAATAAACAGCCTACAGACTGGTCATTTACTTTTGTAAATAAAATTTTATTGGAACACAGCCATGTCTATTTGTTTACATATTGCCTATGGCTGTTTTTGTGCTACTACGGCAAAGTTAAATAGTTGCAAAAGAGATCAAGCTTACAATATTTACCATCTGATCTTTTAAGAAAAAAAAAAGGCCACTTTTTCTTTATTGATCAATGGTGTAGAGGATATAATTTTCAAACGTCATTTAAAATAATTTAATCAAACACTCGAATCAATAATTACCTCGTTCATTAATTAAACAAATATATTTTGAGGAGTTACTATTATCAGACATCATACAAGATGTTAATGCTGCTAAAATCAAAAATATGGTCCTTATTTTCCAGGGGTTCCATGTCCAATGGACACAGACAACAGAATAGTGAAAATAATATAGCATGGACTTTCCTATGGTGGATGTAACTACATGGATTTATGAAGTCTGTGGGAGAGGCAACTATGCAGACTAGGAGAGTGAAGGGAGCTTTCCAACACAGAGGGCCCTCAAAGATGAAAAGGCATTCCCTAGATGCAGGAAAAAGGAAGAACATTTCAGATCCAGGAAGCAGACTTCACAAACGACTTGGAGATTTGGGTAAGAAGATGCTACTGGATCAATGTGTTTGATAGAGATGAAACATTAGGTGCAGAGAAAGGAGAGTGTACAGGGAGAAGTGGGTGAGAGAATCAGAGCAAATTTATGACAGGCTTTGAATGCCTTGTGGAGGGGTTTATAATAAAACAGTGAGAACCTTTCAAGTAAGAATTACATGGTGTTGTCTGGAAATTAGTGAAACTGGAGGTAGGAAGGCCAGTTAGGACACTGTTGCATTGACTTAAATATAGAATAATAAGCACCAGAATGAAGCAACAGGGAACCAGGGGGAAGAACCAGCAGTAGAAAAGAAGAGGGGACGGGACTGAATATTTACATTTCTCCATGTACCCTGTGCTCCAGCCACATCAAATTATTTACCTTTCCTTGAATTCAGCATGTTTATGTGTGTGTGCGTGTGTGCGTGTGTGCGTGTGTGCGTGTGTGCGTGTGCCTGTGCGTGTGCGTGTGCGTGTGTGTGTGTGTGTGTGTGTGTGTTGGGGAGAGAGGGAGCTCTTCATGTACTAGGAAATCCAGTCCCTCGCAGACTATAAGCAACCTGAAGGCAGGCACCACACCTTGATCACCATTATATCCCTAAAATACTATGAAGTGCTTGGTACTCAGTGGATATTCAGTATGTAACTAGTGAATAAATGCATGAATGCAATTTCACCTTCTTTCCTTCTCATTCATTAAAGCTTAGCTCAAAAAGTATTCTCTCTTATGAAGACAAATTCCCCTTCTGCTCCTGCAGAGTACTGTGCTACTAGAGTAGGTTGCATTATTACATTGAATCAAAATGTTTAGTCATGGTCTCTATCAGCCCAGGAGAATTTTAGAACTCAAGAGAAGTCTTGTTCCTCTTCCTGAGCCTAAGTCCTGGAGCAGTACCTAACATTTACTACATAGTTATTGCCTAATTAATGTTGGTAACATGAACATGTATTTACACTTTATCAGACAGATCCCTGACAAATCAATCATCTTTCTAAACAACTCTGGCTGACTAGTCATTATTCTATTTGGTAATCCAATCCATTTTTGGTTTTCATCTTTGATATATCTTTAGCCTGACAACAGTTTAATTGTTGAGCTATATAGAGCTGATCACAGTCTCACTATTTCTGTGCCTGATCAAATGAGTATATGCTAAATATAGGGAAAATTTCAGACAAATTGGATGGCATCAAGAAGGCTAAGAACCCTAACAACAAAGAAGAATATAAACAGTCGCTTTTTTGTGTTATGATTGTTTAGGCACTGTTTTAGCTACCATCTGCAAAATTAGGATGATATTAAGATTTTCCCAAGTGTAAAGTATGAATAGTAGGTGGTTAGGGGGTATTTTGGACATACAATATTTGCCAGCAGTGGTGTGAAGAGTCTTGATGCTGCTGCTATGTGCTTTTATTCCCTCTGAGAGCATTCCATTTGCCTCATTAACCATAGGACTAGAATTAATATGAGTTATTGAAGCTATTTTTTGTTGTCCACTTTTTAAAAACAATTTGGTTAAACATCATTGTTTCTTTCACAGGAAATGCTGATTAACTCTTTAGGATTATTGTTTAAAATAAAGAAGATGCAATACTGCCAGTTTTTTACAATGCCTTAAGAGAGTGTTTATAATGATATACAACTTATTAATTATTATAACCCTACTTTCCACTTCCATGGGAAAGAAAGCAGTGCTACCAATATATAAACAATGGAATTCTTATGGGTTGCTGTATTTCTTTTACCTTGCCACATTTTTTTTTCTTTTAAAAATATTCATCCTTCTATTACCACTCTTATAATGTCATCATCAATCTTGGATTTCATACTTTTGAATATTAATAATAAACCCAGGCACCATCTTGGACATTCAGCCACAAGAGAGTTTGTAAACTTTATAGTTCATTTCATAATGTAGTTTTAGTAATTCACAGTTGAGAAGCTAAGCCCCTTTAGGTATTTTTTGAGATAGAAATATAAACTGGTCAGACCCCAATTGATAACCATTATCAAGATCCATAAATCCACAGTGGGTAAACCAACAGACAGTGAACTTTACATACTGATTCGTAAATATATTTATCAATGTCTGAGTGTGCTCTCATTACATATCTGTTTACAGGAGCATGCAGTTTTCTCTAGTCTATTGTGTTGAATATGCTTGTTTCTCATGCCTGAAATAAACTTTAAGGGAACAAGGATAAGTCACTTCTCTAGGTTGTATACCCTCTCTCCAGAATCCTCAACTCAGAAACATTTAGGTAGGAGTGATTCAGAGGTTTGTGCCCAAACCTGCTCACAATGGAGACAGTATTAAAAAAAAAAAAGAATCCTGACTCTATAATAACTTCTATTATCTGTCTAAACTTCTGGACAATTTAATACATGTCTCTTGACCTTCAACTTTTTCAGTTATATAAACTGAAGTTTTATGAGGATTAAATAGTATACTCTATGTAAAGGGCTTAGAACAGTGAAGGCACATAGTAAGTCCTCAATAAATGTTAGTTATTTTCCCTTGCAAACCTTAAGGAAACTCAGATGCCCCTGGCTGCTTCTTTCTGACTTCCAGAGCAGTCAGCAAGGCTCTTGCAGAAGAGCAAAGAAGCAGCTAGGGGCATCCATCTTCTAGAATTTTCTCCTTTAGTCTGTAGGCATGCCATGGGATCGGACCTTATTTAAACATTGAAGGAAGAAGGGAAGGAAGAAAAGAAAAGAAAGAAAAGGAAAGAACAGGAGTGAGAGACAGAGGAAAAGAGAAGGAGGGAAAGGAATTTAAAAGGGAGAGAGGGAAGGAGGAACTTTTTTCCCACATTGCAAAGTCCATTGTAGAGACAAGTTTACTAAATAATAATTAGCAAACTGTTTTTAAATTTGTACAAAAATAGTTATGTGTGAAACAGAAAGCTATGTTTTAACACATTGCAATATTGTGTCATGTTTATCTTTATTCAGTTGATTCAACAGTTGGTATTGCCACCTATCACCTTATCAATATGCAAAAGCTGTTTTTCCATTTTGATATGTATTTTTGAAATTTATATTAATTATTTCACTGTGAATGGCATGACATGTCTCTTATAATATTTTATATTAATTTTTCTTAATCCTGAAACTCTAGTATTTCTATAACACTATGAAATCATTTTATATCTTACAATGCAAAAACGATGAAAATTGTACTAGAGCAGAAGATAAACTAAGTCATAGGTATTTCTTCCTGGTTCTGAAGATGAAGTCTTTAGCCAAGAAAGTTAATAACTAATATTTAGCCATGATTTAAATTAGTAAAGAGAAACAAAAAAAATTGTTATGACTTTTTTTTAACTCTAATGATTATTTAATATATTTATAAACTTTTTCATAGTCAAAAATGCAACAATGAGAAAAACCACAGTATGAACTATGAGGCACAAAGTAGACTATTAGGTCTTAGCTTTGGATAAATAAAATACAAAAATTCCATCAACAAAAGATACCTAGTTGTATTTTACAAATGTCATGTTTGCATAGCAGCTTATGGATATGTCTACATTTAAAATAGACCTGATTTTTAAAATACTTTTAAATTTTTCTTTTATTTTTTGACAATTATAACAGCCAAGCTGAAAGTCTTAAGCCCATGTTAAAATAGGCACTGAGAAGACACTTTTCTATTTCTCCTGATGGTCATCGATATAATTAACTGCCAGCAGCAAAGTTAGATATGCATTCTCTGGCCTTGAATTTGAGTCTAGCTAACTGGCCCCTGTGGGGCTAAGGCCCATGATTTGGGCCTTTTTATACTATACTTGATAGTACAAAAACATGGATTTCATTTGGCTCCTAAAGGATTAGAGCTTTCTCTATCTAGTCTTCTCTTCAATTTCTATGCTGATTTTTTTCTTTTCTCTTAGCTTTCAAGGAGCTAAATGTGGCAATAATTGGTAAGCGTTGTTTTTATAAACTGTTTTTAAAAATCATATAAGCAATCATCTTTTCTCTCAAGTAACAAAATATCAGAAATACTAGAGAGAAAAAATGGAAATGTCCTAGCATTCCTGGAGGAACTTGTTCTTTATGCGCCCTTTAGGCTAAGAAAGGAGGTGTTATTTCTTCTTCCTTGTTCTTAAAAAAGTGAGAGAATGCAAAGAATAGATCAGGAGATTTTTTTTTTTTTTTTTTTTAGTTTTATTAACCTTCTATTTCTACCACTACTGGGCGCTCACTTCTCTTTTTTGTTCTTCCCTTCCTTAACTAGCAACGATTTCCTGAGGACAGAGCAACTGATAGTAAAAATAGGGTCATGTTTGGAGACAGGTGATTTATCCACTCTGGACTAGCTGGGATCACCAATTTCATTGTCTTGTTATCTATACTCTATGAACTACAGCCTCCAGGGCAAAACACATTTAACCTGCAATGATACATTGCCCAGGAGCCATTCAGTATTTATGTCATTCTGAATTTTTATTTAGAAACAATTAAAGCTACTTAGATTTCATGAATTTTCTTGGTTCCAGGTCAAAGTTTATTTTTAAAAAAAGACAGAATAATCTATAACTTTTTCAACAAGCAGCTAAAATAATAACTGCAATTTCAGATTTCTAGTTCTCCTTTCTGCCTCTATGTTTATTCCTTGATGCAGTAAGGTATGCATGGGTGCGCACTGAGAATACATGTGGTGAATGATGTGGGAGTATGGATGATGGGAAGAGTTTGTAATAGATTCATATTTGGTAGCAATAAGAAATTCCAATAAGTATAGTTTTTATAGGATAATTTCATTCTTGGAGAACAATAAATCTACATTTTTTTTTTAAATAAAAATATTCACTGAACAAATTTTAAAATTTCAGGTAACCATAGCTCTGACACATTGCTGCGTTAAAAAACATAGCGATGTTGTCATTTGATTTCTCCGATTGAATTTTTGATTCCCTGTGGTAACTTTTACTGATAAAACAACGTTAAAGCGCCTTCAAATTGCAAAACATTGATAATTTTAAATTATTTTCCAGTCTTCCACAATGACTCATCTTCATCTTTGTGAAGAAATACTTGTTTATATGATACTTTCATTGATGTCTGAAAATATGAAATCTTTGTATAGTATCATAAGACAAAACATAAAGTTCATTTAAGTCTGAAATCTTGATATGGACTGAGGTAAACAGAAGTCATGTCCATCATCACTGGACTTCCTTAAGGCTTAATCTATTATCTAAATAAAATAACCATTTCCAGTGAGGGGAATTGCATATAGCACTGAGATGTATGTATTCCAAGTTTTAGTTAGGCTGTTTTTATAGAAACAAATAGAAATTCATCTGAGTTATTAATAGAATGCCATATTAAAATGCTATATTGGGGAATAGTAAAGAAACAATAATCTCATGAGAATCTCATAAATGATAGTCATTCAGCCATATGGCCTGACAGCCAGGACTCAGAGAAAAGTAGAATTTAGCAACTGGGTGTCCTCAATCATCTCCAGGGACCTCAGAGCAAGTGTTTATGAATCATCTACTCTTCTTTTCTGTGAGTGATGGTTAAGATTCCGCATATTTGCTTCTCTCTAAATCGTTATCAAATAGGTTGCTTTATAGATGTGTGTATATATATATACTTGTATCCTCTGCCTACTAATACTTTCTACCTTCCCATCTTACTAACAGTTTTTGCTCTCTTGTAACTTCAGCTTTCCATGAACTCTGTGGAATTCTCTAATAACATTTTCGGTTTTAGTTCCCACTCTGGTTCTCTCCACACTTCCTATTATAAATTCCTTAAAAAGAGAATTTTAATTGCTCAATTTTGTTTAATGCCAGGGTTTATCATTAGACCCTAACCAAACTTGAGTGGCATGGCCAGTGCTGACTCAGTCAGTTCTGGCTTATGAGGTCTGCATCGGGCTGCCTCTTTAGCATGGGCTTTTGGCTAGACCATTTCACAGAGGAGTCTAACATATCCAGTATATCCTGTCCCAAACTGTTGTCCCTTTTTCCCACCATGTTTTCTGAGTTGATCTTCCCATTAAGCAAAAGTGTTATCTAAGGAAAGTAACATATCAAGTCATTGTCTGCCATAAAACCTTAACTGAAATAAACTGATTTTGTTAAATAAATTGATTGTGCAGGCATCTGGCTAAGTTCTGAGAGAACAAGTGATATTGATAAGATTTTACGGAAAAGATATTCAACTAGGTATCAGGAGACCTGGATATTATTTTTGTCTCTGCCATGAGTCCCCAAATTGGGCAAGTTATTTAACTTTTTAAGGCCTCAGTTCTATATCTGCAAATGTAGGGATGGGCCACACAATTCACAAAGTGGTTCCCAGTCAGAAACTTTGTGAGTCCATGTCATGAGGTTTGAGGGCAGAATAAATCTGGAACGTAATGAAGACAGTAGGCCTAGCGGGGGCTCTGAGTGGTATGAGATCACAATGAAGATGCTCATTTGAGCACTATCCAGAGGATAGAGAGTTTTACTCAATGGACTTCCATTATTCCAGATTCATTAGCAAAGTGGAGATAAATGCCAGGCATTGTAGCAAATAAGACTTTCGGATTTCGGACTAGGATAATTTCAAGATGAATTTATGGACATTCTGGTTTTGTATATAGATCCCTAAGACATTGATTAGGCTGTATATAAACTTAAGAGATGTCTTTTCATTTTATGTGATAGGAAAAATCACATTTTGTCTTATAAGCCTGAGGAGCAGATATTGGGCAGTGATGTATTTACTAAAGTGATGGGACTTCAGCAGAGGAGAACAAAAGTAGATGCAGACAGTCTTCCCATAGTTACCACCCAGCATCCATATGTCCTCAAGTAGGGTGCTACATTTTTTTAAGATTCCCATATTTGCACTAGAGTAAAACCTAAATTTCTAATGTAGTCAAGTTTCTATCTCATCTACCAGTTAGTTACCTCATCTTCTCTGACTCTTCCCTTCACTATGTCACTCAAGCCACACTACTCTTCTTTCTGGGAAACTTTGCACTCAGTATCTCTTTTGCCTAAAATTTTTTCCTAATATTTATGTGGCTTGCTCTTACTCACCATTTAGGTTTTAACTCAAATATAATGAGAAGGTTTCTCTGACACCTCTATCTAATATAGCACTCCCTCACTTTCTTTATTCTATCTCACTTAGTTTTGAAACATTTTATTTATGCTAGCTAATACTATCCAAATGATTACATTTATTTCTTTTCTTCTGTTTTTTTTTTTTTTAATTTATTTTCCATACTAAAATACATATTCTATCATAATAGGAGCCAAGGGTGAGGTGATGTCATATAGAATACAAACAAACAAGAATATTAATTTTTTAAAAGGAATCTTATTTCATGCTAGGTAGAACTGGTTGTGGCTGGGGCAAGCATTGTGATTAGCTTTTTGGCAAAATATGCAAATCATTTTTATTGTCTGAAATTTTAGTCCTAGAGGGACATTAGAGACTGTATTTAGTCCGATCTTTTTACTTTGGGGATGAGAAATCCAAACCTCAAATAGATAAGTCCCATTTGACACATGGCAAATTAAAAGTTGGAAAACAAAATCAGTGAAAGAATGTTACAAAGAAATTGGGTTATTTATGTCAGATGAAAAACCTGAGTGTACAACATGAATACAACACAAATCATTCTATCAAAAATATTATAATCTAGTAGGGAAGAAAAAATTTAATATATAAATGTCTTAATAAATGTATGAGTAGGGTCAGAATGCCTAATTATGGGATTGCGGAGATTTAGAGAAATTTTTCTAGAGAACCAGGTGTCTAGACTAAGATGTGAGGAATTGAATCAGTGTAAGACCAGCAGTTGCGATGTGAAGCATGTTCCAGAAAGTGTATTTCTTAGTGATCAGAAATGTATCTGGTGTGAATGTGGTTTTTGTATAGAGTAGTGGTTTGGGCCATAGTTTGTGTATGAGAAGTGTTGATGTTTTCTTATCCTCTTTCTCCCCAGCCTTCTTTTCTCCCCCTCATCTCTATTATGTTCACCTCCAGTGAATCTTAAAATAACTCTGCATTCCATCTTTCTGGCCAGAATAACTGCGAAAATGTTGTTCAAGAGCATGTAGAGTGGTAGAAGGGAACTGATTTGAAATTTGTTATTTATCATAGTTAAATCATAAGACAAGGTTGCCTGTTTCATTTGGGGGTACCCAATAAAATTTCCCATTGCTCCTATTCTTGAGAGTACTGTCACTTCCTTTGTGAAGGTCCTTGAAATGTTGTGCAAGTCTTCTCAGGTGTTTGCAATCCAGTCCAAGGTGTTGTCATTTTCACACTTAATAAGCACACTTTGGATTTTTCCCTTTGTCCCCATGCCCTCTAGAATACTTACTACTCGGTACATTCCCTTCCCCCTGGGTGTCAGCAAGCTGTTATTATCCCTCTTTGGGTTACCCCTCTCTAGCTGCTTATGTACCACCTACTTTAATATGTGGTTCACATAGCGTATTCTTAAAGCAGCTGCTTTTTTCCCCTATTTATGTGACTTAGGTTTTAACAAATGATTCATGTGAGGAAAATCAGTAGTCTCTCTTGTCAGAAGAGTTGTACCACAAATAAAAATCCAGAAAAGCCAATGTAGATTCCAAAAATGCAATTATAAAATACAATATTTTGAACTTTCTATACAACAAAACCAAAAATGACCACTTACTGAAAAAGCAAGAATTTCACATAGGCATTTACATTTTTCACTTCTTCCTCTTTTTATGGATTTAAAAGTAAATCTTTGCCAAAAATAAGAATTTATTCAGAGGGAGACAAGGAGGAAAAGCTGAATACTAAGCATTGCTTAAGGCAGGAAAGAGTTTGATTCAATACATTTTTTACCCTAAATTTAACTACAATGTTTAACATTTAAATATATTGAGGGATTCAGAATCAAATCTAAAGCAACGTTTTCAGAAATCTACCAAAACTGTGTGTGTGTGTATATTTTCATTTTCTTGGAATATAATGTTTTTTGTTATTTCTGTTTAATGATGAGAATTAATTTGCAAAGAAATTTAAATCAACATCAAAGTAAGGAGATGAGAAGAATTTATAGGTTGAGATTAGCACTCCAAAGAAAGGCAACCAGAATACAGCAATAAGATACTACTCTTGGTAGGCTGTAAATGCTCCTCTGCTTTTAAAATTTCCTAACAAGGTGAGCGAAACCATTCTGAGAACACTATTGTCAAGAGACACCTTTGAACTGATCTATCCTGAAGAATAACCCCCAGAAAGGTAGGGGAAAAAAATAACTTTCATATGTTTGTGGCCACACAGTGCAGCTCCGACTTCTGAACATTTTTCCCCAATTATTTTTGTAAAGTATTGATCGCAATTTAATTTTGCAGTCCCAACATGAGAGGCGCTTCATGCTGAAATGTCTCACAGGAGATTGTAATCAGGGTCTAGCCTGAAGGTGAAGCGTTCGTACACAGGTTTTACTCTATTTCTCCACTCTTCATCAGCTCGGGGATTGGAGCAGAGGGCATTCTCAGGCAGATTAATTTTTGACGATGGGATCGATGGAAGATGTTTTTTCCTCCTGACATTGAGTCATCTAATTTGCTGTTTATCTTTGGCTTATTGAGTTTTGAGCATTGTTAAATCATACCTTTCAGCTGTTTAATTTCATATGTGAATTTTGCATTCCCCTCTTGTACTTTGGCATAACTCTTTTACCTAAAATAAGCAGGATGATGGGCCTTTTCTGACATAGGGTTACTGCTTTTGAGTCTGTTAAGTACTCCAAGGTAATGTTATGGTACTTTCTAGCCTTTTTTCTTTGCTTGTGGCCATAGATCAGTTCACCTCTAGGGAAATCATTACTTGCCATCATTATTATCCCTAGCACCTTCATCTATTCTCCCTTGTTTCCTGACTCCATGGCTTGATGAAGTGCCTAGATGTGCGAACACCTTATCTCAGGTCTCATAATTAACCCCTTCATAACACAGGCTGAAGAAATAATTTTTCCTGTGATAGGCCCCATCTAGTTCAATATCTGGGCTTCTTTATAGTAATCACAGCAGCTTTAACAGTTTCAACTCTATTTTTGCAGTAAGATGTGAATTTTTTAAGTGTGCTGATGGCTATAAGAAAAATACTTTCCACCTAGAGAAACTTGGCTTTGTATAACTTTTTTTTTTTTTTTTAACAGGTAGTCAAGCTGTAACTCAAGACCGCACCTTGTCCATGCACACTGAACATTCTCCACAGTGGCTACTGTATCAATGTTCATAAGTATAGTCATAATTATCTAGAAATTAATAAAATGTAGAAGTCTTTTTTTTTGTTTCAAAGGCATATAACATATTTTAAAGGCATAAAAACAAGATAAAAGTAAAGATATTAACAGTATACTTCTAGATTTGAATTTAACATTAAAATAGTCAATAGGTTTTATTAATTCAATAAATAAAAAATATCTTATTCCATACTTCAAACCACTTAGAGAGTTGATTGATCAGAGAGATGTTATTCTTATTATCATGAAAAGAGCCCTAGACCCATCCCTAGAACCCTAATTCCTACTCTCTAATTACTTGGGTTTCTTTGAGAAAGTCATAACATCTTGTTGGCTCTGTTTCCTCATCAGTAAAATTAGGGAGTTTAAAAGAAGGTTTCTTTTAGATCTTAAATCTATGATCTGTAACATATTATTTCATGTTGTTACATACTTATCCATCTCTATCATGCAAGGCCAAGCTTGGATTCTACTTCCTCCATGAAGCTTTTTTGCCTATCATTACCTACAGTGGACTCACTATATGTGTAGCTGTGACCATTTGTTTGTTAGTGTTTTCATATTAAGTGCTGGTGATTTTTTTCCGGTACTTTAAAAATATTTCATAACTGTATATTGCAAGAAAGGACTAGGATTTCATTTTATGTGTTATTCCAATATTCCTTAGAGGATAACTAATACCTATTCTTTGAAGATGCATTTGATTTTTGGAAGAAGCACAAATTATTTGGAGGCATTCTTGTAATGGAGGGAGTAATCAAGACTCAAAACATTATTCAGGTAAACCTCTATATTACTTAAATTTCTTACTGAGACTATGAATACAAATCTAGAGGCGATCTCAAAATGCTTTGTCTTATGACTTATGTCAACATTGTTAGAATAAGCATAAGTCTGATAACTACTTTGGGAAACAATTTCTATTTTGATATATAATATAATATAATGTAATGTAATGTAGTATAATATAATATTGATATATTAATATAGTAATATAATGATCTAATTGTTTTATTAACCAGCTTCATGTCTTTCTGTAAGGACATGATATATCATATATCTTGACCTACTAAGTTATAGATTCTTTCCAGACCAGAAAGTGGTGTTAATCTTTGAATATTTGCCTTGTAAACATTTCAAGTTTTTCCTCAGTTCAGACTCAAAGCTGCTACTAAAGAATCAATCAATTGAAATTTGTAAGAGTGTGTTTGTACTTCATTAACTGGTACAAAAGATGAGGACAAGTTAGCATTTAAAAAAATGAGGAAATAAATTTTCTCTTCCACAAGAGAATATATGAATTGCACATGTAAATGAGAATTTACAAATTAACATCCATAGCTATAAACATTAATGTAAGTTAATGTTTTTATAAATCATACTGCCATACTTTGGTCCAAAACACTTCTTGTTAACTCATCAGCATGAAAAAAATAGTTTCCAAACTTTTTTGTGAAAAAAACAGCTAGAAACAAAGTATGCTTCCCCAAAGTGTCCCTTAGCTTGTGATCTCAGTTCAACTCCAAGTCCTTACCAATAGGATACTAAACACAAAAGAAAAAGATCAGAAGGAAGGAACAAAACCTATTAAACTTGTTTGGTTGTTTTTGCATATTCATAAAAAAGTAGTGGTCAGTTCATTCAAAATTTAACCTAAACTTCTAAGATAATTTTAACTCCAATGGTTTGATCTTCATTTCCAGTATATGTTATACCTATTGTACAGATCTGTTAAGTACATAGCTTACTCATTTATGTTATATATAGTAAGGATCCCTATGTAGCATATTCATATTGTAGTAGTATGATAGTCTTAGACAGTAGGCAGCTAGGATAAATAATTAAATTATTATTATAGAAATATTTAATTTACCGAGCTTTTGTTGGTATTATTATAATAAACTCTGTGCTGAGCATCATTTAATCCTCACTACAACCCTGTGAATAGCTATGCTTATTAACTTCATTTTATAGATGAGGAAATTGATTAGGAAGGGATTATGAGGACCATAGAACCCATTTTACAATTAAGAAATATAAGACTCAAAAAAGCTAAGTGGCACACATAAAGCTACATGGCTAAATTTCAGGTTAAAACAAAGGTCTCCTGATTCCATTGTAATATTCTTTCTACTCCATCATCCAATATTCTAGTATGGTATGTTGCTTAGGAGACATCATAAATTTTTGTTTGTGATTATCTTATTATCTTATTGAAAGAAATCAGACTGTGAGTGAGAAATTTCCTACAGAACATTGTTAAGATTATCTTCCTTCAGGAAAAAAGAAAACTTACTAAGCATGTTAAGGTTTTGATACTGAGTATGTTTTAGTTTAAAAGTTACAAACATGATTTTATTTTCACTACCAAGACCTGGCCATAAAAATGTTTTGACTTATCAATATGAATTTGTTCTATCACCATAAATTAGGCAAAGTGGTTGTAATAGCAATCAGGTCTTAGGACGAAAGTCAGTGAGAGATAAATTCTAACATTGGTTTAAATAGCCTTGTGAAAAGTGGGTCAGGAAGTGAGAAACTCTGTTTTAATGCCAGAACCTGGAAAGACTGAGTCATGAAGGCTGTAAGCTTGGGTCTGACATAAGGCTGTGGCAGTTGGTGTGTTAAAATCACATTTTACTGTTGCTCCCAAACTCCCACCTTTATAGTGAACAGGAACTTGGGTTTCAAAAGAGCTGAATCATGATCTTTGATAATCTATCAGCATCCACGTCCAACCCGAGGAGAAGAATTTCTGGGCTGTGTGACTGTCTAGATCCAGAATAGAAATGAGGAGACACAATGGTGGTACTTCATTTTGAGTTATTACGCACCAGTAAAAATATCTCCTCCAGCCCATTTTTGGGTACCTGGTGTTGTGATGGCTATTTGTTTCCACTGTTCTGCAACATAATTTTTGCCCACTATCATATATCTGGTCTTTGTGTATACATTAAATAATAATGACTTTTTCAAAAATACACCAAAAGAGGAAAAATATAAATTCTAAACTCCTGGATAATCCTCAAAGTCACAAATAGTTCTTTAATTACTTAGAAGCAATTATACTATTTTGTAAGTCCAAACTATATGAGCCTAATAGTCATCATGTCTTGCATTAATATCATATTTTGAAATCTTTGTAACTGTAATAGGCCATGGTTAAGTCTGTTGCATTAACATTTTGAATAAGCTGAGGAAATCTAACCTGGAAGTAGTAGGTTATATAACAATGGAGCAGCAAGGGATTATGAACCAAGATGTTACATCTGGGTAATTCGGCCACATGTAACCCATTCCAATAACTCCTTCGCCAGCCTTAAATGGCTTAAAATGCAGTCTGTTCTTGAATATTCTGACTTAGTGGATACATTATTGGGTTTGTATACATGTACTACATGTATACATTCAGGGGGAATGAGAAGTCATCAGTGAGCTGTACCCCATCCTATTTTCACCTGTTCTTTATCTTGCTTATATACTTTGCACAAGGTCTTTGTTGTGGTCATTCTCAATAATCTCAGGAATGGAACCAGCCTGTGTGGTCTAGTCCAGCACAATAAGCTAGCGCTACATCACCTTATATGATTTTTAAAACACTATGTAAGGAAAGCAGGGAAAATGTTCTTGTCCCCAATTTATAGAAGAGAAAAATGTAAGTCTCAGGAAGGTTATGTTAATTATCCAAGTTTATAAAGCTAGGAAATATGTGGGACAAACTCAAATCCAGGTCTTTTGAGTCTTATTCCCCTACTTTACTACAATGACTGTGAAGAGGGGTTGACAGAGCTGTTTACTGTAGATATTGTAGATCTGGCCAAATTGTGAATTAATAGAATAATTAATTCCAGATCATTTTGGCTTATTTACTTCAGGTAAAACAATGTCCATCTTTCTCATTTTGTAGGCTAATCCATAAAATTTCACTGGCTGCATTGCCTGGTTAAATGCCTACTATCTGTAGTCAACCACATAGATATTGTCATGTGCTAACATAACTCAAGATACACTACTGTGGGGAGTAATTTGGGAGGGGAGTTTAGATAGAGTAGTTTTACAGAACTCAACGATATTAGAAATTGAAATAAAAAAGATGTTTGTCCTAAAAAGCTAATGATAAAACTTATATTCTTAAGAAAGATTATCATATAAGAAAAAAATCCAGTTTATGAAACATTGTTTTCTTTCTCCTAATGTCATATATCTAGGCAGCCAGCCATATGTCTGTTCCCGTGGGAATACTGTCAATTTATGGGGGCTTAATAGGCACAGATGATGAATTTTACTTTATAATCATTTTGTCTTTGATAAGTAGCAAAGCCTAATGCAAGATGCACTAGGTAAAAGGATAGTAGAGATTATACATTTTAGTGCTAACAATATATTCTACTCAACAATGCTTAGTAAGACCTATTACGTGAATCTGCTCATCACTTGGCTTAGGAAGACTTCTATCCTTGAATAAAAGTGGTAGTTTGCCATGAAGAATAGGAGTGTGAAACAACTAAGAAGAATCAACATGAATTGAAGAAGAGGTTTAGCTTGGGCTGGAGGGCAAATGCTATTTTGCTTTAACATGTATCTGATATGGGGCAATTGGAGAAATAGTCAACTACTTGGCTAGGTCTTCATGGATAATTCAACTTTATTGGAAGTCGAAAGTCAATGAGCGCTCTTAGCCTTGATGATTCAGGGAGAAAAGGGACCTAAACTGATCTGAATTCTGAACTATTCATTAATCCATGTAACCTCATTCACATATAGTGGTTGGTATACATAGTGGTATACATAACCATTAATTTCAGGGAATTTTTGTCTTTCTTTGGCTCTTTTTCTCTTTAGTGCTACTTTATATACAATTGCTTTCTTATTGTCTTGTTCTCTATCTCTCTGTTGCTCACCAGTTCTTGAGAAATGACTTTATCTGTCCTAGGGTCCCCAGACCATTGTGACAATGATGACTTCTTTCACTTCAGAGATTGCTCAGTTTTTTTTATAGTCCCCTGACATTTTTATTTAGCAACCCAGGGATATTCTGCTAATTCAACACCCAAAGAAAAATTGACAAAGTGCCCTCTTTCTGCTCGTATCTTAGGCTTAGTTAAAATGTTACATGTTCAACAAGGCTGTCTATGACCCTCTTAGCAGAATTAAATACTTACTCCTCCATCTGGGGACAACTGGTACACAATTCTATCAATTATTATACTGTATTTTATAAATTTTAATATACCCATTTTCACAAATACATGGGACCTTCTTCAGGCAAAGTCCAAATCTCCCCCACTGATACTATCCCAGTAACCAGTGGTATCTGTCATTTAAGGATGGTCAATGAATATTAGAAGAAAGATTGTTTAAACTTCTTTTGTTAACATAATGAGAAATGGAGGATTGAGGCTAGTTATTCCTCTCTAGGCAAAGAATTTGGGCCTGTGTTATTTGTTAGAACATAAATGAGTTGGCATTTACACTTATGGAATAAGTTAGAAATCTATAATTGTAAATTCATGCTGATTTTAATGAAATCAAAACTCAAAGTGTGAATCCATCCAAATAAATATAATTTTCTCCAAACTGCTTTGATATGAAAAAGACTCTTTGGCATCGCTCCAATTAACTATCTTAGTCACCCACACAGAAGCAAAAAGACTCCCTCCATCTGATTATAAGTTTCTGCAAATAGCAAAAATGCTCAAAGCATTCCTGGTTGTTCTCTCTGTATGTGCATTTTTACAACCCAGAGCAAATAGAATGAACTGATTCTGTCATTTGCATAGACAGAGCTGATATATGTCTCACATTTCAAGCTTTACAAGTCCTATAGAATATGGTTTTAGTATTAAAAAAAAATCATATAAAATATGTTCATAAAAAGTGATATTTTTATACTTAGTCTAATATTTTATGACTGAAGCACATATTCATAGTTTAATTGCAATACATTAAACTTTAAGCATAACCTTATTGGTGTGTTCTAGTATGCATTTCTTAAGCACAATTTTTAAGGAACTTTGTTTTTCAAAATGTCAAGCTTTTGTTTTATATTCTTCCACCCTTTGCCCACTACTGGTATCCCTGCTTCTGTTAATTGTTCCAAACACCTGCTACAAACTCAGCCCCCGAACAAACAAAAACTACAGGAAACTCAACAGCAAAACAAATATATACAGATATAGAAATTTTATAGAACCTGCCCTCTTACTGAATGTGTAAACACTCAGACTGAAAAACGAGATTGTCTGCAGATGTATCTCCTGGCAAATGAGAAAGAAGTTACCCACTGAGGCCAGTTTATGAAGGCGGTGAAGGCATGGTAAACATGTCTGCCTACCTCTTGACGTGTTGTTCCAGATGGTTGCATAGACACAAGACAGACTCAGTGAGCTGGCTTATTTTCTATCATGAAGCAAAAGAAAGTAACTCTCCACTGTGGGCCAGGGCAGGATATTTCACTGTCCATGTGTAATATAACAGACAAGTACTTTTGAAAGTACCCACCCTTCATTATCTGAATAAAGGAACTTTTCCAGCACTGGGCATATATCAAATGTCTCACAGCAAGATTAGAGCTTCACTAAAAGTAAGAGCGTGGTCTTTGCCCAGGAGGTGATAAATTTCCTGTGCTAGCAACAGTGAAGACTTGGGAAGTGAATAAAGAAATGTCTCTAAGCATCTCTTAGACATGTCATAAAAGGGCACATTCAATATAACTCAAATGAAAAAGGAATGTCTGATGGTGCTCAAGAAAAAGAGGGAGAGAATGGTGGTGCTTTTAGTAGTAATTCAGAGAGGAAGCTGTCACAGGTGTTTTTATCATTGAATATAGGCAGAAAGATAGTCTCTACCCTACCAGCCCCCACCCCAAAATGATGTGGGAGGGTCTATAATTCCTTCTAACCAGAGGACTTAATTTTGAGAACAAACATAACAGTGAGCAAAAAAGACATAGTCTAGGCAATTGCTCTTATTTAGATTTTCTTTTTAATTTGACAAGTAAGGAGGATTCTTAACATCAATGTTTTTCTCTACTTTCATCTGTTTTGTTGTTGTTGTTGTTAAAAAGTGAGAACTAAAACAAGTGCCATTCTGAGTGTCTCTGTATGGTGGTGGAAAGGAAAAGAATTAAGGCTGAGAAAAAAAATAAAATAGAAGTACAAAGAAGAAATGATGTTTCAGAAGGAAAATTAAAAAGATCCATTAAGTGAAACATAAGGACTCCTGTAGTTTTTATGAACTTAAATGTCCAGCCAGACCTTGCACTCAGGGAAACAGGTTGGTAAAATGTGCAGAAGCTGAGTGTGCCTTGGAAGAATGCCAGTACGAATGCACAGAGGCTCTTCTTTGTGTAGTATTGTTTCTGTGGGTAAATGCCAAGACTGGCCCTGGGCTAATTGAAATGAGCAGCTGCATGGGTCACATCAGTATAAGGAGCAAGTATTAACAGGTGCAAGGGGGCCACAGGCTTTTCCTCTGTCAATATTGAAGTAAACAGGTAATGCTGTTCATTTGTCCTCTTAAAATGTAAAACTTCAGGCTCAACTTGAAAGCAGCCCTTGGCATTTCCCATGTGTCTGTCAATGAGTCTAGTCTGCCTCTAGCTTCCTGAATTCAAAACCAGGCAGTTACTCATGTCCAAGAGGAAACAGAAGTTCAGGGGCTATATCTTCAGGTGTCGATGCCCAGGATGGATTGCAAAATCACAGGAACTTCTAGCAGGTGTCAAGTGACTTCCCCAGTACAGATTGCATCTTAAAGTTATTTTAGTTCAAGAAGCCACTTGTGGGGGGGAAAAACCTCTCTCCCGTTTCTGATTCCATTCAGGGCCACTGTAATCTTGTTCTTGTGTGCTAGCTTGGGGCATAAAAAGCACAGAGGCCAAGCCTACTAAGTGTTTCATTCCTTGCCATCCCTAGTAGTCTCTGTCAAAGAAATTGAGCTGAAATGGTTACCGTTAAAAAATTAACATTCTCATCACAAAAATTTTAGATTGGACCAAGAAAAAAATCTGTGAGGGAGGTTTAATGATCCATCAAAGCTATAAGGTTTAATTTTAGACTAGAAATATTTTTTCATTTATGTTTATTAATGTGTGAGATTTTTCAACAGAGGAAGAGAACTATGAGCTATAAAACAGAAGCATAAACAGTTGATTTTATCATCAGGGACAAAAGTCATTTTAACTACACTGAGTTGGAGTGTTCAGGGGTCCACAAATGTTCATCTCCATCACAGGTTCTTATTCTAAACAACTTGGACTTTTGCCATTTCCAGAGGGTGGATTAGATAAATGTTTTGTTTTTCACCCCTCCATAACATTTTGACAAGTCTGCTTCACATAATGCATCGCTCATTTTATTTTACATTCTGTATACAAAACAATATCGAAAGAACTAAAACATATCTGTTTTTTTCTTAATATTTGGAGTCACTTTTATAGCAAACCTATAAAATTTTGTATGGCTCACCTAGAACCTGCCACAAATCCCATGAGAAATTATTAATAACACAGATAAGAAATGTCTTCTTATTGAATCTCAGGTGAAGCGAAAGAAAACAAGTTACCGTAGCTTGGGACCTTTAGCCTCCACAGAATCTCTCTCTTCTTCCAGCTGCTTTAAAGCAAAGTTGTAAGTTGAGCTGATTATATTCAATTAACTTGTATTTAAAGAAACAAGTCTGATTTCCTGGTTTTGCTTCATTTTGTTTTGTTTTAATGATGACAGAGTTGGCATGTAAAAGGCAGAGAACTCTAATGTTTGTCTATTTTATAGAATCATGGATAATCTGGTACTCCTTTTAATAAACACTTGTCAGGGGAAAATGTTAAAGGGAAGGGTGTGCACAGTTCATAGTAGCCTCTGGATGTGAAAATAAGGCTGTATACCCTTGATTTGTGGAATCAGTGTCACCTGTAGCCATATCATTTAGAACAAGCAGATGGGAGGCTCAGTCACCCATTTGTCTCCATAGGCTCCCCTGGAAAAAGGAACATTTGCTTTTCCATGACCCATACTGGGAGTTGAGCCTTGCTTTATTCTCGATTAATTTTTTTTTCCTCTAAATTTTCTTCTCCTAGCTAATCAGCCTGTTTGGCAAATTATTGAATACTTTAGCTATGAATTACTGATCTGGAGATTCCAAGATTAAACATTTCAGAATGATAAATCTCATTGTCCAATTGATTGATTAATTTATCAAACCTTTGTTAAGGACCTATTTTACGCCAGATATTGTATAGATCCTGGAGGAGTCTTAGGGTGCTCACAATCTAGGATAGGATGAGAAACACATTTGCGACCAATTATAATACAGTTGTGTGAAGGCTGTAGTAAGGGAACATCCAAAAGGGAGTCTAACTCAGTCTTCAAGATCAGAGAAGCTTTTCCAGAAGTGATTTCTTTAGAGCAGGCACTCGGCAGGTGAGTAGGAAGAGAAGAAATGTTGGGACATCCCAGGCAAAGGAATCATCATAGACAGAAGCAGGAGGCATCTTAGAACATAACTCTTTAGGGAAGAGTGAAAAGTAGTGTGGCTGGAGCACAGGGCATATGATAAAGCAGAAGATGAGTCTGGAAAGGTAGATGAGAGCATGTTTGTTATTTCAAGGTTTGGAAAACTATGAAATTTTAACTTTTTCCTTAAGGAGCTAGAGTATCCACTCAAATTGAGGCAATTTTTAGCTTGTTACTCCATGTAGTGAAGAAGTATTGATAAAATAAGCTAAAAGAATAACTATAAATGATTAACAAATATCATTTATATGTAATAAACAGAGTAATCTGGAAGAAAATAATATGAAATGTATACATTTGACATGCATGTTAGAGATAAAGATGGTATTTATTAGAGAATGTCCTTTCTTCCCAGAAATCTCTGGCAATGCTATCTTTGTAGAAAGGGCATTTCTCCTCCTAAATATAGCTACTGATTCAAACAAAACATCTGCAATCAACACTGGCTGGATTCTTACCACTAGGTGCATTTCTAATGTGCTTTTCATTTGTCTTTTTATTATGTATTCCAGGGGGCTGCATACAGTAAGGGATAGCATATGAAACATGAGGCTAAGTGTTCCCTTATGTATTGTGTGTAACAGAAATAGGGATGGCTTTTTAAATAGCCAGAAAATAGCCTCCACATATCAAAGAATACATAAGCTATGATTTTTAATCCAGGAAATAGAATTGCAGGATAATAAATAGAGTTTTACATTTTTTAAAATTTTTCTAAGCAATAACCTTTTTTTTTCTTTCTATTGGTTTGAGAAATAGTGCTAGACTTGGTAGAATCAATGGGAAATGATAGCTATTCTCAACTTGAACTTTGCTTTCATTTGATCCCATAATAGCACACTAGGTAATCAATTGGGAAGTTCATCTGTACCACAGAGCTTTGGTCCATTATTTCAATCCTTTTAAGCCAGGCTGTCATATCTCTGACCCCTACCAGATCTGTTCATAATGATAAGCCTAAATTATTTGTGAGAAAAATTGTTCTTAGGTAGTCACCATGTGTCTGCTTTCCTCATCCCCATTTACCTTCATGCATTCATATTGTTCTTACTTTGATAACCTGGATCCTAGCCTTTGATGTTGAATTCACTGCCTACCTCTGGTCTCCTTCAGATTTGATTCTTGTTTGGTTCCCTTTCTGGTTCTCTTATTTTTCAGCATTTTTAAAACTCTGCTTTCTCCTTTTTTGTTTGTTTGTTTTTCATATTGTTTAAGTCATAACTCCTCTTATTAGTCTCTAGCTTACCTCTCAGGTTTACCAATCCCCCAATGGTGGCATTCGGATGCCTCCAAGTAGACATAAACTGAAAATTATACCTACAAGTTGGTCATCAATTAACAAGTGGCTTCCAAAAGAGACAGCTGTGGGCTCAGTGTTTAATAATACTCACCACTGTGCTGGGTTAAATTTCAACATGACAGATATGGGTGCACATGTTCACTTGTGAAAAAGACAGAGAAAATCAGACTATACAAACATCATGCAAATTCCCCTGCAACATGTAGGAAAATACCTCTGGTCCATAGTTAAACCATGCAAATTCACCATAAATTAGTAAATTTCATTTTTTATTTTTTAAAAAAAGTAGCATGATATTGATACTGTACTGAAAGCAGCAATGTAAATTGTGATGCTCATTAGCTGTGCTCTTAATACATTTCACACCAGTGAGACTACTGTGTCCACTTCTGAGCTCTACAACCAAAAATACACGTGGAAGCATCAAAAATGTGCAGAGGAAAGCCACTGAGATTATCCAAGTTTTGAAAAATAAGACCTCTGAGGGAAGGTCAAAAGATTGGAGATTATTCTGGATGAGGAATAATTTCAAGATGATCTGTGAATATTTTCAGTTTCTTATTCAGAGAATAGTTGATAAGCATTTTTATCTATCACCCACTAAAGGTAGAAGAGAAGGGAAAGGCTGAAAGTGATACACAAAGGATTTAGGCTTGAAAGAAGAAATGTTGGTTGAAGAGGGCTGTCAACCATTGGGCAGGGTTATTTAGTCTTCTAAAGACTTGGTAGAATCTCGCTAGCTTGGCATGTTTGTGTGTTCTTTTCTAAAAGACAGGGATACACTAGCTGTTTCTTTTATTAGGATAAAGTCCATGTAATGAGCTATTTCCTTGTTTAGGGGCACTGTTATTGAAAGAGTTAAAAAATTATTTTATTCATTTAGTTTTATACTGATTTTAAAGTAAAACTATAAGTCATCTGTAACACTGATACATTACCATCTGTCATTGGACTTCATGTGGTTTACTGTGTGTGAAAAAACTAAGTGTATAAATGAAATACAAAATATCAGAATCATCCATTCCATCTAATTGTAGCTCCAATAGTCTTTTCGAAGGATAAGTATAAGAAATGGTTTTGATAGAAGTGAAGACTTATTAATGAACAGTTCTTGGGATCGTGTAGAACTAATAGAAACTGGTAATTCTGGTTAGAATTCTGTTTTGATACTAAGTAAAAACGTAACCTTGAAATGACATCTTAATTCAAATTAATATGGTGAGTTAGGGTAATACGGTCTGTCACTCTATTTAATCCATTAACCCTTGCATATCCCAACAACTTCAGATTAAATTGAACATTTTAAGTGACCTTTTTACACTTGAGAAGGTAAGATCTGTCTCAAGATTTTACTAGATTGCCTAAGTCATGTGATTTCGAGAGTACAAGGTATTACTTTTACCATCTAGATGCACAAAACCCAATTTCTTCATCATGATGAGGTTTCTCATCATGAATTTTCTTTTAAAGTGTAAATACTTGTATTTCCAAATTCTATTCCAAGTCAATTCAAAACCAAAGAATCTATAACTCATCTTCTTCTCCAATAAACTACCACTCCCTCCTTTACTGACTACCTCTTAAGTGATTTTGAAGTACACTTTCTCTCTGGCTCTACGCTATTGCTTTTAAATCCTATTTTTTTTCAGCTGCATCAGCTGGTCTTACACCTTGTAGTCTTGGCTGTATCTACTTTGCTTTCATGAGGTCGCCGGATTGAACCTCCTAAAATGTAAATCTGATTTTGTCTTCTCTGCCTCGTAATTCTCCAGAAGCCTCTTGTTACTGAAGATAGTGGTATCCACATCTGATGAATCAGCAGCATTACTATGGAGTTTTCCCAATGTATAGATCTTAGGGTCTGACAACATATCTACTAAGTTGGAATATCTATTACACACTTATATACTCACAAATATGCATACATATGTACACACACACATCTGTACAGTAGTTTCCCCCTTCTCTGCATTTTCACTGTCTATGGTTTCAGTTACCCATGGTCAACCATGATCTGAAAATATTAAATGGAAAATTCCAGAACCAATGCATACATATTAGATAGCCATGCCATTCTGAATAGTGTGATGAAATCTTGAGATGTCCTGTCCTGTCCTGTCCTGTCCTGTCAGGGATGTGACTCACCCCTTTGTCCAGCATCTCCATGCCACATATGCTACTCTCTTGTTAGTCACTTAGTAGCTGACTTGGTTACCAGATCGACCATCAAGATATTGCAGTGCTTGTGTTCAAGTAACTCTTATTTCACTTAATAATGGCCCCAAAGCATAAGAGTAGTGATGCTACAATTCACATATGCCAAAGAAAAGTTATAAAATGCTTCCTTTGAGTGAAAAGGTGAGTACAATATAAAAGATATTTTGAGAGAGAGAAAAAGAAATCACATTTACATAACTTTTATTACAGTAAATTATTATTTTTCTATTTTACTATTATTTATTGTTAATTTTTTACTGTACCTAATTTGTAAATTAAACTTCATCATGGGTATGTATGTGTAGGGGAAAAAACATAGTATGTGTAGGGTTTGGTACTATCTGCAGTTTCAGGCATCCATGGGTGATCTTGGAATGTATTCCTCATGGATAAATTGGGACTATTGTATTTTTAAAACTCCATAGATTTGGAGACTGCTATCATACAGTGCTCTATAGGAACAGAGCCTTTCATTGGATTTTAATCCATAACTCTTAGACATGCCAATTGCAGTTACTTTAGCTCACCAGGATCTCTCAGACACTGAAGTCTTTGAACATGCCTGGAATAACTTCCTTTCTTCTCTCTAATCCACTGGAAGCACTTTGACTGACTTTCAAGGCTCAGGTGCTTTTTCTCAGGAGTATGGCTCATACTCTCAAAAGTAGTCATTCCTTCTTCCCTACTCCTAGAGTATCCTGCCATACTCTATTGACATCACACTACTATGAAGCCGTTTTTCTCTTGCTTCCTCAATAGACTGTGAGCTATCTTAGGGCAAACATTATGTCTTGTATATCTTGAAGTCTTTGCGCCTCTTTCTTCCTTCCTCTCTACCCCAGTCACACAGTGATTGGTATATGGAAAGCACAAAATAAGAAAACAAGGGGAAAAAGAAAGAAAGATGAAAAGAAATATTCTTGAGATGATGACTTGGAAGACAGTGAATTATTAAGTTAACTTTCCAACTGACAGAGGACTCTATAGCACTTGGAATCTGGACAGAGTATAGCATAAGATTATGTTGGAAGTTAGCTATGAAATGCAGGCATTTCATTTGAGGGACACATGGTTGAACCAGATTTTATAAACACAACCAAATAAAACAAAATTAAGGAATTTCACAAATTTGTGTATACATATATAAATATATACATATATTTTTAATAGGGAAAACAAAACAAAGTTGGTGGCTATTTATTTCTCCAATTAAGATAATAAAAATCAAAACCTATTATGTAACATCACCATATTTCCATAAAGGAAAGGCTATTTGTATACCCCCTAAAAGTAGGAAAGGTAAATACCAGATTAAAGAACTATTTTTGAGTAAATATAGTTATGTAAAATATATGTAAATATCATCTTTATTTTTTTCTTTATTTTTGCATATAAGAGAAAAACTTTATATATTGGAAATAATCTTAGACAGGATTTTGGGATAGACAGAAAGACTTTCAAAATTTCCTTTATATCCAAAGCAGGGATCTGACATTATCTCCTCTAGGTGAAATAACCTTGAATGGTCTGACATTTGCACAATGGCTTTCTTTTTGATCTGTCTGTAGTTCCAACTAATTACTTGAACATACCTTTGCTATTTCCCTGCATCCTTCTGCCTGTATTATTTTATGACAGTCTAATAAGAACTCAGACTTCCCCACTGACCATATGTAAAATTAGATAAATTGTAATATTCTAATGGAAATGCTGACTTTATGTCGAAAAGTCAGGGTAGAGTTTCTGGGCTGTATAAGATCAGAGACAAAATAAGCAACATACACATTAGAAACTTTACCTTCTCTTATTAGAGGATTATGGATTATCAAGTTGGGAAGAAGAGATGAAACCATAATGTTGGGTCCTAAAAACTCCGTGCAAAATTTTCTTTTTCTGAGTCAGATTAAGGCTGAAATCATATGAAATACCAATAATATCTCTTAAGTTTCTGTAAGCAAATATACCAGGTAGGAGTTGCTTTTGACTGCATGTAACGGAAACCTAATCACAGTGACAAGAGGTAATCCAACCACAACGTTAAGATGTCCAGAGGTAAGCTGTACAGTTTAAGTTCAAGTCTGCTCAAATCTGCTCTGCTACAGTTGTTCCACAATTTCATCAGTACTCAGGCTCTTTTAGATTTGCCATTTCATCCTCTTGATAATATATGCTTTAGATAGTTGGTCTACCACAATCTCCTATTTTTCATTCTAGGCAAGAAAAAGAGGGGAACAATAAAAAGAAAGGAGCGCTACCTATATCAGGAAAGCCAAAAGTTGCCCAGAAATCTTCCATTGACACATTTTTATATCCTATCATCCAGAACTGTGTCAAATGGCCATCCTTATATTCAAAAGAAACTGTGAAATAAAAAGTTTTGCTTTGGCACATTCCTGTCCCACATGCTGTTAGTGAAATTGAAGAGAAAAGGGATATTGAGCTGACAACTAGCAAGGTCTGCCACACCATCCAATTGTATTATTTTTCACTTTTTCTTAAAAGACCAATGAGTTTCTGAAGCAACAATATAACTATGCACTTTTACATGAAATACAGTGTTCCTAATAACCAGAGAGTCACCAGAGAGGATACCTTTCTTCTTATTCCCTCTTTTTTTTTTTTTAGGTCTGTTTGCTACATTAATTATAATAATTTAGGGTAAAAATTCTCAAATTACAGAGTCATATTTGACCCTTCTCTGTGGTTCCCTTCACATTTAGTCAGCTGTCATATTTGGTAAAAGTTGCATATTTTATATTACTTTCCCCCTACCTTTGTTTCCTCAGTGCTGTGGAAGTGCTCATCTCTTTCACTGGTTTTTACAAAGGCCTCTTGACTGAACTATCAACATCCCATCTTATTCCTCCCTGGCCCTCCTGTATATTTCAGTTTGAGTCAATCTTCTCGAACTTTCACATTTTCATGGTGTATGTCTTTTCAAAATCTTTGATGGCTTTCTGTTGCCTATCAGCTAGATGAATCACAATAAAACTAATGGCTTGGTGAACTTAAATTAAGGGTAGTCCCTGTAAAAACACGACCGTTCCTTCCATTTGCCAATGGTTCTTCAAGACTGAATGTAAATTTCTATTGTGAAGTCTTTTCAGGTGCCCAGACAGAATAAATCACTTCTTTCTCAATATCCCAATAGTTATGGTTAACAGCTGTTTGGTTGTCTTCCCTCAAGTGCAGGGACTATTCCTTACATTCCACAGGAGATATGGCAAAGAATCTGACGTGCAGTAGGTGCCCTATAAATGTCTATATGCCTGACAATATGGATATAGTGATTATTGAGTTCCACTTGCTAAATATCAGACATGCAGGCTACTCCAGTATAAATGCTAAGCACATATATGGCAACATACACATATACACAAAAAAGTGTGAGCCAAAAAGAAGACAATAAAAAATTCCCACCCAATATCTCTGATTATGGCCTAGGTCCTCAATTTAATTTCCTCCTGAATTTCAATATTTTGCTTAAAAGGAGTTTCCTAGTTTACTTGTTGAATGCTCATCTATAGTTGTTTTTGCTTTGCCCCAGGTCTCCCTAATGGGACATAAATCATGACTGATGCTCATCCAGGTTGATTAACCTCCATCCTGGCAAATGGCACTTAAGAGGCTCTTAGAGGATTTGGAATTAGTGAAAATAATAATAGTAATAATAAGTCGAACACTATGTATTAGGCATTATGTTAAGTGCTTGACATAAATTGTTTCATTTAATCTTCAGTGAAACTCTATGAATTAAGTATTCTTACCTCCATTTTACAGATGAGAAAACATATCAGTAGAACAAGTAATTTTCTCTAGATCATTGTCTCTCTGATGGCAAAGCTGATGCTGCTAACCACGATGTTTACGGTTTCAAACGGTCTCAATGAAGAAAAAAAGGTTAATTAGAACTAAGAAAATTGTGTTTTGAGATAAATATTAACCACATTTACTAAAAAGTAATCAAGGTCTGCATAAATCTGATGATAATAATGTAGCAGAAATATGCCCTTGTTAAATATCCTTGGTGAAAAATAAGGTATACTCTTTTAGATTTGGGTGGTTAGGTCATGGTCTCAGCTCTTGACTTCTTCAGATTCTTTATTCTTTTCTTTTTAATGCTCAACTAATATTGTGTAATACCAATCCTCTCCCTCTAAATGATTTCTGTTACTGTTGCTTTTACACTGCATTGTTCGGGTTCTGCAATTTTCAGAGTACTTTTTTCTGGAACAGTTCACCTTCTGCTCACGTTGTTGTGCTGCACCCTGCATTTTCTCTCAAGGCCTTTATTTTTGGTTTCTGAGTTTCTAAGATAGTGTCTTACAAAACAAACTTTCTGATTGACATAGTAAGAACTACAAACACACACACACACACACACACACACACACACACACACACACGCCATAACCTACTATTAAATCCACCTGCAATGTATTTGAGTTTATGAAAGCCATGGGTCTATGATTCTACTCAAAGGGGAAAAAGTTAATGTAAAGTATATAAAATAGTTATAATGCATAAAGCTGAATAAGATACTAATATCCAAAATATATAAAGAAAAATACCACACAATAGCAATAAAAACAATCTGATTAAAAAATGGTTAGAAGATCTGAATAGACATTTTTTTCCAAAGAAGACACACAAATGGCCAGCAGGTAAATGAAAATATGCTCAACATCATTCATCATCAGGGAAATGCGAATCAAAACCGTCACCTCATATCTGTTAGAATGGCTATTATCAAGAAGACAACAAATAAATGTTGGCAAAGATGTGGAGAATAGGGAACCCTTGTGCAATGTTGGTAGAAATGCTAACTGTTGCAACCAGTATGGAAAGCAATATGGAGATCCTTTATAAAAATAAAAATAGAAGTCATATGATCTAGCAATTCCATTTGTGGATATTTACCTGAAAAAAATAAAAACACTAACTTGAAAATATATATGTACCCTGTGTTCATTGCAACATTATTTATAATTGCCAAGATATGGAAACAACCTAAGTGTCCATCAATGGGTGAATGAATAAAGAAATTGTAATACATATAATATATATGTATATATAATGGAATATTATTCAGCCATAAAAAAGAATGCCATTTGCAACAACACAGACAGACCTTAGAACATTATGCTAAGTGAATTAAATCAGACAGAGAAAGATGAATACCTTATGATCTCTCTTATATATGGAATTTGAAAACAAATAGCTCACAGATACAGAAAACAGATGGGTGGTTGCCAGAGGCGGTGGGTGGGGGGTGGAAGAAATGAGTAAATGGGGTTAAAAAAATAAAATAAATAAAACAAACACACAAATAAATGTGATGATATATGTATCCTATTTCTTCTACGGAATGTGTACTTATTTACAGTGTCAATTTGTATTTGTCTCTACTTTCTAAGTAGAGAAGCTTAAATGTGGATAATTATAAGTCAAATTACACCAAGAACACAAAGTACTAATCAACACAGGTGGTAATACATTATAATCCGTTCAAAAGAAAGTCCAATAATTTGTGCAAGGAAGAGGATTAGCCGAATGTCCTAACAGGAAATTTCACTGTATAGATTCAATTACTTATTTCTTGGGAGATTACAGTCTCTAAATGATACTATAGCTTATACTGAGATATTTAAATGCCATACATATGAATCTGGGGCAAAGCAATGAGTTATGGGAAATTATAACCTATGTGAAAGACTGACTTAAAAATGTTCTATTGATGTAACAAGAAAAGCATGGCTATTATATTATTGGCCAACTTCACGTGCACTAAGTCAAGTTTAAAGCATTTTGGACAGAGTAGCTCATTCTCATGTTCCAACCGAGGCTGATATAGTCAGCAACACAGATCCTTCAACCTCAGCTAGTGGAAACAATATTTTCTATTTTTTAACAGAAATTACTTACTATTAATGTAATCTTTGAAAGATAGGAAGCAAAATATGGATATATTAATTTAAATAAAAATTTTTTTACGGATTAAAAAAACAATTTTAGACATTGTAAAAATTTCTGTCTGGTTTTAAAGTACCTGAAGTTTAATAGATGGAATTTTATTGAAAGAAACATTTAGAAAAATTTGACTAATATTCTAATTAAGTTTAAATGGTTGGATCTGATTTATTAAATTTATAGGTTTGGTTTATTAGCTGTTTAAATGGTGTACAAATGTTCAGAGAAATTACATTTGTTAGAGTTGTATGTTTAATAAATTGGACATTAAACAAAGAATAAATAGCAGCAAACATTATATTTCATGCACCAAAATCTCTCAGGCAGAAAAAAATTTTAAATGCTTAGTATTGTGCTGCACACATGGTGGGTGCTCAATGTGTTTTTTCATAAAGTTACCTGGCTCTTTCCAGGTAATTTTTCATCCCATATTTTCTTCTCATGTACCAATAATTGCCTCAGATGTGGTTTCTGTGTCTTCTCCTAGTCTCTGCTCCTATTCACACTAAATTGAGGATATTTTAAAAAGAGTACAGGTATTATAGGTCAAAGTTAACATTCAGATTACCTCACATCTTGGGCTGTGAAAAACTGGATGTTGTTAGGGATATTTTACTAAGTCATGCTGTAATTGACCTAAACTATTATAACAAACATTTAGGGGGCTTGCATGGTGCCTTCTAGGTTAAGGACTAACACACTGTTTATGTAACGCAATCGGACCACATTCCTCAGTGATCATCACAGCTCCAAGCTCTTTAGTTTAAGTACTAATTATATACTGAAAATACCAGAAGGCTCCTGTGTGGTAGGAGTTCCCATTAGGACCACTTAATCTGGAATGATTTAGGTTCAAAAGGACCCTAGTGTATGGAAGTAACTGTGGTGATGGCAGCAAGGAATTGAACCCAGGGGAAGGAAGAATGTCTTGGAGATTTTTCTGTAGTAATATGAGACTGTAACTGGTGAAGTTTTGCTCTGGTCTATGTTAAGAATAGCTGCTTTGCCCACTATTGCTTCAGCCTAGCTTGACATTGTAATTCTGAGACCAAAGAGTTTGCTATATTAGCAACTGACCCAGAACCAGCATCCTGTAAAACTTGTATATTTTACACCAGTGAACACAGATCTTGACAAAGATTGCTATTTTGGCTTTAAACTTGCTTTCATAATCATCTTATGGAAGTAAGTTATAAAATATCAAAGACAGGTAAGAAACTAGTTTATTATCTTGACTTCTGAGATAAGTCTATCTTCACTTTGCCCAAGCAGGTTCATCCTGATGTAGAAAATTGCAGCTTCTACTTGGAGTTACTCAAAATTGTGCCACCTCTTCTTTCTGATACTGCTATCCATTCTAGGGAATCTCCTATTCTTGATATCCTGGCTTTGCAGGTTGAAATAAATTCTTTAATGGTGTGGTTGAAAAAAAGAGCTCCTTAAGTATATTGCATCTAGGATATTATGATCACTCTCATTCCCAATTTTCATCTTTAAAGATGACATTAACTCCAAAATATTCGGAACTTTTGCTCAAGCACAGGTAACTTCTAGTTCTTGGCTAAAAAATAATAATTCACATAATAATAATAATAAATAACAACAACAACAACAACAACCCTTTAACAGTGGCTAAGCCCCAGAGCCAGAAAGCCTATGTTTAAATCTCAGTCCACTATTTAACTAGCTCTATGACCTAGGGCAACTTAAGTAACCTCTTTGTGCTTTTATTTAAAATCTGTAAAGGGTGTTGTGGAAATTATATGGGCATGGAAAACTATCCGATATATGGTAAGAGTTCAGTAAGTGTTAGTTATTATTAAAAGCTGTTGAAGATGAGTCATATGATAATGTTACATGTTGCAAATGGACTGTTTTATTTTAGGTGATTTAACATCTTTGACAGGGTTAAGAAAGATTTTGATCATCTATTATCTGATGTCTCTTGCTACCATTTTTCTTTGTACTGTGTCCATTAAATTTGGTATAGTTAACGGCAACCACCTTTCTAATAAAGCTCAAATATTCTGTACTCAGTTCTGCTATACAATTTCATGAGTATGCAGCTCCTCAGCCCAGAGCACCAATTGTGCAAAAAGTGCAATGAATTCTAATTCACATTTGATTGCAATGATCTGAACCAAACACAAAACCTAGTTGATCCAAGATGATTTGGGCTTTACAATTTTGTGCATTACGTGATCTGCACACTCAAAACAGGAGTATCTTTGAATTTAACATATTTTCTTTTTCAGAAAACAAGAATTCTTTTAATTAAGAACATTTTTAAAAATTTCAGTATGTGTAATTGTTAACACCTGCTATGTGTTACCAACAGATGTTTCTGACTTACCTAAGGGAACTGTTATAATTATTCTATAAGCTTATTGGAATGGCATTTACTGAGATAGTTGGGAAACTTTAGTTGATGACTTTGTATGTAATGTTTGGTATTTCTTTTAACCTCTTCCCTTATTGCAGTCAATCTTCACACATCCTCCCCAACTAGTCCTGTTCCTAATGGGGTATCCAAATGGTTACAACACTGGTCATGTCTATTTTAGTCTATGAAAAAGTTACTGAAATCAAAATATGTGTATTCTAAAGCATTATAAAATTTACTTTTAATGTTTTAGCAGCTAATCCTTATAATGTTTAGATAGATAATACCTTCTAATAGCTTGGCTTCAAAAAAGCTATAGTAAAAATGTGAGTTTTCTTTATTTTCCTACCAATTTATAAGGTCTTATAAGCAATCAACTTTCTAAATTCTTCATTTATGATACTAATCACACAATTACCTACAGGCATGTATTAAATATGACACTAGTTTCAGCCAAATAATGGGCCAATTGCAAACAATGAATAAAGAGAGGCAGCTCCATTTATAACTGCTGTTTCAACAGAGCTCTATTGTAATCACAGTGATCTGAGGGTGACTCATTAATTAATTGATGTTCTTTTTTATTATGTGCTATTGAGTTAATGAGTAATTTGTGTGCGATAATTCTCTGAACACATTGATTACTTGAGATATTTTCTGGGGCTTTCATATCAATGAAATGCTGAATAGGTAGAAGATCATATTCGCTTTAATATGCTCGTTATTAGTGGGTTTGAGATGAGTACAAACCAGTGCAAAGACAACTTAAAGTCATCTAATGTCTGAAGTATTCTAAGTCTGCCCGACAGGAGGCTGAGGGCTCAGGGCAAGACCTGTCACATAGCAATTTCTCAGTAAATGTCAATTGAAATCGTGACTATATTAAAGCTTTGCTTTCTATTACCTTAAATTGCATTAAAGTCATATTTAAGAAATATCTATAATGGTGTTTTTAAGGAAAAGTAATAGTCAAAAGGCTTTTGCTAATACTGTATTCTGTGCTAATGGTCTATTACAGTAAACATAAAGATTGTTTTTGCAACTGACTGAAGTGAACAGTAAGTGTGTTTGGCCTATATCATTTCTATGAAATTGTTTAAGTGACTATTTAGAAGGTGGTTTGCTTAATTGATAGTTAAAAGGAAACTGCTTATATACAGTATGTTTTACAACAGATATAATTTTCAGTACCATGTTTCAGTTAAGGTACACCACCTTTTCCTAGAAAATGTAGGTTTTAGTTGAGTTTTTTGTTTTCATTCATTGTACAGAAAAGAGGAAATTCGAAATTTAGTCTGACAACACAGTTGCTTTCAGAAAGATCACTTAAAATTTGTATATATGTACGAAATTATACCCAGTAATCACTACCTTCATTTTTGACAGTTTTATTTTCCCCACAAAAGTAAATAACAGTAAACTATCTAGCTCAGAGATCCCACATATAACATTTAGAGAAAGCATTTGAGGCACTTTGTCTACACTTATGATTTACCTTTTAAAAGTAAATGTCCTTATATACTTTTTTCCTTTTACATGAACTTAATGTATGCTTTCTAGATATCACCTTAGATTTTGCCAATTAAGAGCAATCAAACAGTGTAATACCCCTTTTATTAAAAACATAAATCCAAATGTAAAAATGAATGAAAGAATCCAGCAGATATTTATTAAGCAAGATGAAAGTGAAATTACAAACACAGGTCAGCTTTTCAACTCAGCCAGCATTCTGGTGGACAGGAGGTGCCTGGGCCTTCATCAGAGGCAGCCCATGTGAGATGCATGTTAGAAAGTGAGCTTTCCCTGCTTGAGAAATCAAAGCTCCAGCAGAGGTGTCCTACTGGAGGCATTGGATAACAAGCTAAGTGACATCAGGGCTACACAACACAAAAGAGGAAAGTTGACAACAATTCAGGGACTTTGAATAGGCAAGACAATTAGCTCAGTACTTCAGGTCAAAAATGCTACTATTTAATGGGCAATTAGCTATAAACGGCCTTTTGCTGTCTTGTTTCACAATTTCATAGAGATGAAAGATAATCTAAGGAGATTAAGGCCTTAATCTAGATGAGTAATTTTGTTTGTAGGAAGAGCATAAGAATTAACTCCCCAAGGATTAAGCAAAAGAAAAGGCAGTAAAAACGTTGTTTGGTCTTTGGGCGGCAAGAACAGTTGAATAGTTGAACAGTTTGTTTCCAGTTTACAGGTATTTTGACATATTGATCTTAACATATGCAAAACCATTTAAATAATCTTTAAAAGGTCATTTGAAAAAGATACCGACAATTAAAATTGTACATCCACATGAATCTCAAGCTACTCTTAATGGGTACTAGCAGGGCTACGGAATTATGAAAAACACTTCTCACTATCTCTCCTCCCCCATTTGTTCTGTTTTTTGTTTGTTTTTGGTTTTGGCTATGCAAGTCTTTTCATGAAACAAATGTAAGGCCTAAGGCTAAAATAATAGTTATTTTATAGGCTCCAAATACCTATTTTTGAAATTCTTTTTTCCATGTATTTCAAATTTGAAGGACACATGACTTGAACATTCTTAACCATGAAGCATTTGTAAAAAATACATATCATTCACTTTTCACAGAATTATTTTCTTAAAAATAAGAGGCAATATCCAGATTCACATGCATGTCCATAATAAAGCTTTGTTTTAAAACAACTCGAATCCACGTCAGCATTATTTGCAGCTTAATATTTTGGCCCCAAACCAAGAATTCAGGTATCACATTTAATTTTCATCTGCAATATATATGTACTGGCAGGACCAAATATGTGTGCAAATAATACTAGGAAATATTGTTTCCTATACAAGTGATCAGGAAAAAAATAAATAATAAAGAAAAACCACAGCACTAAATTTGCTCTAGTTAAAATATGCTTCATTGTGCCTGTGTGGAATTAGATTTGTTGGAAAGTAGTTCTAGTACAGGGAACAGAAGCAAAGAAGCAAACTATGAGCAACCCAGAAGATGGGTTATAGACTCATTTTTATTTCTTAAATTGTAATTTAAATAATCAGTCTCCATAATTTCTGTGTCTGGAAAGTTTTCTTCTTTATCAGCTATCATGTAGGTAAGGAAATATTTCACCTTTAAAAAATGGAATGACAGATTTCAGCCTAAGTGATATATTCTGAGTGGGTAATTACTTAAAGCAATAGAGTAAGACACGTTGAACTTTTAAAGTGTTAACTTTTTAACATTAAAATAAGTGGCAGGTAAATACAGAAAAATATATAATCACCAGTTCTCGGCTTTTTACCAATCCCTTTGTTTCTCTCCTTCTAGAAGATTCTCTATAAGTACTATGTTGCTCTAATCAAAAGTAACTTCTCTACTCAATTATCATCATAGCTTCAATGTGCATTATGGTTTCAGTAGATTCACACTCAACTCCTTTTAGTGCCAGAAATTTATCAAGCCATAAAGTTATTACCTCTTAACTTTTATGGAGAGATCTGGGCAAAATTTATACAAGAAATTTATCATTTTAAAATTATCTCATAATTGTGGCAACACTTTTTAAAGTAACCCTTTGGAAAAAATTTACATGATACCCAAAGGCACGAGTTTACATAAGGGGTGAATGGCTGACTAAAACAAAAACAAAAACAAAAACAAATGAAAAACCCAAAGCCATTATATAGGTAAAGAACACATACACACATACACATATGTACACACGCACAAAAGATATTAAAAGGATAACTGTTAAGCTTTAAAGTTATTCTAAAAATGGCACTTTTCATGTTGGTATAAAATGAAAGTGCTTTAAGATGAAATTTTTATGCATTTTTTTAAAGCTGATCTTAACCCCCTGAAAATAGGGGGTTATAATGAGAACACCGGTAGACTCTAAATCATAGTGGCAATAATAGTGGATGTTGTTAAAATGCTTTGTGTGTGTCTTTTTTTTTTTTTTTTAGTATTTTTAATGTTGATAGACTTGCTTTATCTATATGTGTATCATTAGTGAGATTTGGGCTTCAATTTTTTACTAGAAAGTTACAGCTCATTTAAAATAGCTGGTAGATACAGAAAGCATAAATATACAGTAAGTTTAAACACTGATTGTACTAAATGCAACAATACAAAGAAGCAAACAGAACACAAATGGTAACACAATAAAACTGTATTACATTTGTGCTTCAAATATTACAATACATTATATACAATAGTCCAAAATAAACATCTCATGCCAAGTGACACAAAAACGAATAGCAAGCAAAAAAATCCAGCAATATGTACATTACTTTTTTTCTTTAATAATAAACATTCAACTCTGAACTGGGGCAATTTCACTACATACAGATGCAGTCCGCCTTTTATTCCATATAACCATCCTGCTTTCCTATATCTACGCTATCCAGTAAGTTTCTGTGTCAATTCTTATATACATGTGGAGCAAAAAAGATAAAAGAATGTAGTGCTTCATATTCTTAATGGGGTGATGTTGAGAGATCAGCGAACCTGGGGTGCATAACCTTCTTTCATTAAACCTTCCTCGTAGTCCGTCTGGCAAAGGATCATGTTATTCTTTAGAAAAAATTTATCTCCAACACAAAATCTGAAAATATTAAAAAATAAAATAAAATAAAACATGTTAAGAACATTTCACTCAGATCTATAGATTTGAAGATTTCTTTTCCTAATAGTAATTACCTGATTTGAAAACTTGGCTTAGAAAGTTGTCTTTATTGTCAACACTAAACCAACCTTAATCTATAAAAAATCAAAGGAACATTGAAGAAAATACATAGGGCAGCAAAAGTGACTTTTTTTTTTTAACCACATTGTAAAGAAAAAAAAAAAACTGATCTATATACACACTCATTAAAATAAGAAAGAATGATAATAACATTTCACTACAGTGATTATGGAAGATTTCATCATTGGCCATTTATCTACTTTATATAAAAAAGTAAAATACGTTAAAATGAATCAAACGAGTAGAAAATAGCCCATTTTAAAGCTTCCTTTTATTCCGTTATTAAAATGTGACTAAATTCTAGTAATTTGAAAGCTGTTTTAGCACCAGACTCTGCTGGACCATATTCCTTTGTTTGTGGCAAGTTCACCAACTATAAAATTATAAATGTCATTTCTTAGAGCACTTCCAATTAAACCAAAGAGTAACCTGAACAAACTTCTTAATATTTATGTGATAAATAAACTAGTTTCCAGTAGCTAATTATTATTTTATTCTATGAAGCATTGTTTAATATGCAAGACAGTAATGTTTTTAATAAGTGCTCTTTTGGTATAATTTCCCAGTGGTGACACGTTGGACGGAATTAAGGTCAGAAATAAATGCTTGTGCTGTTTTCAGTACATTTAACAATAAAGTAACTCTGGGGAGAGTTGTATATATTTTTAATTGTAATAATTTAACCTTCAAACAGCAGCGTCTGGTAGAGTTGACCCAGTTAAACTACTTGTAATTATACACGTTGACCTCACCGACCTTTGATAGTGGTCTCTCTTTATCAGATAGTCAATTTCAAATGATGTTCAAGCAGAAATCTTAGTGGGTAGATTAAATTGTGTAGTGAAAGCCACCCTTAATGTTTTGTGAAGTTGAAAGTTTAAATGAGGAGCAGTTGGACTGATTTACATTTGCAAAGATTGGAATGCTAGACAAACAGTGAACCTATTTATTTTCCAACCGGGTAGCTTTGGAAATTTATCCTTATTCTAGCTAAGTAGATAGAGGGAAAAATGGTGTAATAAAAAAAGTAGATTGAAAAGAATTAGCCTTCCTCTTAAAGAAGATTGGTCTGTTTATTTGTGGAATTTACTTTTTTTTCCCAGGATTACTGCCTGCTGATGATGTTGATTGAAAGTAGAGACTATGTGCTGATCTTGAAATCCTAGAGTGGTTTGTGGTCAAGGCTATTGGATACAATGAACATTCAAGTTTAGACTTTAAGTACATCTTCTTTTTAATGGTTGTAAACTATAAACTTTAAACGCCGTGCTTAAAAAATGGTATTTGAATAAATCAGTTTTTGCGGATAATCATGATACTAAGGTATGCTGAATAAAAGAAAATATGTCTTTTGTTGGACAGGCCTTATAGCCAAATTACATGCTCATCTTTTGTGAGATTATATAAAATATCATGTAGAATAGATTTGATTATTGTTCAAAATTTTTCAACTTATATTACTATTTAAATTAATTTGAACTAAAGCTAATAATAAAATATCATATCAAAAATAAATTTAATAAAACACACTTGTGTTCCAACTGATATTACTGAATTTTTTTTGCTAAAAACCAACTAAACTGGAACTACTTTCAACTCTATATTGTCTAAAATTTTACTTAATTTTTTCAACGTAATTTTTATCAATCTCCAAAATTCTATTTGTTATCAAATAAAAATATGATGGTTTTTGTCACATCATGTCATTATTCTTACCTTCAGAGACCTTAAAATTTAGATAATTTTTATTTATAGATTAATAAATTCTGGGTACTTAATAATGAGAAAAGCATTGAACCAAAAGCCCAGGAATCCAGTCCTGAGACCTACTGCTTTTACCCACCCACTGCAGGATATAAGATACCTTTCAAACTTTCTCTAAGTCAGTTTTCTGTGGGTAAGATAAAACAACTATATCATTGGATTGTAGGGATGTTAAAATAAGAAATATATGAAAGGTAGAGAGGCATATTACGATGAATAGGATTCAAATCTCAACTTTCCACTTTAGTTAGGTGAAACTTCAGTTTTTCTTTTCGGTAGTATCAGTCACTTTCGTAAGTTTGTGGTAAAGAGTAGAAATAAAATATGTAAAGCTTTACCTCAATGTTTGGAATGTATGTAATTAAAATAGCTACCTTTTAATAAAATACTTACCAAATGCTAATGTTAATTTATATATATATACACACACACACACACACGCATATATATAATGTACGTATATATATTATCATATTATTCTTTCCATTCAACCTAAAACATAGACATTATCATTGCCTTTTTCAGATGAAAAACCTAAGGTTTCCTACAAGAATTTAAAAAACCTGCCCAAGTTTCCATGGCTAGAAGGTCTGTGGTAGAGGAAGGAAAAGAACCAGGTTTCTTTGGATTCAAGACCCATGCTTTTACCTGGAGGCAGTAAAGCATGAGACTACAAAGTTATACAGGTATTTTTGTGTTACTGTTATTCCTTTTCATACTTTAAAAAAGTTTGCCTACCATTCAATGAGATGTTGGTAATATAAATAGAATTCATCTAAAATATTTCTACCTGAATATTTTGTTACTAATATATTGCCAACTGGATAAAGTACATTTTCTGTGCATTTCAATTTATACTTAAAAGTCAAGATGTAACAGAGCATGGGTGAGGAATGTCACACTTACATATGTAACTCAAAACAGCCTTGAAAGCTATGGTTAAGAGCAGATTATGTTGGTATGCAATTGGAATTAGTATTCTCCTTTAAAATGCAGCATATATAAACATGAATTAGAGAAACAGCAATGCACATATCAGACACTTAAAATCTACAACTGAGTTTTATAAGAGGCTAATTTCCAATGTTATATAACTAGCTCCTTATGAGATATAGCACTTGTAGAAAAAATATTTTAAAAGCAGTGATGACCGGAAGATACTGTTAGTATATTAAGAGATAGTGCTAAAATTCCTGAAAATAAACTGATAATCTTCCTTGTAATCTAATTCTAATTACTTGCAGTATAGTCAGTTCAATTAATTTTGCCTTTATTTCAAAAATAATATGTTAAGGAATAAAAAGATAATCATATTTTTAAATCATCTAGTCATAGTGTTTTGAAAGTAATAATAGATTTAATTTCCAGATATTTTGAAGGGATTCTAGTTGAATTCATATGGCCTTAGCAACTTGAAAAGTATAGAAAATAACTATAATTAATAAATCATCTCTATAAAATATGGGCTTAGAGTAGTTTTGAGCGGGTTATCAAAAGCCTCTACTAAAAAGCCTCCATTTGTAACATCTTTTCTAAAGAATGAAAATGTTAACTTAGTGATCTTATTTTCCTAAAGTTAGTGACTGTCAATTACAATTAATTTCTACTTCTGCAATATTTTAAAAAGAGAGGGGGATCTAATCCATATTTCCAATGTCTCTACCTTCATATTTAAGATACTTGGTTACTAAAAGATGGAGATTTTTATACTGTACTTTGTTTTCGGTAAGAGGTGCAGTTTATATATGCAGTTTATATACTTAATATCCCATCATTATATACTTATGGACAAATATATCTTCTTTTTCCAATGACAGCTCAGTTGTCATTACACACTTCATTCCTAACAATCTTTTCTGCCCTAAATTACACTATAAATACCCCAAGTCCTGCCAGACATTATTCAAGTCTATCTTACTATAACTCCACTATATCTCTTTCCATTTATATCCACTTAGCCAGAAAAATAAAATATCCCTCTTGAAACAGGCCAGGCTCTGAGTCCAGAGACTAAAACCAAACTATGGGGATTCAAATCATGTGTCTATCTTTTTCTAACCATGTAATCTTGGATAAATTTCTTAAACTTTCTGTACTTCAATTTCCTCATGCGTAAAATGAGGTTAATAATAGTACCTACTTATGAGTTATATTGAGTGTTAAATGAGTTAGTATATGTAAGACAGAACAAAGTCTGTCTGTATATAACCAACAGTATATAAGAATTTGCTATCATTATTATTTGCCAATGGTAATCTTTTCATCATTGCTTAAAATATCCCTCGCTAGAGAGATTTTTCTCCTTTTTTCATCTACTTAAATTCCAAAAATTCTTTAGTTTACATTCCTTCCAACAGTGTTCCCTGACCACATCAACTCATTCCAATCTTTCCCAAAGCACTTATTTATTAGTGTATCATTTACTTTGGCATTTTAAATTTTCTCATGAGGGTATAACAAGTTTCTCAATCTGGACAGCAGTGCTGAGGTAAATGATTATGAGTTGAAATACCATCATAAATTGTACTACCACTTGAGATGAGTGGTCAATATACATTCGTTAAGATGGATTCATTCCAGAATCAATTAGCTTTAAATAACAAAGGTATTTTGTTATTTAATGGAACAATTTTAATTTGTATTCATTTTGACTTTCAGTCATTGACTTCTCACCTTTACAATTTCATCTCCTATTCTTCACTCCATGCCTTACTCTTCCATATCCCTACCAAACTCCCAGTCTAATCTTGAGCACACTAAGCTATTTTTTATTTCCTGAACACAGCAGATGCTTTCACACCTCCATGCCTTACATGCTGCTCCATCTGTCTGGGAATCCCTTTCTTCTGTGGTTCCTGTCTTCGTCATCTCCCCAACTCCCCCACCAGACACACTTCCTATATCCTAACCAGTCCTAGGGAGTTCTTTTTTAAAACCTAGCACATCGAGCTTCTGCTGCTTCCCCAAGACATCCAGGACTGACCTCTCTTCCCTTGCTATGGATCTGTTTAGAATCAATTACACCCCCTTTTGAGGCTTTGATGTCCTGTCTCTAAGGAGAAACTGGATTTTATTCCCCTCCATTCCTACAGAGCCTAGAACAGTGCTTCTAATCTTTAATAAAAGAAAATGAAACATTATACAATTCTACATATTTGAGCCAATTTCATTACAAACAAGCATGTCTTCCTTTTCTTATAAAAACATCATTTAGTTTTACAGAATTTTCTAAGGGGAGAGGTTTATTCGCCTTTAAGAAATTAATCAGTTACATAGAATTTTTCAATTCTGAATGAGATGCAAGTTATTAGATAAGATGCTCAAAATAACTTTCCTTGGATTTCCTTTCAAAATAAAACTTTTAGATTTTTAATTCAGGACTCACATTCTTAGCTATACCCCCTGAAAGGGACAGAGAGAGTATATACAATGGACAGCCAATCCTGATAGGTGATTATTACTACTATTTTTTGAACATTCAGAAATATTTATAATATTAATTGATTTAAAAGTTAAGATGAAATAACTGCTAAATAAAATTCATAAGCATGTATGATACCACAATTTCAGATGTCAATAAAGTTTGCTTAAGGGAATGTACCTATAAATTATCTATTTGTCTTGTGTTTTATCGGAAAAGGTACAATCCTATGACAATGATTTGGGTACTGAAAGTATAGGCTCATGTGGCATATGGCTTTATTGGAGAGGATTTCTTAAGGAAATGTCAAAGTAAAAGCAGAATCTCCTATATTGAAAACCTTCTGTATTAAGAGTAACAAAATTTGTCTCCTTTGCTTGGCTGATGAAGATTAGCTGACTTCCTGCATTAAAGAAGTTTGTCTTGTAGGGGCTGAAGTGACAAGACAATAACTAAGTGCTAATTGTGCATAACCAGCACTAAAGATATGCAGTCCCATTATGGCATATAATAAATGAAGTGAACACAGAAATATATTAGGTACTTTAATAATGATACTAGAATAGTATTTTGCAGCAATAAGAATGTGAACAGTTTTAGAGCCAAAATTTAGGAGTGTTTGTCTTACTTGACTGAGTTCTATTGGGGAGAGAGACTTAATTGTGAGTGCAACTTTTTATTTCAATGGTGAAATAAAAGTGATATACGATAGGTAAATAGCATTAACAACCTACAATTACTTTGCATCATAATAGAATTTAGGCTGGGTTTAGTACTTGAATGATGTTTTAATTTTCTGTGTAGAACATGAATAAGATAGGTAAGTCTGCCCTGATAGAAGAATGGACAAAGGGCATAAACAGCCAGTTCCCTAAAAGAAGAATTAGCAAAGGGCTACAAGTAAGCAAATGAATGCTAATTAAAAATTAAAATGAGATACCCTCTTTCATCTTTTAAGGATTAAAACAAAATAATTCCCAGTGTTAGAGTCAATATGAGGGAAAGAATAGTTTTTACATTTCTGGTGTGAGTATAATTGGAATAATTTTCTAGAGAGCATTCCGTAATATATAACACAAGCCTTTAAACTGTTATATACTTTGTCTAATTAATTTTTGCTCCTGTGAATTTATTCTGACACAGATTTCAGTATTTGTTTGTTTATAAAATCCATATTACACTGATAATATTGATAATATAAAAACTTGAAGAAACAACCTATACATCTGATGATATCATATATGAAGCTCTATCTATAAAACTGAACACAAGTAAATTAAAATCTCAAAATAATTTTTAAAGGCAGGTAAAAAGGCACAGTATGTTAAATTAAAATGTCTAAATATCAAACATTAGGATTCTCCACTGTTACTTTTTTTTAAGCTGCTTAAATGTGGATATAAAATATATGCTATGTATCATTTGTTATATATGTATGCAAAAAACATATGTCTGGCTACACACCAAAATATTAAAACATTTTCTTTTGAAATAGTGAGAGAATAGTGAGACATAAGACAATGTTATTCTTTATCCCTCGTATTTTTAAAATTTTCTATTATAAATATGTAACCTTTTATAAGTAGAAAAGCAGTAAATGTTATTATTGCATAAAGACAACTATATTGTTAATGGATGCGATTAGTGTATCAATGTGATAAATAAGCAGAAGTTTTTTAACTTTACTACTAATACACTTTAAAATGTATACACATACATGGACAAATGCATATAAATATGTCTGTATGGATGTGTGGATATTTGTGTTTGTTAATCCATGTCCTTACAATAAACGACACATGCATTTTTGCCAGTTTATGTTTGGTTAAATGTCACCATAGGCTGAATTAAGCTACGTTGGTTTCAAGCATTTATTGGGAAGACTCAAGATGTTGTGTGATAACTTCTTGAATCATTTTCTGAGTAAATTATACATTGCAAGCTATAGAACCACATTCTGAATATCTACATTTAGCGGGAGACATTATTGAGATATATATCTTATGTAAAAACCAAGTTTTTACACAATATAATTTACAAATATAATTTCATAAAATTAAAATATGTATCAAGGTAAAAGAACTAATATTTGAGAACTTATTATGTTTTTGGTAGTTAACATAAATTATTTCATTTAATTTTCAAAATCTGCAAGATAGGTATTAGTGTCTTTATTTTATGAGTGTGGAAACTAAAATCAGAGAGATGAAGTAACATACAATCGCATTGGAATCTTAATACAGTTCTCACTGTAAATATATTTTTTCTACTATTCTACAGGGCCTCATAAAAAGATGCTGCATTGAACAGCAAAACAGAGCAAATTACAATAACTAAGAACTTGACACAACTAATATGTACCTATTATATACTATGTCCAAGTGTTTTCATATTCACATGGGATTTATTTTATTAAATTTATCAAGTATACTAATTTTTGAAATGTATTTTTAATAATCTGTATATTTTAATATTCTAATATCCTCTGTATCTCTCACATAAAACAGGTACCAGTAGTATATAGTTCCCACTTGAAATAAAAGTTATAACTTTCAACAAGGAAAAATGAGATGAAGTCATAATAATTTGATATGAAAGATTTCTCTGAGATTGACTAAGTTCCCGTATGTTATAAATGAGAAAACTGAGGTCCCAAGAGTTAATATTGTTGGTTTATGGTCATACATCTTTTAGGGGCAAAGTCCAGACTGGAATTTAGGTATTTAGATTTTCTGTGGAATACTCTTTCTATTCTCCAATGTTGCCTCTCAAATGTTGATTCTTGATAATTAGTATGTCCAGCCTCATTCCTAAAGAAACTTGAAGCAACTTAAAAACTACCTATAAAACAAGGTTAAAATTCAAGATAAGAAATGAAGAGATAGGGCAACTACGAACATGAAAAATAAGATGAATACACATTGCCTTCCACAAATTCCTATATACTCGCCTTGGTGCAAGTTCGTTTGCTAACAGAAGCAGTACAAAACAAAAGCATTTTAAACCTACATTTTAAAAGACAGAAAAACAATAAAGAAAAGAATGAATAATAACAAGACTAAAAGTTTATAGAAAAGTTTTCATTTCTTATCACATCCTATTACATGTGCATTTCTTTCAAGTACAAGTACAGTTTTAAGATCTTTCTCTTCAGTGGTTCATTTCTGGCACTGAATGAACATTTGCAGACAATAAAAAGGGTGAGATTAATTGCTTTAAGTAAAATGTACTAATATAATTCCCACCTATTAAATAAATAGCCAGCAAAGAGACTTTTACCATTTTCAGAAGCCAAAATGAAATCCACATACCTCTGATTACAAAGCTGACATGCAAAGCAGTCCAGGTGGTACACATTGTCCTTGGCGCGCATCACCATCTCAAAGGCAGGGATGAGCTTACTACAGGCTGCACAGTTTCCCGTTACACCAAAGAGCCTAGAACAATAAACATTTTTTTCAAACTCTTACAAGGAAATCTGAGATGGTGACTAGAGAAGACGCTAATGCACTTTGTAAAGATATCAATACACAATGCCTTGTAATGTACTCAAGTGAGTTTTATCCTAGGTGTATACATAAATATTCTTCGGTAATACATACACAGTTGACCTTTCTTGATGAGAATCACATCTTGTTTGAGAAGAAAAGAAAAAGACAAATACAATGAGAAGCTTATACAAACAGAAGTCAACAGGGGTGAATCCACAGCAAAAATGTTTTACTTGTTAGAATATGCAGTAAATATAAAAACAATGCAAGTTTGGTCTTAATACCACATATTAAACATTATAATTGGGGGAAAAAAAACATTTGAATGACTCATTGTTTTTTGACATCTAGTTACTAAAAGGTTTGCCATTATTAATAAAAGAAAATTTATGAACAAACCATTTAAATAGTCAAAAAACATTAAAGGTGCATGTACCTTATGGCTCTATACCATAGTTATAGCTATGATTATGTTATTCAGGTAGCACATTAAAGTAAATGAGACTGTAAACTATATATAGCTAGATCAGGAATAGAAACATAATATACTGTAAGAACCACTGGAATTGTCTGGGAAAAAGGTATTTTTAAAAAATCCTATTTGCTGTAGATTTCTGCAAATAGTTATTGTAATGACCTAAAATATAGTACAACATAAAATATCTCCATGGTTTCATAATGGAAGCAAATAAAATATTTTATCCATTTGCACTGGCAATATTTAAACCAAGTTTCTTTAAAATTGTTAATGGTGGTGAAGAGTTATTACAAATAATATTCTGTGCATAGTAGTTAATGTATTTTTTAACTAGGAAGCAAACTAGATGAAACACACCACATCTGCCAGTTTTCTTTTTTCTCCAGCATCAGGCTGACAGGAGAAAAATATAATGGCTCTCATGGGAAAGACCAAATTAAAAGCAGTTCTAAACTAATGAATTCAAAGGTGCTATAGAGAAAACTCATTTTAGTTATAAAAATGTACTTTAAAAAATCTTAGCCTTTCATTTTATTGAATTTAAGGATTACACACAAATGTGCTTAAGTTTCTCTTATTACTTTCTATATACTCCAAAGATAGATCTTTGCTTAAGGCGTTCATATTAATTTTCAAGTTTATAACTATTTCCTATTACCAGGCTAATGACAAATGTTGGAGAGAGTTGTGAGAATGGCTTCTAAATATTTGGCAAAACTCGTAATAAATGTTTATGCTTACGTTTTTGTTAGATTGTCTCTTGAAGAACTTAAGCTCCTTGAGGGTAGAAACTATGCTTTTCAGTTTGCTAAGTATAATCTGTGCACTTGATAAAAAGTAAGCAAGGCTTGTATTCAAAATGACTAAATTAAAAAGTGTTAGACACTTATTTTCCTGAAAGAATGTTTAAAATGTTTTAATATACTTATTTTAAGGAATATTACTCTAATAACCTTTCTGTTCTCAGTTTACAATCCCTATTTTGGAAAATAATTTTTCTTTAAAAAGAAACTCATTGGAAATATAATATCTCACATCTCCTACTGGCATCATTAAAAATAAAATCATCACGAACTACAGCTTTCATCCTATTCTTTTGTCAGAAGAATTTTTTTTGTTCATTCTAACATTTCACGTTTACTTTTCAGCGTACTTCACGTGATCTATTCAGGAGTCACATCACTTACATGTGCCATTCGTTTCTTCTGTTCTTTCATTATTATTATTTTTTTGAGAAATAAGGAAATCTTAAAAGTTCTTTATTGCGTGAATATAGATGCACTGGTGGATATAAAATGTGATTAGTCTGAGAGAAAGCAGTTTTTAAGAACTACTCAGTTTGCTTATACCTAATAAACATACACACACAATGCCATTTTGAAATTCTGGACATAGTTTCCCCCAATTTCAATTGCTCTCGCTAGCTGAGCATTTATCAGCTACCTGATTAGAATTTGTTTCCACACAAACCATTGATCATCAGCCTATTACTAGGCAAATGACAGTTAATTACCCACTACATTAACCACTGGGACCTGAGACCTGCTTCTGCTGCCATCAGTCAACATGATAAATGTGGCAAGCTCAGTAATGCATGGCCAGCCCTGAGCTGCCTGCTATACTGTGAACAACCCTCAATCTCACTTCCAGGCCCAGGAAAATCTATGGCAATCTGCATAATTACAAGCTCTGGGTTAATAACAGACAAATGATTTGTTGCATCTAAACAAAGTCCTTGGAATGGTCCCGGTCTCTGGTGGCTGCCCGTACAGCATGCGGCCACTAGTGTACTTTCCACTATAATGTGCACAAAACAGTTCTCTGACGTTATAGCCTTCCAATTTGTTACCCTCCAATTTATGGATTCTGCATATGTGATTTTTAATCATTAAAGGACTCTTGAAGCAATATTATCTTAATTATTCTCTGCTGTAACCAGGGAATTAGGCTTCAGATAAAATTTTCTTCTTCCACGCACTCTCCCTGCCTCGCTGGAGGCTCCATCAGTTTCCATCTACACCTGGACTCTGAAATCCTAATGATGAATTATTGCCCCTTTTCCTAAGAGGGCGAACCTTACAAGGGAACATTTTACTGAACTGTCAGCTCACAGACTGAGTGCGGAGATGCGGAAATCTGATCTAATTTACTGCAAAACGATGCATTTGTTAGACTTTTTCCTCAGTTTGGTCCAAGGATCAAGAGAGATCATTCTATAGCCACATTCACGGGCTCCTTTTGCTCACTGGGACAAACCGAAGATTCTCTGGGAAAGGAAACAAAGTCCTGTTTTACAAGATGGGGTTTTCAAAATATATAATGTGATCCTTTGCTTTTCAAACATAACATTCAGACTCTCAGGCAAAAAGAATTTTCATGTATATCAATTAAGCTTAAGGCATGCATAGTCCTCATTTGTAAGATTTTTGCAGATATGTCTAGGAAATATTCAAGGAGTCTTTTAATTATCTAATTCATTTAGACTATTCATAATGCTAGAAATTCCTGTAACCCCTTCCTCCCTACTCCTCACTCTAGACTCATTTACAAGGGTGTTAATACTGATCCACTACCTGTTTAAGCTAGGGATATCAGTAATCTCCTATTTATAGGATCACATAAAAGGAGGACCTAAGTGCATTTAGTAAGTAGTACATTGAGACAGACAAAGCTTTATTTAAAAAGAAAATGATTTTGAAATGTTCACATAAATTAATCATAGAATACCAACTCATAAATTTATGGTAAGGAAAAAAATAAGGTTATTGATCCATTTTGTTCATCTTAAGATGTCTTACAGATTATTAAAGCATGGCAGGGGTTAATTTGCCAATATATAGGCTACGCTGTTCCTTACCATTTATGCTCATAAAAGGCTTTAAGCAATATGACCTTTATCTTGTTTCTGACACACTACCAAAAGTAGACTTACAATATAAAAGGTGACAACTGTCATCTATACAATATCGGTGCATATTACTATTTGTAGAAATCCCAAAGGAGGTTTCTGTCTCTTTTCCATTCCATTTTTGCTGTTACTACCTGGTATTGACAATCTAAACACAGACACGAAGCTAAAAACCAAACAGACAACTTTCTTATGGGTATGAACTCAGCATATCTGTATGCTGTATGACATTTCCTACACAGTATGAGGATGACAAAATATTTCATAATTTTTGTGTATGGGTGGCATAGCAAGAACTAAAATAATGCACACATACATTTTAATGGTAGCTGGAAAATTTTGCATTTTTACTACATGTGCAACAGCTTTTGTAACATAGTCATAAATCAGGTGAATTCTATATGGTTAGTATATATCCATTACTAAAGTTCTTGGGGGTGGGAGTAGAAAAAAACTCAAGATGTATAATCATTTAACATGGCAATAATGAATACGGTTTACTACAGGCATGGGTAGAGGGAGGAATGAGTGCTTGTTGTATTGGTGTCTTTTATTTCACAGCACCAGATGTTTCTATAGATTTTTTACCAGGTCAGTGGCTCAAGTCACTAAATCAAATTCCCCCCAAGCCAATGGAAAGCATGGCACTTGACTCAAATTAATTTATTATTTGGGAAAAAAATGCATAAAGAAATATCACCGCAGTAAACCTTAACTCTCAACCAAGATCAAATATTCTCTTCTAGTATTCGGACAATTCTTATTTTAGCAACTTAAAATGATATGAGTTTAACAGTAAATATTTTTTTTTAAATATTGAGGGTAAGACTTAGTTTCGTTATCATCTCACGTAAAAAACTCTCTGCAGAATAACTAGAGACGAACAGAGAAAGGAAAGTTTGGTTTTCTAAGGAGATGAAATTGTAATCAATTGAAAAGATCTTTAACTTTTGACTGCTAGATGGTAAAGTTATATTGAATATGCTATGAGGGAAGGAATGGAACATTCTCACACACTGGGAAGAACAACTGCTTTTTTGTCTATTACAAATATATTTCTCATCTCCTTTTCCATTTCATTTTCTTCTTAAACTAAGGAATGTTGTGAGAGAAAATGAAAATACTTTAAACATTCAATTCTTTTGTTTTAAATGTAAAAAGCTCACCCATCACAAGGCTGAAGAGAGATGAACCTATTGTTCTCTCTCCTGTTGGGTCTTAGCGTGTGCTCCGCTGTCACAGAGACGAAGATATTGTGGGGTTAAAGAAAAAAAAAAAAGGAAACACTGAACATTTGAAAATGTACAAAGAAAAATGTAAAAAATGTTTAACATTAATTTGAACTACTAATTGCTACACAGTTGGGCTTAGCACACATTTTTAGTATACGTTTGTGCATAATAACTTTGAATTTTTCTAAAATTAGGCTTAAACAAGCCAAAGAAGTCGACTATGTTTCATGTTTTAAAGAAACTAGATACATTTCCTATTTAGAGGAAACTTAGAGACTATCTCTTTCATAATTAAGTACTTTTAGTCTATGAAATTAACTTTATTTTAGCTTATTAAGTTCACCTGTGGTATATTTTTTTATTAACATATATAGATCATGTCAAAAAGAAACATAAAAGCTATTTGCTAAAACTAAAGTTTAATATGTATTGATATATATGTGTATAGTAATATATAAGTATATTCTATGTGGGTGTACATGTATTCCTGTATGTGTGTATGTGTGTATATATACACATATTTATATATGAGTGTGTATGTATATATATGTATGTATGTATGTGTGTGTGTGTGTGTGTGTGTGTGTGTGTGTGTGTGTGTGATGTATATATATCTCATATGTATATGAGAAGGCTAAACAGCCTAGATGGGTGACTGAGGCTTCATGTTTGGTGCAGTAGTATTTTTAGAGCATCCTCAGAATGTGCCCCTCTCCCATGCTCAGGCAAAACGCCACTCTTCCTTGAATCAGAGAGAACAGCTCTAGGCAGCATCAGGCTGGGTGCTCACACCCAATGCAGAGGGATAAATTCTTAAGCATCTGCCAACAACCAGTTGAATTTACTAAGTATCAGCTTATGATCCAGCCCAATTAAACTACAACAACATGGTGGAGATAATAAAATTTTAGGTAAAAAGTCAACACCAGACAGAAAGGAAGATGAATTGACTTTTTGGATTTTGGAATCCTTGAGATCTACACTCAGTACTACATTGGGAACAGTGAAAAAAGAATAAAAAAAAAAGAATGCTGAAAGTGAAGAAAGATTTTGGTGAAAGCCATTGTCGTCTATCTCTCTGGGCCTTGCATTTTAGGCAAAGAAAAGACTAAGGAAACATTTTAGAAAGTCTTGATTCCCATATTAAAACTATATTTGACTTATAGGAAACTATCATTCTAGAACTAGTTCAAGTTCCATGAATGTTTGGTTAGAAGTCCCTGCCCTAAACAATCAGAATCTACTCCAATTTGGGCACTATGATTCAAAATAGGTTGCCATAGACTTGAGATAGTTCAGGAAAACAAAGCAAAACTCATACTGTAAATATAGACCTTTAAGTTTTATCATAGAGATGGTTCTTTCTTCTCTTCCAATCAACTCTAAGCCAAGCTAATTACCCTTTCACTCGTTGTCTGTAGCTGTGCTGACCAGTATGGCAACCACTAGCCATATATGGCTGTTGACCACTTGATATATGGGTAGTCTTTATCGAGATATATTCTAATTGTGACATACACACTGGACTTCAAAGTTTAGCATAGAGTAGTAAAATATTCCCTGAATAATTTTTAAATATTGATTACATATTGAAACGATAACTGAATTCATTTGGTTAAAGAAAATATGTTTTTAAAATTAATTTGAGCTTTAAAAAACTTTCTTTTTAATGGGGCTACTAGAAAAATTAAAATAAAATGAGGATCACATTATATTTTTACTTGACAGTACAAGTCTATAGCCTTAGCTTTCTTTGTATCCCTGAATATACAAGACTTATAACAGTTAAACAAATGAAGATGTAGAATTTTGTAATTGAAACTGATCCGAGAAATCTCTCTGGCTATAGATTAAAAAAAAAAAAAGTTAGGCTAGAGATATTTTATTCTCTGTATGCTAATGGCATGGAATCATTATAGTACACCCATATCTTAAATAGATAAAAATGTCCCATCGATTTTTCCAGTTTTAGGCTTACTCAGTATTAACTCCTTTCTAAACTTAGCATTTTCTGCTCCACGAAGGCAGCAATGGAGTAATATATAAAGAAAAACGAGCTGACATTCGGGCTACCTGGCCTCTGTCCTAGCTCTTCCATGAGGAGCAGGAAATACCCCATGTCTATATACAGAAGCTTACACCATTACTTAATGGCAGAGTGAGCATGAAAAGCTATGTCTTCTTATCCAAATATAGTCCTTTTCTCACTAGTATACTTCTCTGTTTTACCCTGTTAAAATGGGGCGAGAAGAGGCTGCACTGGACAAAAGTCTCTGGGTTGCTGACCTGACAGAGAGTGATTTACGTAAAATCATCATCTCTTTCTTCACACCTGACTCAGTTAAAAGTTGCAAACAGTATTTAAATATTACACTTTCACTTTTAACAAATAACTGTCAATTTCTCCTCATATCCATTTTGTAAAGCTTTATAAGCAGGTGTTACTGCAATTTATGATTGGCATTGCAACCTACTGGGAGAAGTGATTCAGGGAAAAGTAAAATTGAATATTTTTCCTTCAACGTTTGATGAGGATAATACTTCTGGGCAAATATGGCAAGTGCACCAACATTTCACAGAATCATAAAATCTTAGTCCTGAAGAGAAACTTTTGTAACTAGAACAAAAGAAATGTATCAAGCTTGCTATTTATTATTGTGATATTTAAAAGATCAGATTTTTCAAATTTTTAGATACAGTTATGGAAACATCTCCAATAATAAGAGGTAGAGAAAATAAGAAACAATAAAACAAAGGATAACATATGAACTGAAATTAGAAATAGATTTTTTAAATAATAAAAGTAGAAATTTCATGTAATTACTATAGCATCTCTGCTCTAATTTTGTTTTCAGTGAAGAGGAGGGCAAATCAGTCACAATTGTATGAGCACAAAAATCTATGACTATTTTTACAGATATTGTAGGCAATTTAGTTACTATATATTTCTCTCTTGATATAAGTGAGGAAGTTGTTTATAGAGCAAAATAAATTAGGCACTAGTTTTAGCCAGAGTACAATAAATGCTAATTGGAATATGCTAGATACAATTTTATAATAAAAGCTTTTAAGAATTTTTTAAAGTGATAATCTTTTTATCATTAGTTTCAAAAAGCTTTGTCTACTTAAAATTTCACAGGTCTTTCAAGGTGGAGACTTTTTAAGTAAGTAATATTTTTCTAAAACTCACACTGAAATCTTTTTATATCTTTATAGATTCTCAGAGGCCTATAATTACTTTTTCTTTTATCTTTGTTTTTCACACTTTTCTTTGCATGTACTGTATATAAAAGTGAACAAGAAAGTAAGTGGTGAGGAATCTTATTTCAAAATATTATTTTTACACATCTCATAACTAATGAACTTGAAGTACTGAAATGTTTCAACAGAAAAGAAAAATAAAGAGAAAAAAACATTTACAGGAAGGTGATGAAGGTTACTGTGTCAACAGTTATTTGAGAATTAATCATGGGAAAGATTTTTCTTTGATCTTTTTCAAATAAGCCACTTAATATTTTCATGTCAATTTCACCATGTTTCCAAGTGCCACTCACTCATTCATTCAGGCACTAACCGAAACACACTAATGCTCCACTGGGAAACACTGACTTGATGATGTCAGTGTGATCGGAACTGCAATGCAAAACTCATCTGTTCTGATGTAAAGTGAATCTTTCTTGTCTAGAGATTATAAATAAGTGACAGTAATTGCTTATTTATAAAAAGTAAACAAATTACTTACTAAGGCATTTACTTATTTTTTAAACTAGCCAGTAAAATTTCAGACAAACATTTCTTCTAAGATTAATTAGTATGACTTCTAAGAAAAAGAACTTTGTAGAATAATGACAACCTACGTAAGGACCTATTGTTTACAATTTAGTTTAAAATTTTATTTAAATCTTTTATCCTACTTCTTTGAAGAAACAACTAAATTACAACATGTTATTTTAAAGTAAACAGCAGGATTTGGGACATCGTGTAATTTATTTTATAAGTTAAATTTACCAAAGAAAAAAGATGCAGAAAATGTTATCACAGATATCCATCCTTGTTTTTAATCAAGGTTATTTTGTTATGGGAGCATCAGAGTATACCCTGGCTCCAAATTCCATTAATATAATCTTCAAAGTTTCATGAAATATATTTTATTTGTTCTCTTTTTTAAAAGTATTTTCTGCAGAAAAATTCTTTAGGGTTTTAATGAACAATTGTTATTAAATTCTTATAAGAAAGCGCTCTCAAAACCATCATTTAAAAAAAATCACGTGTGGGTTAACTATGTGTAATGAGAGTATTCATGCATTGCAGTTTGCCCAGGACAATCCTGTATATGTTCCTGTGTCCCAGTCTAATTATTAGCAGTGCTTTCTTTATCAAGTGTCCTGGGTTGGATACATTATATGGCAACTCTAGTAATAGCCAAAGATCAATTAGAATTCAGAGTTTTCAAATTCTGTTCTTCAATCCTTTTTTATCATTTGACCCAAACAGGCAAATTGAACTAAATACACTTTAAGGGCTTTTGTATAATTTTAAAATTCTGTGATACTGCACTCTAGTTGAAGTGTAACTGAATGATTCAGGTTAAAACTAATTTGGAGAATCTGACTTTTAGTTGTCAGAATGAATTTGTAATATTCTCTTAAAACTCAGTTAAAGGGAAGGTACACACAGTTTATTCAACATGAGTTAGTCGTAATATATATGTATACATATATATGTATATATATATATGATACATATATGTATATGTGTATACCTATGTATACACATATATACACACATATATGTATATATGTGTGTGTGTATCAAGACTCTTCGAATCGACTATCTCCTAACCAGTTTTTTTAAATTTCTGACAAAAAACTTTATTCTCTAATAAAATTATTTCTAAACAAAAACAACATGAGTTAGTCGTAATATATATGTATACATATATATGTATATATATATGTTTGAGAATATATATTATATATACGAATTGAATTTTTAATTTGAAAATCCTTGTAAAAAATTGTAGATTGCTTAATGTAGGATTTAGAAGAATTGCCAAAATAAAGCCATGAAACCAATTATTTGTAGGATTAGATGAGTTCCTCTTTGGAATAAGAAATTAACAAAAGCTAGAAGACTCGAAAAGGTAAAAAAGTTTTGTGGAAGGGAGAGGTATAATTCTTTAGTATTAATATGTCCAAGCCTGATATTTTCCACAATAATCAGTATGAAACTCAACACAGTATTATGGAGGAGAAACATTAAAGTCAAATTTTCGTCTAGTAAAAAACTACACAAAAAGAATTAAAATCAAACCCATAGATTATCGTTTTGTATATATATGTATAATATTATTCATAAACAGACATGATTTTTTAAAATAGTTTTTAAAGCACTTTCTTTTGTTAAATGCTATTTTCATAGCACTAAGTTTAAATAAAGACTTTGATTTTGGAATGTGTATATATTTTCTTTATAAAAAGATAGAGCTGCTGAGGTACTTCCTTTGTTGTGCCACCTTTAGGACTTATTTGAAGTACTTCTTAGAAATTGCTATGCCACGGTGTCCAGAATTTTAACTATTCTTTAACACTTCTAAGATTGGATGTCAACTCTTAATAAACAGAGAGTGTACTGGGGTGTATAACATCAATATATAGCTAACCTCCAAGTTTTAAATACATTGAGTTCAGTTATCTCTAGAAACATGCATATATTACTAACTGTATAAAGCTCTTCTTAGTGTCAATAGAATAAATAATTTTGTAAGAAATCTAGGCAAACCATTTTGGAAAAAACTATTCAATGAATATATGTTAAAATAATTTGCTCTAAGAATATTACATTATGGCAGAATCTGCTAAAATATTTGATACAAATTCATTCATCTAATTTTCTAGCTGTGAGAATAATACCAAGTGGATATGAAAATAAGTTATCAAAACAGGAAATTACAAATATTAAACCTATAATTACTAAAAGTAGAGATACTTTCTAAGTAATTAGTGCAATTCTCGAAATACTTTTTATGCTTTTATTATGTATTTTCCTATCCAGATACATTTTATGAAGAAAAAAATTATGCTTAAATCACTTGAAATTTTAATTTTTTTCTATTACAGTTGAGAATAAGCCATTTAGTCAAATCATAGATAAAGAAAAACCATTTTAATTAAATATATTTCAATGTCTATTCACAAATGCCCATATATTACTCATGTAAATGTTAATTGGGGTTATGAGAGAAAATATTGAATAAGGCATTAACAATTTTAGATTATTAGTGAACAAAAACAGACAAAGCAGAAATAAAGATTTGGAACTCAGACATATTGAATATAGAGAAATGAAGTACTGGGAATCCTTTGACAGCTGATATTTCCTAGTAACCAGAGGCCCTGAGAAGACAACTTAAAAGATATTTGAACTTATGCGTGTGAGTCTCTCTATGCGCTGTGTGTCCACATGTATAAATAAAGTACTAACCTACTAGTTATCTCTTTTTACTCTCAGCCTGTCAAAAAAACCTGTCAGCTGCAAAGGCGATAAGGGGGGCAGTTTAAAGAAGATACTGGAGCCTTAAGCTTCTTAATGTGCCAAGAATCAATCCCATGAAAGCAAACAACTTGAAAAACGGTATATGTATTTAGAAAGCTCTCTGGCTCCCTTCCTTCTCTGCTCCAGCCAAGCTCGCGTTCAAGTTTTCTCACCCTAATGACCCCTGAAGCAGCCCTGAGGGATTGCAAAACAAGGCCGTTACACAAGGCAGCTTGCTAATTGAGAAGTTGATCGGGGGTAGAGAAATCCTGCTTTACCACGTTAAGTGTCGAAATCAAGCATGACTAGATTGACGTCGCCAAATCACCGTCTGGAGGCCACTCCACGCCAGGAGCAGCAGGGCTTTTCACACCTGATAGGCCCTCACTCTATCTACATCAAGTCACATTAAGAAAGGAATGTATTATGGAGCTGAGGCCGATGCCTGAGAAGCATTACTTCACTGCCTAATTGCTGCTCCGACGCTTCCCCCAAGTTAACAAATGTGACCACGTGGTGGACCTGCAGCTTACCTGTTCCCTTTGCCAATTTTTTTGCTATTAGAAAAACATTACCACCATCAAACCCCAAATGAGTTATAGGAAGATAACTGGGTTAGAAATTCTGTATTACGTATCTTAATGACACTGATTCAAATTATAGAACTCTTGGACAGTTTATAAACAGTGTCTCTTTAAAGTTTTTTTCTTTTTCTCTTTTTATTTTTTTTATGAGGTTGCAGATTCACGAAGTATGATCAATGAAAATGCCTGAAAACAGAGGGAGATTTAGACACCCCACAGTGTGTGGAAGAGAGGAGAGACTTTATTTGAACTTTGAGTTCCTAGTCATGGATTTCCTGCTCTCCAAACCTAAAATCTCCTGTGACAGATGGCATAATAGATATTTCCGACAGCCCAGACTGGCAGGCTAGTATTACTTGGTGTTTTTTCCAATACTCTATTTCTGACAGTTTCAAAGTACTTCACCAACTATGGGTTTGGGGAGGAGGGGATGGGGTGGACCTGAATTAGGATCTTCTTCTCTTATTTCTACCATTTTTAAATTATGTATCTCAGTTTTCTGAGAAAATGGAATTAATTCCTGTCTGTCCTCTATTAACCACAGGGACATAGGAAAAAAAGTTTATTTCCAACTATAAAGATGTATTTATTTATTTATTAGCCATTAGAAAAAAATGCTTAGAGAAATTCATAAAAGAAAAATTAATCTTTACCATACTTATTGGGAAATGGTAGGTGGCAATCATTGTGTAGGTGGGGAAACTGAGGCACAGAGGTAGCAGTCGGTCACTTCATATCTTACAGTCTATTAGTAGCACTGATGCAGACCTGTCAGTGTATGTTTTCTGAGACCCAGACTGGTGCTAATTCCACATCCAACCTTCTTTCTTGCTCTCAATCCAAATATGATAGATAAGATAGTGTGATAAACGAGTAACAAAGAGAAACAAATGAGCAAAAAACATACGCGAGCAAAAGATATTTTCTTACCTATGAAAAGATGACAGGGCAATCCATAGTACTCTAATGCAACACTGACTGCCCAGTCATAATCTAAACTTAACATTACAGTGTCTGTCATGTTTTTATGAACAGCTCAACATTCTCTTTTGGAGCTCAACATTAAGAAACAAACCCACAAGAATAAAACTCCACTAAAACTGAGGCTTTACTTATTTTAGAAAATCTTAAGCATAGGATCAACTTCCACACACTAAAGGTGATACTGTCTACAAAGCATTTTTAATGGAAATAGCCACTAAAAGTCTAAGTCCTCTCTGATAATTATACCTCAGCAAATTAGACAGATCATGTAAAAGACTTCCCTGTGCTTATGTTTTAAAGAAACATCTCAAATCAATATCCATATAAAATCTGGTCAATTATGTAAGGGCTTAGTGTATGAAGGCTAATGTTTATTTAGCCCAGTCTCTGGACCTGACACTGTCTTAAAGTGTTTTACAAGCATTATCTCATCTGCCCTCACAATAAGCAAATGAGGCAGGTGGTAGTTTATTCTCCCATTTTACAGATAAAGAAAACAAAGCATTCAGAGTCATGTAACATACCCAGATAGTTAATAGGAGAGCTGAACTCCACAGACTCCCCTCTTACCTCAAGAGATCAGATGGAAGGTCAGAGGTAATTCACTCCTCCCCCTTCTTAAGGATCACTCTTTACTTCCCCACCTCTAGGAAGGGCTTATACTTAAGGCTAAATCTGCCTCCTAGACCTTCCACACTAAGCCCTTACGGGACAAGTCTAGTTTTCCTTACATACAACATCCTCTTCTGCAGACTACATACCCACCCGCCCCACTCCCACCCCCTCACATTCAATGTTGAAATGAATTGTGACAATCTGCAAGTTCTTCAAACCAGAGGTCTCAAATTCACCCACAAAGCACACCCAGCTAGTTTTCTCTTAAATACCATATGGACATATCCTTTTTTTCTTCCTTTTAAGTGGTCTCCCTCTAGCATGCATCATTTCTTCCCTGGACTCAGGCCCTGACCTCCTAGCTGAATGTCTTTTCTGCCAGCCCTACTCTTCACTCTACACTCTGCAGCCAGTTACCTTTCTATAACACAGATCCAATTTGTTGTTTCTGCCTATAACCTTCTATAGCTCCCCACTGAATGCAAGATAAATGCATGAAGGTACAAAAGGGCCAATCTGTCTGGCCTCAGTCTTCCTCTCTGTCTTCTCTTCCACATCTACACATCACCCCCAACATGTTCCCTCCTCCCTAGACTCACCATCTACTTTCATACCTGACTCCCTATTATTCCTACCGAAGCTAGTTTTCCTGGGCAACTACTACTCCTTTTCTATGTTTAGCTCAAATGTAATTGGTTCTCTGAAGACTCTCTGATTTCCTTGAGGCAAAATGAATAACATCCTCCATTGGATATTGAAGAAGTTTTTATATACTACCTGAACCTTACTTCATTTGTACCAGCTTACGTCCCTCTGTTTGTCTCTTTCTTGATCAGTAGTAAGCTCCCTGATAGCATGCCCTACTCTTTTCTCAGTGCCTAACTCATGTAATATTCACAAGCTTTGAAATTACTGAATTACGGAATAGGGCCATAACTGGAAATTAGCACTCTTCCCTTGTCAACTAAATAGATTTCATACAGGAGTTTTACTTTTAACTACTAGATTAATATCAACTATTGTTAAAATCCCATTCTAAAATCAGTATATAATGGATATTATACCTGTAAGTGGAAGTCAAAACAGACATGATCAGACCACCCTCCTCATGTCCTTTCCCGAACTATATCTTATAGAAATAATGCAATAAGGCCAAAGCTGCATTGAGTAAAGCTACATCATGACCATGTTAGGCAACATCATCAACTCTTTGCTCAAACTCAGCTCAGATTAGGTCTGTCCTTTATCATATTCCAGATGGTTTAGGTGTCAACACATCAGAACTGCTACTAGCAACTACAGAAAACTTGTTAACTGGTATCATCTCTACCCATATCTGGTAAAATTTCTTTACCATCATTACACCATTACTCTAAAGAGTAACAAAAAACATAGGTCATAAAATTCTATATCTAACCTTAGCCAGTCAGCTCCAAAAGTGCACCAACATGCAGGCTAATGTTGTGAGAAAGCACACCTCCTTCTGAGTCTCAAGATGCATCTTCTAAATCTCCTTTCCAGCTTCCAGGACCATCTCTTACTGCAATTCTTCATGAAGTTCAGTTATTAAAAATCACGTTTTCCCCAACCATCTGATTATTCTTTCTTATTTTTATTATATATGTTGCCACTTTATTGCAATTATTTAAGCATTGCTAAATATTCCATTCTACCCCACACCCTCCTTCTGCTCTCCAGTCAATATTTATTGAACTCCTACTACCTGTCAGGTATTCTAATAGATGCTCAATAGAGTAAAACAAATAAAACACTTCTTTACCCTCGAAAGGTTTGCAGTCTAGTGCTGGAAAGAGACAAGTAGGCATAAGAACAAAAGTACGTTCTCTCCTTATAACAAACCAGTCTGCACAATCTGGAAGAGGATTTTTTTCTTGTAGTTAATTCCCTCATTTCAATAATCTGTTCAATGACCTCCAATGGCTCCATCTTACCCAAATAATAATATTCGTCCTGCCCAGGATGGCTCTCTGAACCAATTCTACAGGACCAGAGTTCTCTCTTCTAAATGAGCTACCTAATTAAGGTTGCCAGATTTAGGATGCACAAATATTGCATGGAGCATACTTATACTTAAAACATTACCTGTCACTTATCTGAAATTTAAGTTTAACTGGGGATCCTGCATTTTGTCTGGCAATTCTATGCTTAATTTGACCAGCCCACTTGCCTCATTGTTAAATTTAAAATGGATTCTAGTGCTTGGGTAGGCAGCTGCTTTCATCTGAACTGTGTTATCTTTTCATGTTTCATGCCAATCCATCCCATCTCCTCCCAGAAGTCTTCCAAGAGACTGCACTTTCCTATGAACTCTTGTAGTTTAATTAAACTTAGAAAACATTAAGTAACTACCTAAAGTGATAGTACTGCAATTTTCTCAAATCGAATTGAATATTTGGGGGGTTCTAAGAGAATTATTTTTTTCCTTCTAAAGGAAACTACTCGAGTTTGAGAAATATCATTTTTACTTGGCTCACTTGAATAACATAAATTCAAAATAACTTCTCATCTCTTCAATATTAAATGGGTTGGGGGAAGAGGGGAGGAGTAGAGTAGAAAGGGAGTTGGGCGGGGGAAGGAAGTTGTGTTCTTTTTGGTATAGATCCATCTCAACCTGCCCAGGCTCAGGTCTGAATTCAAAGCACTACAAATATCATATTAATTCACAGAAAGTATATTTAAGAAGAAATCATTCATAGTTCTATACTTAATAAAGTCTCATTTGAAGTAAAAAGCAAAAAAGAAGTCCTTTATTCCAATGAAATATATTGCACTGTTAAGGTCTAATATATTACATTTATACACATTCTTGACAGAATATATCACTGCAAAAAGGTGACCTTTTCCAACCCAAATACTCTCTAGAGCCTAGTTTTTTAAAAAAGGCATTGATTACAAAGGTCACAAACTTCCATAGGGATTTTTTAAAAAAGGGAACAAAATGTCTTTTCTAGCATTACATTATATACATATATAATTTATACACACATACACATATAATCCCCTTGCATAACACATTATTAAGTATTTAGAGAAACCATTACAAAATGATTTGGCTGTTTTCCAATAGGTTTAAGAAACCAAAAAAAAGTTATCCAAATTTCTTTACTCATTAAAAAATATATATAGATATATTTTTACCAGAAAAACAATGGAGAAGCCTCAGAACAGAATTAAGATCAAATGTATCTGATGCCACTGATGAGAAACAGGTTTCCTGGTAAGTATTTCATACCCTGCCAGGTATACATTTAATTGACTGACAATTTAGCAGTGTTACACCAGTAGCTTTGAAAAGTAACACAGATGTTTAAGTGAACAGTTCCCTTGCTTCTGACTGGCAGCATTAAGGCACACTATGACTGTGGTCACTACACACTAAAGCACAGGCAGAGAATGGGTTCTGGAGGAATGCTGTCTGGATTTGAACCCTTCCTTGACCATTTGCACCTTGGGAATCTTTGTCTAAATAACTTAATCATCCTGTGCCTCAGTGTCTTCATCCCTAAAATGGGTATAATAAATATTCCCAAAGGGAAAAAAGTTTACATCTGTGAAACAATTAATTAGCAAAGTTCCCAGCTCATGGAAAATATCTCAAAAATAGTACTAAGGGGAAAGATTTTTGTCTGTATTTTTCACTATTATAGCCCCAGTCTTTGGAACAGTATCTGGAAGAGAGTAGATCCTTGAGAGGTATTTGTCATCACCTGAGTCTCACTTCTGGTGACTTTATTTCACAATGTTAAAATCAACCCACATAATTTCATTGCTGTTATAACAGCACTATCCTCAGTCCAGTTGAAACTGTTTTATATTTATCTAGTATATGTAAACAGAAAAATAGAGGGGAATCTTTTTTAGTAGTTTTCCTTTAAAAAGATTTCTTCATAGGAATGCTGGACTCTAATGCCTATGCATTTATTACTATTCTTAATGAATTTCTTCTCCATTCATAGAGTTACTTTTTTTTGGCATAGAGTAAAACTACAAATTCTATTTACCTTGTCTTTTAGCTAGCTACTCTGCCAAATTTTCTTATTAATTCTCGAGTTTTCCCAATTATCTGCAAAGAAAATAATTTCCTTTTTAATATTTATACTGATTATTTTCTTATTCTGTTACATTAGCTAGAACCTTTAAAACAACATCAAGTAAAAGTGACAGTAAACAGCCACAGAGTTGTAAAGTACAACATAGGGAATATAGTCAATATTATTGTAATGGCTGTGTGTAGTGCCAGATGGGTGCTATAGTAATCGGGGGGATCACTTTATAAATGATATAACTGTCTAAGCAAAAAGAAAAGAAAGAGTGACAGTGAATATTCCTGTTTTTTTTTTCCTGGTTTTAATGAAAATTACCCTCTCAGTATTTAACTTTTATATATTTGCTAAGTTTCAGCAAACTTTCTTAATCATAACTTGCTTCCCCTTTCTTAATCTTAACTTGCTTCCCCTTACTTCTCCTTACCTGGAAGTTTGTACTGGCTGCTGAATTGTATAACTTGCTCTTTTGGCACATATGGCTATCGCCACGGTATTCCCTCCTTTGGTTTGATAATGTAACAAAGGCCGAAACATGTCCTGGTGTTCATTTCTTGCATTCTAGAAATAATCTTACCTGTTCCTGGTGTATTATCAATTTTATACATTGATAGACCAGTTGCTAAAAGCTTTCAAGTTGTTACATCTGTATTCATAAATAAAATTAGTCTCTATATGTTTTTATATTGTCTTTATCAGGTTAAGGTACTGTACTAGACATATCAATTTTATATAAGCTGAGTTTTAGATATTTTGAGCTTGAGTTTCCTGTGAAACATTCAATTGCAGATGCTAAGAAAAATGCTAGATATACATGGCTTAAGCTTGGAGGACAGTAAAGCACTGCAGGTAGAGATTTAAGAGTCATCACGATATGAGCAGAAATTAAAACTATGAAGACAGATAATATCTCCTAGTAAAAAGTATATACCTCAATAAGATCAGTGTCCCTAAGGTACTATCCTTCACTCTTTTAAGTGTCTGATGGAATGAGACTCCCAGAAAAGAATCTGAACTATGTAGAGTCGTAACTTCCAAAATAGTAGGAAGCTTTTAGGAAGAAGTGATTGACACTATTAAAAGAGAAAAGAAACTATAAGATAATCCCTTAGAAAACATCCATTGGTTTTAGCAATTAGATATCAGGGAAAGAAATTTTAATAGAATAGATAGAGATAGATGCCAGATCACAAGTGGACGAGAAGCAAATGAGGCTGAGGAAGTATGGATGAAAAGGGTAGGTTATGCTTCTAAAAATTTGGGCAGTAAAGGAGTTGGCAGTAAAAGAGCATATATTTCAGGGATAAAGATTTTTTTTCCAAACGAGAAAGTTTCATGTATATTCATATGTTGAGGGTCAAGAGTTTATAGAGAAGGAGATATTAAAATACCAAAGAAAAAGGAGATCCCTCAAAAAAAAAAAAAAGAACACCCACAGGATATTGGAAGAAATATAGCCAAGGACATAGATTTAGCCTTAGCCTTAAAAGAACAGGAATACCTCGACCACAAAGACAAGATAAAAGAAGTTAAAGATAAATAGGAAAGTAGGTGAAATGTAAATAGTGGTAAGAGGCTGATTTAATCAAGCCTGATGGCTTCACTTTTGATGGAAGCAGCAAAGGCATCTGCTGAGAACGAGGAGACAGGACAACTATCCAAAGAAAGGGCCTCAAGGAGAACTGTGAATATTCAGTAGAGCTGTCGAAGGTCATGAGCAATAATGGTGGCCAAGTACAAATAACCAGTTCAGCCCTTGAAGCCGGATGAGAGGAGAAACGAGTTATTTGTGAGAGTATCAATCAATATTTTATTTGCTTATTTCCAGCAATACTCAACCATATCATAGGAGTAGGGGAAAAATGAAGTGATATACCAATGCCAATTTGCCACACTAGAGCCTTGGTGAGCACTGAGATAGAGGGAAAGACATGGTATAAGAGGATGAAAGCGGGGCTCAAATGAGCAACAGCTGAGTGCCTGCTGGTCAGGGAAGGATAGCAGCCTGATAGATCTGACCAAACTAGGAGAAAAAGACATAACTGAAGGCTGAATATCTGAAATAAAAGAGCAGTTGTATTATAAGTGAGACAGGTTGATATCATGGAGTTTAAGATTCCTGAGATGAAGTATTTTCTTTAAGGACAACAAGCTTTATGTGATCCTGGGACGGGAGGGCTGATGTTCAGTAGAGTTAAGCAGGTTCAACAAGATAGGGCTAGGTTTCGAATGGGTTAGCTATATGCCTTTAAAATCTCCTAGAATTGTGGTGAGAGAAATGACAGGAGTGAGAATGGGTATGAGGTTGTGTAACTAGACTGTATGACTTTTATTGGAGGATGCATTTTTATTAGTGAGTGGAGATGGTTGTGTGTATCTAAGAGAATGCCAGTTTCTCCTTTGGCTTCCTAGAATGTGGGATTTATCAGAGTAAGGTAGTGTCAGGCCACTGTTAACAGCTGAAAGGGAAACCACTCCTTTAAAGAAGAAACAGGTTCTCGTTAAAGCAATGTCATAAATTCAGTTAAAACAATGTTTTAATGAAAAAAGCATCTTGCCAAAAGATTGAGGATATATGAAAGATTATTGACAGTGACATGAGTTTTCCAGATGACTCAGTGAAAAAGTGTTAAGTCAAGGTAACAGTAAAGATATACAGAGAATGAGGAAAGGAATGGAAATGAGAGGATTAGAATTAACACTAGTGGGTTAAGGGGTGGTGGTAGTGGATTTGCCTTTCATTCAGTGATGAATAATTATAGAGTTGAAAGACCTGTTTAGAAGTGGATGGCCTCAAATGTCTTTACTTTAGCACAGCGAAGTTCCCAAAGAATATCTTGTTTAATCCCAGGGAAATTGTAATGGCCATGAGATTCAAGACCAGGCAAAAGAGCTCTTATCTCAGGAGGGGCTGCCTCCCACCTTACAGAGTGGTGAGTTCTCCATGGGAGTTCTCTTCATGGTAGTTCACTCATTCCAATTATTTAAACTATTTCATTCCAATGATTTCAAAATTTTCCAGTAGATTTTTAAAGCAGATATATAACTAGTCTACGTGGGATGAAAGAGACTCCCCTCTTCGAGAATTCAAGATGCTAAGACACATTTTCAAACACTTCAGCCAATTGTATAGACTGAAGAGCCTGGTCAGATATTTGAAATTAGAATTCTAGAGTTCTGATTAAAGGTTTACATTCTAGTGGTTTATGTACGACATTAGAATTAGTTGCTGATGTCTTTAATCCAAGAGATTCTACTTAAAGATACAAAAACTAAAAATCTAGTTCATCTAGAGAAATCAGCAATGTAGACTCATGCTTCCTGAGTCTACTGAAATAGTTTTAGCTGCTCCTTTTGAATGGGACACGCAAGCCCCAGTTCACTACATTACATTATTTCCCCTGCCTGGACCCTTGAACTTGGAGGAATTTGAGTCTGTTAATTGCTGTCTTAGACTTTAGTGAGATAATTATCAGCCTATTTTATTTACGTCAAAGTATTACTGCAAAAAACAAATTATTGATTACTAGTTCATGAAATAAAGAATTGCATACATATGTTTACATTAAAATAATGGATTAACTTTATGCTAAATAACACGACAATAAAGATGAAAATTAAAGAACACAAAAGGTTATATTTGTTACAGTCTTCATCCTGAATACACTAAGCTCAAATACTGTTACAAATATTGTTTAAATCTACCTATATTTTATATATAATCTCTAGACTAGAGAATTAATTTTGTCACATCCACTTTTTCTCAAATTTCATTCAGTTATCAGCATTTCTCATGCATTAGGCCCTGTGCTCCTATCTCTATTTTTTTCTCCATTATTGTTCACTCAATTCCAATTATTTAAACTATTTCATTTCAATGAATGCAAAAATCATCCTCAGATTAATAGCTTCAGATACCATAATAAAGAAAAAATATGGTTAAGAGAATACAAAAATTTGGAGAATATATTAGCATATCATGCTATTGTGAGAAAAAGAAAATAAATCTGAATTTTAGCTTCCTAGGAGACAAAGAAAAAATATATAAACAAATATATGATTCAAAGGGCCAAGAAAAACACCATTTAATTATTTAGAATTCCAGGAACTTTTCCTATTCTAAGATCTGGAGGAAATTTCAACAGTGAGTCTGTAGGATATTGTGTATGATACAATAAACAAAGTCCACAACAGTGTCCCCAAGACATGGAATTTACTAATTAAAATATGCTTCAACACAAGCTTATGGTAAAACCGTGATGTACAATTCTGTGAAAAATTGTGAAGGGCCGAAACAATAGGAATCAAGGTCAAGTGCGTAGCTCTCTGGAATGATCCAAAGGATAAACTTAAAACTATCAGAAGTAGCTTAATATCCAGTTTTTCAGATAATCCACCATAAATACTATTTCCTTCAGATAACTTTTAAAAAAGCATTGAAAAACAGTATTCGAAGCTGTAATCTCTGGTAAAATCAAAGGCTGAAGCGGTACAATAGTATGATAAAGTCCACATATAAAATTTAGAAATTTAACTAAAACATGCATGAGTGGAAAGTCACCACATGGCTGTGTCAAGGAGAGCTGAGGATTGGTCTTCCTCAGAAAACATTCCTGAGTCTGCTCCAACACACAGCTGAGTCACAGAGGCCCTGGACAAATTTCACAGTACGTATTACCTTCCATGTTCATAAAAAAAATCTGCTGTATAATATTGTCAGATTCAGGCCAACTGAATTCGGGGGGACATCTGCAAAGATAATGCTTTCCGTCTTTGGATATCTTTTCTTGGCAGGATCAATTGCCTCCCAAGGCCCATCCTAGGGTGTGGCAATAAGGCTATACCATCAGGGTAGAAAATGTAAGATACACATCTTTAGATTCTTCATAGCAGTAGACAGTGCTTTTTTTTTTTTTTCTTTCTATTTCTCTGATACTCGAGTTAAGCTCCTTGAAGCTCAGATTATTTATTGTATTACTTTTGTAACCTTTCTCCCAAAGGAACATGTAATCCATACACAGTTGGCAGATATTACTAGATGGCAGATTTGTTTTTAAAATGGTAAAATTAGATAATACATCTCATCTAAATTCATGAAATTTTCTCTCCTAATAACAGAGCCATGTGATAGCTTAAAAACATATGCTTTATCATCATTCAGTAGCAGTTTATTCATTAGAACATTCTGTACTCTTCTGAAATCTAACATATCTCATCACATTTCATATTTGGTTATTTTCCTTCTCAAAAGGCTTTGTTATAAATCCGATGCATTTAACTACCAAACTATGCCCATAGGGTACTTGGACAATAGCTTACATTTTAAATTATAGTACTTGTGGGTGCTGCTGACCTGTCAATCTCAAATATATTTATAAGCTACACGCACAAAAATAAAATGACCAAAGTGATTCCAATTAACCAGCACTGACTACACATTTTAAGAAAATCACTGGGTGTGCCTAGGATCCAATGCTAACAATTTGTTACGCACTGCAGTGTTACAGCTTTCTAAATGGTAAGTAACTGTTTAAAAATTCTGAAGCATTCTTAAAATGTTTCACTTAAACATTTCTGCAATAAAATCTTATTGAACTGTTACTTTCATTAATTTTCTACAGACTAGAGAGCAAGGAATTCAAGTTCGACTTTTTTTTTTTTCTTTTAACTTTGCCTACTACTGGCAAATAAACTGTGCCTCTTTTTTAAATAAACCCCTGGCCTTGAGTTTTGGCCCCTTAATAGTAGCCTACATGGTTGACTACCCTTGGTGTTAAATTTTCTTAAATTGTATTTCTGTCAGTGTATCATTTTTTTAAGCAACGGACCCTATAATAGCAAGCACTGGTCTGTCAGGAGTGCATTTTAACAGCACGACACAAGTATTTTTCACTACAGGAGACAAACAATGATATGTATTACATGCAGTAAACACTGCCTTTGGTACATAGGGTTCTCTTAGCATTTATCTGTCTAAAATCTCACTGTGTCCTGAATAGGAGGTTGTGGGGGAGAAGGAAACCCTGCATCATATTAATATTGCCAGTGGCTATAGTTTAGCTAGTATAGCATTAGAAAAGAGTCCGCACACATTGCCATATTTCTCATGAAAGAAAACCTTGATTTAATATTAAATGGACAGAGGAAGGCATATTAGTTCATGTTTAGAAAGTCCTTTTCTTTCAAACAACTATCACATCTCTCTGATACAACTCTTTTCCAAAGTATTGGTCTTTCTCCCCTTTTATTCACGAATATCACTACCAAATAACTTTCAATTAAGCTTAAAAAACTATTAAGAAATAATAGTACTCTCCATATTGGGGGTGCACAGATCCCAGAGATACTTAAACAATTATTAGCATTTCTATTTCTATTTATTTTCTAACATCCTTTAACATTGTTTCCTAATTTTAAAAATGTACAATGAAGTACTTATGATAAATATATATTTATGTTGAAGGTGCACACTTACATTTCTTTAGGAATAGAGGTATTTAATCAAACTATTTAGAGAACACTGTGTCAAAGGATATGAGTTAAAAGATATTGGCATTCAATTGTCCTTGCCGCCTGAGGAAAAACATACAGAAATCAAGACTATAAAGGAAACCTTGAACACACTGAAATTTTATATATAATTCTACCCTATGGGATATTAAACATAATGCTTTACAAGGCCATACAATTTTCACATGCTAAAATGTGGAGAGCATGGGCATATATTTCAGAAAACTACCATATCAGTTACAAAGGAAATCCCATGTTAATAATTCCCCGAGATTCAAATTAATCTTAATTTATGCAAACTATACTATAATCTTAATTTAACAACCCATTCCAGATTCCAATAATTTTTACCATTAAATTTTTTTTTCTGATATGGCTTCAGGTACACATGGTATTTAGGCGTTTCTTCATCTATCTTTTTTTTGGTAGATGAAAAGTTGGTAAAATACCTCATTTTAGTTATTTTTTCATATTCTTGATTATTTATCATTCTTAAACCTCAACTTAATCTTTCTTTCATCTTCTGTTTAATTTCAAACTCTCTTATCGTAAATAACTCAGTGATATTCCTATTTACACACAAGTAAACTGAGACTTAGAGAAGTTGTGTAACGTGTCTAGGAACATACAGCCGGATGTAGCAGAATTGGGCAGACTTCAAATCTAAAACCTAGGGATTAAGTCTAACCTCACCTCATTTGGAAGATGTTTAAGGAATTAGCAAAAACTGCTCTGAGTTTTTTCTTTATATAAAATGATATTTGGAGAAGGTAAAAACCAGCAGATAAATGCATCATATTAGTAATACATGACTAATTTGCCATTAATGATACTTGGAGGGGGTAGGGCAACACTCATGTGGTAAAATAATGAGAAACACACAGCAAAATGATTTAAAATATACTGTATGTGTCAAAATGAATATAGGCTAAGCTTGTGACTTTAGAATCACAGTAAAAACCTGAGTTGTGGTAAAAATGAAAGTCTCTGTTTACTACTCAGCAGAAAAATCCTCAAAGGAAAATCAAAAATATATGAAAAACATTTTAATCTCCTCTAAATATAAAACTTTTTTTACATCACTAGAGAAATCCAAAGTGAACTCAGGAGATAAAGCATTTAACACTTTTAGTCAAATAAGCATGTGATCTCTCTTCCAAAGATAATGGTTAATTTAACAATTTTACCATTAACAAGATTATTTAAACACCAAGCAAATGATCAAGTGACCATTAACAAGATTATTTAAACACCAAGCAAATGATCAGCTCAAGATCAAGTGACTTTTCCTTAAAATCAAGCCCAAATCGATCTACTTGGAAACGTGAGAATCGCCAAGTGATCAGAAATGTAGCTGTTCCAGTCAACCAGGACAAGATGGCCATTACAAGAGCTGCCTATCTGCCAGAGTATAGGAGGACTGCTCCATAGTATAATAGAAGAGAGCACAAAGATGTGCAGGGGGTCAACAGGAATTAAGACCTATAAAGCTATTTGGCCACCACCTCCCCCCAGCTTTCTAAAAAGTATGCTTTCAATCACTTTGTGCAAGAAGTACCTAGATGGCCACTATTTTGAAAGCTCACCCATTCACACTGTGCTGCGTTCTCAATTCAAGGCACATTAGCCCAGCTTCTCCACCAATACCTATGACACATCCCAGACCATTTTATAAATATGAATACAGGCCCAAGTACTTGATTTACTTTTGAAGCTTATTTAACTTATTTAATTTTTAAAAGTAAAGACAATTTTTACATACAAACCCCATTCTTAAAAATAGGAATGTATATTAATCTTTTAGTTTCGAATGCATATTAATCTTTAAGTTTTGAAGATTTAGCTCTTCCTGATGTGAAACTAAAATTAGTGAGCTAGGATTAGGGTAGGGGTGAGAAACATTAAGTATAAACAGAAGACTGTTTTGTCTCATCTCATCAAGAATGTGATTAAATAAATTGTTTTAAATAACAATGTCTTTGATGTATTTTCTCTAAATGCTAGATTCAGAAGCATTTTTGATAATTAGAGCAAATATGTTATTTTAAATATTTTTTACTAGAAAGTAATTTAATTAAGTGAAACTTGACTTTAAAAATAATGAAAAAATTCACCCTTCAGACCTAGAATAACCGATGTTTCCACTTCAAGAGTAGAAATTGGCAGGCTTTGCAAAATCCACATCTTTGCAATTTTTATGACCTATTCAAAAAATATCAATTACATTGTGACCAGGACAGAGTTTAAGGACATCTTTGGCCAAGCTGTTACCCTTACACAGTTTGTTTTGGCAGCCCTAGTTCATCAATTGAGGCATTCCTTTGTATCTCACATTGAAATATTATAATGTATAAATAGTCCATTAACCATTTTGGTAGATGTATGTAGATGTGCCAACCCAAACATAAACATACAACTACACTATTACCCATGAATTGGCAACATAGCCAAATGACCAAATCCTGAGATCTATTTGAGATTCATGTCTCACAGCTGTTACTTAATCACATAGGGTCATCACTGAGTCCAAATAAAAAGACATCCAAAAAAATAAAAAATCTACCAGTAAATAATAAATGAAAACTAATCCCATTTAATTTAGCAGATGAGTTCTATAATCCCAAAAAATTCAGTTCATAACAGCCTAACTAAATAGACGTCACCGCGTTCCTCAAATCTGCAGGTCAATGGTTCCAGGACCACAGCAGGAAACAAAATCTGCATTTGTTCAAGTCCCATATATAAAATGGCATAGAACAATACATACAACCAGCTCTCCACATCTATGGATTCCTACCTGTAGATTGAAAATGTAAAGGGCCAATTGTACTACCACTTCCTTAGAGGATGTTTAGAAAAGTATAGGTGCGTGCTAAGTTTTAACAACAGGGTATAACACAGGACCACATGGTGGTTGCCTCTAAGCCTTTCTTTTGCTCTCACTCTAACCACACTAACATCCTTGATGCTCCTCAAACACATTAGAAAAGCTCCCATCCCCAGGCCTTTGTACTGGCTGTTTCCTGTATCCAGAATGATGTCTTCCCTATACATTCTCAAGGCTAGGTCCTTCACTTTTTTCAGGTCTTTACTCAAGTCACCATCTCAACAAGGCTGTCCCTGTGTACTTTATTCAGTTGTTCAAATCCTTCTTTCTCCTTCCCCCCTTCTCTCTCTCTCTCACACACACACACGTGCAAACACACACATGCATAAATACCAATTCTGCAAACCTCTTACACTGCTCTATTTTTCCTGTAGTGTTAATCATCCTAATGTACTCAATAGTTATTTTGTTGATTATCTGTTTCCCTTAACTAGAGTATAAACTCTCCAAGGGGCAAAATATTACTGTCTTATTTTTTTTTTCAGTGCTGTATCCAGGGCTTTGTACAGTAGAACATATAGAATAATAATATTTGTTGAATGGGAAAATGGGGACCAGGAATGCTAAGTGTTTTGCAAGATGCATCAACTGTATTGCTGTTGAAACCGTACCCATATCTGTGATAAGAGATGAAACAATGCAAACAGTGTGAAAGTTAGAGCTAATGAATGCTATCTTATTCTATATCCGAAATATAACTATGAAGCTTGAAGCTCAGTTTTTATGACTACTGGCTTACAAAGGACTTCTACAGAGCCCAATTTTTACTTATTTTTATAATATATAATTTACAAGATATGTAATTTATAATTTACAAATAATAATGTATAATATAATTTATAACTATAATTTGCTTATTATGTATAAACTCCCTTCTCAAAATTTTTCAAATTCTTTTTTGATTGTACCTTTCCTCGTTCTCTATATTGGCTCCATGGGACATAATTAGACTAAAACTCTTTATATATTTTACTTAGTTACTTAAAAACAATGATGACTCCATCAGTTGTAGAAAATATAAAAAATAACTTGTCTTTACATTCTTCCCAACTTTCCACACTGACTACCTTGTTCTCCAAATGGTAAAATATTAATAACTTTATATTTATACATTATATAAAATCAATCAGAAATATATTCTATATTTTTTATTTATAGGGATGAAGTATTGGCACTCAAATATTTGTTAAGTGACTAAATGGTCTCATTTTAAACTGTTAGACAGACAGCAAAACATGTGACCATAAATATAAACACCAATACTACTCGCTCATCAAGGACACGCTATGGAAAGAAGGGACTCGTAGCTCAGAACATTTCTCATAATCAGAAATATATTCTATATTTTTTATTTATAGGGATGAAGTATTGGCACTCAAATATTTGTTAAGTGACTAAATGGTCTCATTTTAAACTGTTAGACAGACAGCAAAACATGTGACCATAAATATAAACACCAATACTACTCGCTCATCAAGGACACGCTATGGAAAGAAGGGACTCGTAGCTCAGAACATTTCTCATTTTTTTTTTCCTAGTCAATGGCTACAGAAAATAGTAGTTTGTAAATTTTAAGGCAATTCAATAGCTTTTAATTTCTTTGTATCTTCCAAAGCACAAATAATCCCTCCACAAATATTCACATGAAATACTTGCAGGCTTTAAAGTTATGTTCACAGTATAACTGAACATTTCGTTTGTAAAATACAAATAAACCTGCCCGTTGAAACTAATACTCATATCTAGTATTAGAAATTATGATTGCTTTTTCCATTTGTCTCTCCCATTGCCACCCCATCCACCCAGGCTGAAGAATAAGTACTAAATCACTCACCTTATCCAGTCTAATATGTAGCTGTTCATCAGAATATATTTTTATTGATCAATTGATAAACACAAATTAATTATCATGTCCAATGCTATGAGATATTTTAAAACATAAGTCTTGACTCTACTATTTTTGGTGAAATGTGAGTAAACTATCAAAGGACATTATGTAAGAGATTTTGAAATATTTTGAAAACAAGAATAAAATAATTTCAAAAATCATTGCATCTCTGTTAGAACTGCTATAAGAGAAACAGAGTATTGTTCTAAAAGTTTTAGAAAATAAGAATAAGCTAGCAAAGTTGAAAATTTGCTATTTTCCCCTTCAAGTTGCCTGTTGGGATTGCACGGCATAAATGAGATGGGCATTTATTTTTTCTCTGTGTTATTTAGATTACTACTGAATGTTAGCATTAGCACATTTTATGAAGTTCCCTGCCCCCTTACTAGTCCTTGTCATATTTAATATTTATGTTTACTAAAACTGATAGTGTTTTTATTAACAGAATAGGTTTAACGTAAATGATGCATTACTATATTAATAATAACAGTTTCACTTAAATATGGATTTGGTATATTCTGCAAATAATCTTTGAATTCTTAAGAGTCTTTTATTTTCCCAGTAGCCCGGTTGGAGAGTTTTTAATATTAAATTGAATCATAACAACACATGCTGGTTAGAGTCTAACTTAATATATGCAGTTTAATGTTAATTTTCCAACTTCAAATCAGGGATCTGACTATTCTAAGATGATTATTTCTCAAGTGTGATTTAAAAAAAAAAAACTAGTAAAACCCACAGGTAGAGAATTTTTTTTTTTTGCATTATAAACAATTAACACTAGGAGGAAAAGAATTCAACAAAACATTTAGAATCTTTACCTAACAATAAAAAATATCATTGAGAAGGAAAAAGGTCTATTAGGAAGTTTTGATAATAGAGCAGAAAGCAAAAATGGCATAGGTGAATGCACAGCTGACTGACGTGAGTAGTTTGTTAATATAGTAAATACATTTGATGGACATAATAAAAAAGTAAGCTTAGACTTTAATTTCTTTAGAGAAAAGTTATCCATTAATATCGATCATAAGGGGCAAAAAAGCTTACTAAGCAAAAGAAATTGCTTTAGAATAAGAAATGAAAATCTAACTGCCGCATTTCTTGCTTCACAATGTACACTTCCATTTCAAAATACATTTCTTATAAATACTTTGAAGAGAGAAATGTATGGTTAATCATCAAAACAAGTATGTTGCGATGGTAGGAACAGAAATAGAACAGACAGTATCAAACTCCATAGAGCTGAGAAAGACAGAATTGGGTGATAAAAATCACAACAGAATAAATTTGGCATTCTATCGTTATTATAACACTTGTCTTTCCTCTTTGAATGGTGAATACCCTGTAAGAATAAGTCAGTTCCCAATACTAAAAAATTAGCTGGCATCAATATCTAAATTTTACAAGTTTCAGAGCCTGGTGAAACCATGGTGATCTGGTGAAAGTCAATTATGACAAAAGTTAATGTTTATTCTAAGGTTATTTAGATTCTAATACCTGCATGTACAGCATGCATATCTACACCTACATCACTTTAAATGCTTAATAGGAGAAATTCCACATATCACTAGAAATAATTACTTACAAAAACCAATTTAAAAAATGAAAACAAAAGGAAAATGCCTTTTAAAAGAAACACGGCTAATGCAAATGATGTCTAAAAAAAAATACATCTGGTCAGTTGAACAGAACATTGCTATTTTTATTGTTACTTTCCTCATTTTCAAGATCTTATTCTGCATTTATTTTGTTTACTGATAAAAGTTTGAGGAAACGTTAGGTAAATTTTCTTTGGAAGATAGAATGAGGTTATAGGATATAATTTTGAATAATATAAGACATTCCCATAGGAACTGGAAAATGTTTTCAAACCAAGTGCCAAAATAAGATCTCAATGTCTCACAGTGTAATGAAGGAAAATACAATGGCCGTTTAGGTTGGTGCAATTCTTTTAGGCTGTATAATTTTTATGTGAGGCAGAAAACTGAAGCACATAATGCATTTCTACAATGCCTATATTCATCAAAACCATTTACAGAATCACTACTTTTTAGCATATCTTAAAAATGAGATTCCTTAATAAATTACATTTATGAAGTCAAAACACAGCATTAAAATTTATTATTAGTCACTTAATGGAAGTTAATGGTGAGTTTATAAATGAAGTGCTGGCTTACTTTGATATACTCTAAGAGCAACCAAAAATAGAGATTCTTTTCCAGAGTTCTATGTATTTATAAAGTGCAAAATAAGCAATTTTAGCAATTCTCAAATGTAGTTCTTCCAGATGCATTTAATCCTAAATATACTTGTAGAAACAGAATATTTTTTCTGCTAAGTCAGGTATGTCTAACTTATCCATCTTATGTGTAAAAACTATCCTGACTTAAGTATTCCATGCTTTAAAAAAGATAAAATATGGTAAAGATATAGAAATAGTATAAAGTATTTTTGTATTTTTAATATTTTTGGCTTGGGGTGTGTGTTATTTTCAAAGAAAATATCTCAAATCTGCTATACGAACCAAAGCAAAAATCCACAAAACTAAAATAATTATATTAAATACTTATTCACTGAAAACAGATGCATCACAGAATTAAGTACAGAAAGATATTGTTGATAAATTTACAAATAAGAAATTCTCCATGTAGAGAAAATATTTTCAAGAAATTATTGCAAAGAGGTTGTCACTGAGGAAGTCTGGTGTGAAACCACCAATTTTTTCCAAAGTAAGGGACACTGTTCCAAAGTTTTGTACAAAACAAAATTATCACTCCTGATACGTACTTGTCTATGACCGGTATATAGTCTAAAATATTTTAAATAAAATTTAATAATGCTTTACTATGAGAAGCAGAAAAATGAACATAAATTACAACTTTTTACAAGGCTATAAATAAAGTAAGATAATTTGCAAGAATATAACTATTTTTTAACAGACCATGGAGTCTAATACACTCAGATGTCAAAATATTTTATAATACTAAGATTAGCTTAGACATTTAAATATGGTAAAAGTTATGACTATAATAAAGTGTTAAGAAAGCTTAAATGAAGCTTGTAGAGAAGAAAAAAACTTATTTGGGAGGAGTTACATTCCATGTAATAGCTTACATTTTCAGAATTTAAAACAAAAGTAATTTTTCAAGTAAAAATAATTTACTGCTTTCTGGGGAAGATATCATCAACTGCCTAATATTAAAAAGATGATGATGAAGGAAAAAAACAATAAACATTTTATTCAACATTAAAAAAGAATTTGTGCACTGAATTGTCAGATAAAATAATATTAACATATTTATGTTTACTTTCAAAGCCTTAATTATGTACTAATAAAAATTTAACCTTACATAAAAATCTAGAGGCACCAGATTTGATCAGTGTGAAATAAAGTTATAGCTAGAGTCATGTTTTATGTAGCATTTAATTTTAACTTTCTATTTTAAAGTTATTATATTATTATATTAAAAGTATGTAAAATTTGTAGTAAGCATAGCAACTTCAAATCCTTTTTGTTAATTGGCAACTCTGATGGAGC
>NW_006436288.1:3725159-3735159 GCF_000325575.1 Pteropus alecto
AATCATCCTCACATATAAAAATAGCAAATTGCATTAAAATTTATATAAGATATTTTCAGCTTATATAAATCTGTAAGTAGCTTCCATGGCACATATCACGGCAAACAGCTTTGAATACATTCTCTGGTGAGACACCATTCATAGAGATGAAAGATATAGCCTATATTGACTTAATGCTTAAAATATGCCACAAGTAATAAGCTTCAGGCTTAACAACAACAAAACACACACACACACACACACACACAAGCAAAAACTGCCCAAAAGCTTGAGTGATAAATTCTGATATCCTTTACTGCCTCCAATTTGAAAAATATTTTATTTCTCCTGGTTTTACTTCTTAACACATGCCACAAAATCTTAATTCTAAAACTCTTACTATAACTGCTTTATTCATATTTCCAAACTGAAATAAGGATGATAGTCTGGCAGTAGTTAGAGTCCTGTAAATATCACTAGTAAAACTTTGCTATTTGAACACAGTAATTGTTAATCTACTTTAGACAGACTATTAATTTTAAGCTCTAGATGCTTCCATGTCTAATTGATCAAAGGCTCAACTTTTAAAAATATAAAGTTATAAATGTGTTGGATACATTTTTAACAGATACATTTCTAGGTCTTGGTATATAAATATTGATGGGCCAATTGACTTAATAGTTTAGGTCAGAAGGCAGTTAATAGAGAAAGTTTTTAAAAGTCAATCTTTCTGTTTCTGAAGGTGAACAAGCCTACAAACTGGCAAATTCCTCACATTAGATCTGTGCATTTGATATTCTACAGAAAAAGAAAAAACATTTTACCAGCCTTGTTATGAAAAATGAACTGTTAAGATTTAAAACTAACCACATAAACTGTAAAGTGTTTTCTTTTTCTTAAATATAGCTAATTGTACCACAAAGGAAAAAAAGAAATCTGAGAGAAATAAAAAATGCCACAATAATAGTTTTGATAACTCTTAAGAGAATATCTTATGATTTAAATTTTTGGATTCATCATTTAAAGAACTTGTAAAAACATGCCAGTACTACCACTGCTCCAAGTAACACAAAATAAAGCGTAAAAACTTCAACTCATTGTTTAGTATTAGAAGTGTCTTTTTGTTTTCTCTTTTGGAAGGACAAGTTATCAGGAAGTTAATACAATTGGCAAAAATATGTTACTCTTCTTCAGATACGAAAAAATTATCTAGCCCAGGATAATACCAAAGCCAGCAATTTATTAATGCAGGTAAACTACTTTTTTTGTCATTTTCCATATTCTTACTTAGATGAATTATTTATGGCTTGTTTGGTGCCTCAAAGAAATTATATATTATCCGAAGACCAAAAACCAAACTAAACCACATTTTAATAGGATTTAAATGGTTAAGCACTGGCTGTGCCAAACACAAACAGTAGAGAAATGAGAAAAATTATTTTCAAAGTTTGGAAAAATAGCCATAGAATACTATTTGTTCACTGATCATATTGCAGATTTATGTAATTAATAAACAGTTGGATAGTAACAATTTAAGGTAAACCTCCATTTTTCTATTAATTATTTCATCCATTATCTAAAATTATGCCTTTCAAACAGCAGGCATTCAATAAACATTTTGAATGACTATACAACTCAAAGAAGTTAATTTATAAATAAAATTTGTCTGATCGTATTTGTCTATTTGACATACAGAATCAGACTACTTTAATTTCCCAATCAGAGACATATGCCTTTGAACATCCACACAATTTCATTGAGATACACACTTTCCTCATAAACATAAATACCACATCTGTGGCATAATCTGTAACACATAACACAGTATTTTATACACATACCAATTCCACATTTCACTTCTGCAATTTCCAAGTGTTGATGAATTACTAGTTGCCAAAGAAGTCACGTTATATACAACAAACCTTCAGTTTAAATAAGGAATAAGCTTGCTGTTAACTTAGTTTGAAATGTTAACAACCTTTAGGCTGTTAACATAACAACTGGCCATTAATGTGGTAATGACCGATTTAGGAGGAAATTGTACTTGGAGAAATGAATATATTGGCAATCAGGACAAGGGTTTTATTTTAAAAGATAGGAAAATTTTTTAAAAAGTTAACAAGCATTAAAAGTTTGAACCTATCAGTAATTAACCAGACAAAAAGCAATATATAGACTCTTTTAGAGATAGATAGAATTTCTGATTTCTGATATGAAACTATTTTGAAAATTCCCTTCAACAAAACATTTATTTGAGATAGCAAATGGCAGTTGAACATTGTATTTTTATTACTATAAGGAAGAATAAAATAAAACAAGTTTAAGGTTACTTTCTCTGCTCAATATTATATAGACGATTGCAAAACAGCTTTACTCAGGACCGATGTATTTCAGTGGCAAATCTACATTTTTGATTTTAAAAATCCAGATCTTTCAAGAGCTTTTCATTAAATTTCACTCAAATCTATCTTTATTACTTATTAGGATACCTCAACCTTGCCAAGACTATATAAACTTATTGTTTTGGCATTCTTACATAAATCCACTTGAGATACTGTAGTTGTAAACAAATGTAAAAGTTAAAAAAAAAAAGTCAAAAATCCATGAGTGTTGATTGGTAAAGATGAAGCAAAATTAGCAAGCTCTGTTAAATCACTACAAGCAAATACAAATGCTTTATGTGGAAATGAGGCTCTAATTCACAATGAGCAGAGGAGAAATTTTTATTTCAAAGAGAAAAGTTCAAAGACTGCAGTTCTAAAAGAATTCACGCAATAAGTTAATTCTGATTAGTTTTGCCACCGCAATGAGGAAAATCCTGGCTATAGAGATTCACTTCCCATTGTTGGCAACTTGCATGTATTTTGTGCCCTCAGATCACTGAGAAGTGGTAACAAGTGGTCATAATTAGTCAGGAGGCTGTCAGATGAGGCAGTCCTAAGATGGGGAAAGAGAAGAATCTGAAAAACAGTACTGAATTCACCCTCTTGTAACTATCATTAATCAAACAGTATGTTTTTATATATCAAGATTAAAATGGACTGAAAATAACTGAGTTATATACTAAGAAGGACCAAATTTCCTAGAAAGGACCTCCCCAAATGGCCAAGACAGTTAAGGAGTTACGGCTGATTGATAAATTTTGTGCCATAAGAGAAAAAAATTTTAAATAAATCGCTTAATGTCAGACTAGAAAAATGATTAATTGTATCAAATATGAAAACTCAAATGATGCCATATATCATTTCTTAAATTTGATTGATCCTACTTTATTAATAAAAGTAATTTGCAGCTGAATCAAGTCACAAAGTTCCCTGGAAAGAAAAATAATTTTTCTTAAATAGAAGTTCATGTGTTAAGTACTGAATACTGAGAAACAAAGCTAAATTGACTTCATGGCTTCAAAAGCAAGAACATCTGTATTGTACTGAAACTGTTCAGATGTCTACGGTTCGGAGTATGAGTATCTTTTCCCCAAAATGATGGTGATCTTTCCTTTGTTAATTTCCATAAAGCTACTGGCAAGTGTGAGACTGTTAATGCTAAGTGATGTCTTTGTGATGACGAGTTGGAATGCCATGGAGGAAAGACGAATTCTACACTTGGGGAAAGTTTTCAAAACTGTACAATAAAATACTAATAAATGCCATTTAAGAATTACAAACAGAATTTCTCTGACAAATTTGAAACAGAAAGATAGCTGAATAATTTTATGTTATGCTCAGTCTACCTTGTCACCTGTGGTCTAATAAAAAATTTGTATGATGATTTCTACAAAATATATACTTGACATGAACTGGCAGTTTCAATACAGGCAGTGGAATAACCTGTCCCTAATATGGGCATACAAGCAAGCCAAATCGAAACACTTTAGATATTGTGTGCTGTTGACTGTTGCTTAAGCAATAATTTGCATAATAGGCACCTGGCAACAATTTGAAGGCTGACAGGTCAACATCTTTCAGGAATATAGGCTGGTAGTAAGGAAATGAAACAAATAAACAAAAAATACACTTACAAAAGTATTTTAAAAGGAATCCAGTCATCACTGGTGTGCAAGGATAATTCCTACCTCAGATAGTCTCTGCGACAAAGGATAAGATTAGCTTTAGTGTACAGGGTGGAGCCCACCTCTCCCAAACGACAGTCACAGCAGGCACACTTCAGGCAGTCTTCATGCCAGTATTTGTCCAGTGCCTTTAGAAGATACCGGTCCTTGATCTTTCGGTTGCAGCCAGCACAACCTTTCGGCTTGGTGTCTGGCTGGACTGAGAGCATTTGTATACCTAAAGGAAGATAGGAAAAAAAAAAAGAGAGAGAGAGAGAGAGAGCTGGGACTTACAAGAAAGAATCAGAAGATGTCAAAAGATCTCAAACAAGTTAAATATTTAACTTTGCATTTTTTCAAAGAATATTAGACTTTCTTTTTTAGGGCCATACTAAAATCAAACTAAATTTTGGAAACAGGAAGGCTCAAACTATATAAAGTCCTTGTTAGAGAATTTGTAAAGTCAAACATATAAAGTGGCAAAAGTAATTAATTCGTGTTGTACATAAGTAAGATTACCTCATTTACACGAAGTTAAAACACATTAAATAAGTTTGTAGTGTCCCCATTCTCTACACAGAGTGGTTCCTTCAGGAATAAAATGCGAGTAAATGGCTAACAATCTTAAAAGAAAGTTATTTAACAAACTACTCCATGCGCACTCTATAGGAGTCAAAATTGAGGGGTTTTAATTGATTAAAAATTTCACTTAATATGTGTGTGCTGATGGAAGGAGAGTGTACTCTCATGGGATTATACTATCCTTACTTAGCAGTAGAAATGTTTACAGTTAAGTACACAGTAGAGTCACCCCAAAAGCTCACCAATCCTATATTACTTCTTTGCATCCAAAAAATTTTGTGCCCTTGACATTTCAAAATATTCATCATATTAAAATAAAAAAAAATATACTTACAAGCATCATTCAGTGCCCTGTTAATGGCAGATTACCTAACAGTATAGTACTACGTGTTTTTCTAATAAAACTAAAATATGTGATTATGTAATTTATTACCATAAACATGCACTTATTTATTTTATAGAAGAAAAAGCAATAGAAGGCAAAGTCTAAATATACATAAAATTACACATATAAAGATAAATGTATTATATACATATATTATATAATGCTATACTATATATAAAGACATTTCTATATTTTGGAGATATATTTCCATCATAAATAAAGAGTCTAGCTGGGTTCAATGGGTTTTACAACTTGACCGAATTTTTTTTCAATGAAAGAAGATTCACCTTTGAATTTTTTCTGCTTTCCTTTAAAAAAAAAAGCTGGACCAACTATTCAGAGCTTCACATTTATCAACTAACACATTTAAAGCACTATAAAATACCACAGATATCATAAATTCCAAATCGTTCATTTTACAAATTATGATCCACAGGGGCCTGAGAGACATTGAGGAAGTTGCTCAAAGCTGAACAACAGTTAAACATTAGACTTGGTGGCTTTCTTACAGTCCAGAGATTACACTACTGTATCATACTTCCTCGGCATAAAGTTTTTAAACTTGGACATGGAAGGATACAAAACATCAAATATACACGCATTCGAAACAGTTTCAAGGAAAGAAATGTCATAATTTGAGTATTTTCTGAATATTTTTCTACTCCAAAATAGTTAAACCTTCATCAGGTTCCTTTAATGTCTTATGAAGGAGGCTTCATCTCTACTACCTTCGCAATCATTTTCTTTTATAACCACCCTAATAAGAGACATGAAGGCAACATATCCTCACAGCTGAAAACTTTTCTAGCTACAAATAATACATGAATTGCAAGAATATTGTTATGAAGTTGAGCTTCCATTAGAAAATAACTTGGTAGAGTAATGGAATAGGGAATAACACAGAAGAAAACAGAGTAGCTGTTCTTTCTGTATGATATGCATAGCCGTGGTCTACGGAGCTGCAAACTAGCAGCTGGGTTTGTACAGAAGAGCAGGTGGTATTCCTGTAGCCTGCTTTCTGTTCCTTTTCTTTGAAGGAGCTAAGGGTCTAGTGTAGATTAATCATAACCCTTGATAGCTCTGCTAAATCTCACTCTCTAGAACTTCTAACAAATGAAGTTTCTTTGATCAGAACTAGTTACTGTCTTCTAGCAAGGTTCCACAAGGGATGAATCCCATTAATTATAGCACAGATCATACCCTAGTGCCTCTTAACCATATACCTGGGGGAGGGGGGAACTTTTGATTTACTAAATGACATTCTGGATTTCATTATTGAAAATATCTAGAGATATTTTAAGAGTGGCTATTCTAATTATCCAATTTATAAGGCTATTATTTTTTTTATATCACAAAGCTAAAATTTTTTTGTAAAAATCCTTCTTAGTGGTAGCTAAGCTATATATATTTCCCTATGTTGTGTATACCAACATTTGGCACAAGCGACACTACCCTGCTTGTCTTCACAAAATGTTTTTGTTGTGTTGACATTTTAATTTAGCACTCAGAGGCCAATTAATATTTGAAACTCTTACATTCTGTTTGGCCTTGGGCATAAAAGGAGTTTGATATTTTACACACTCCATCCTGGTATTGTTTTTTTAGACAAAACCATCACATTTCTCTTGCAAAAGAAATCTTTTCAATACTCTGCAACTTTACCAGCTTTCTAAAAAGAACTATTTTGTAGTCACCACTTTGCCATGAACCTAAAAGGCATAAAACAGCCTCCCCTCACTACCCAGAAGTACACGTCTGGGTAGAGTTATGTGTTTGGAGCTGAGAAACATTTCACAAGTTGCTCATAGCACATCAGGACTCATAACTAGTTTTAGATTGGCATGTAAATTGTTCTGAGGGAAATTCTTATTGCCTCTGAGACCCTGCCATTCTGAGTTATTTGACAGTTTAAGGGAAATCATAATTAAAAAAAAGACATAAATAATAGCCTGTGCAGTGTGGTGTGCAGAAATAAGTAGAACCATTTCATTTAAACTCTGGTGAGCTTTTAATTGCCTGGATTGCATTGTGAGGCGGCCTAACGGTTGATTGCCTCCATTATGTTCCCTTGTTCTGTGCCATTCATCCGCGCAGTCTCAGCTTCAGTAGTTAACACAACAAAGTAACCACAACTCCACAACACACAGGGGTTTAAAAAAATAATCATAATAAAAGATTTGCAGCACTTAGACACAGTCTTTTATATTTTTGGACTAACTACACAATGAATGGAAAACATTTTGTCCCCATCGGAAGATTCACTGAGAACAATTTGGGAAAAGGAATTGGAAGAGGGAATACATAAAGGGGCTTGGCAGAGATGAGGTGCCTCAGGAAGATGCTAAAATGGGAATGCAGGTTCTGCAGCTGGGAGCAGTGACACAGATTAAAAGAATTTGGCCAACACAGCCATTCGATTGCCAAGAGGTACCAAACAAAAGATTTTCTCTCTTCCTGCCCATCTTCATCCTCTCCCAGCCCCCAGCCCTGATTGGAGAACTGGATTGGGCCTAAAAGCTTGTTTCTCTCTGTTCACTGGCCCAGAGCATCCCTACAGGCTGAAGCCCCCTAAGGGACAACAATGCAAATAGATGTCCCCAGATCTCAGGCGCTGGAGCTGCTTAACTCTGTTCTGCCCCTTCAACTCCCACCTCCCCCCCACCAAAAAAAAACCCACCACCCCCTCCCCTTTTTGAGCAATGGAGCTGGGAACCAATTTGATTCCCTTTTTCTCCAATGCAGCTGCAAGGCTCAGAGATACTGACATTTTTCCACTCTTATCAGTTTAATTACAGTTACCATGGCAGCAAAGTGCTAGTGCTTGGCAAAGGCCAACAAGAGATTTGCAAGACTGAGTTCAATTTTGATGCAGCTCACATGCAAAATAAAAAAAAAATAAGAAACATACATACACTCTAACAAAGAATCCCTTGCGGAGTTATGCTCCAGCCTTTTGTGGTTGTGTCTTTGCAGCCACACAGCGATGATTTGCAAAGAATGTAGCAGTATTTGTTGCACCTAGCAAGATTAATTGGTTTAAGCAGCAGTCTTTCAAAGCAGTTACGGCAATAATATTTTGGATCTTTTAGAAAGACACAAAAGCAGCGGAAGAGCAGGGAGGCTTTTGAGGAGCCAAGAGTGCCGAGCGCCGGCAAAGTGCATCTATGATAGATTGTAACCTTACCAAAACTTTTCTCCTTTTTCTGCATGAGTTGACTTAGGCGTGCCTGAGTTGCAGCGGCTTCGCATTGAGCACCAAGCCCAGAGGTAGACGTAGAAGGGAGTCTCCTTGAATAAGCTCAAGTGTGGACCTGGTGCGCAGCCCACACAGCGGAGGACTGACTATTGTGAAGCCACTTTAGGAGCGGGTCGGAGTGGCGGCGGGGGGTGGGGGAAGGGATGAGGGCGACCAGACGAGACAGGGCGCACACACAGAGCCCCTCGCAGTGTGGCAGTGTGCAAAATGATGGCGAATGACAAAGCCACATGCTTCCCTAACTCTGCCCGTAATCCTAAAATCCCAGCGGCCCCTTTTAGCTTCGTGGTAACAAATGGATTTGATTAAACTGTCACATGCAGGGTTAGCATAGCATATCATGTTCAATATGAAAAAGATCATAAATCTGAGTTGTATTTCATAACGGCTATGTGGGTAGCCCCTGTAAAAATGCACTGCATCAGTTCGAATCTCAACCTATTAGGACATAGGCACCCTGCTCCACGGAACCTCTCTCTTCTGGTCACTTCTCCCCGACCAGCCCCTTCTCCCCAAATAGTCACTTTTCCTTCTCGTAGGAACCACATTTTTGTTATGGCAGAGTGGGGAGAAGCAGAAGTGTCAACAAGAACCAAAAGATTGTAATTTCAACTCTTGGGGTGGAGGGGATCAAGAATTCCAGTAAGTAAGGAGAAGGGGGGTCTGTAACCAACCTAGGACCGAATTCCCTTCCTATGGGCTTGGCCCGAGTGAACATGTCCTAATTCCAAACTCTCTCTGCCCCTCTGTCCCTGGAAGTCAGGGGTGTGGAAATGCTGCAGTTCATCGTGAACTTTGACTATTATCCACTCGAGTCGTACTTGAGACGTTCCGCGCCGCAGCCGCTCTCCCTCCTTCCATCCACATCTTCCGCCTGCATCTATTTCATGTCTCATCATAAAAATAATGAAGCCTCACATGATTTAAACAAAACCGTCTCAGCAGAGCTGCAGCCCGAGCGAAAGTTGCAGTGCGGAGCTGGGCTGCAGCTCCAGTTTATGCCTCATTAGGAGGCTTGGGGAAGAAAAAAATACCCACATCCGCACACGCACGCGCGCACCCGCAGACACACACACCACAAATAAGCCGACGCGTGTGTACACAGTTGCTGCACTTACCTTCTCAATTAAGCGATACAGGGGGAGGCCGTTCAGAAAGCACAGTGGCTGCTTTGTAGCTCTTCTCCTTGGGAAAGGTCAAAAAGAAGCATTGTTTGAAAAAAGGGGGGGGGGATTTCTATTTTTTAAGTTTAAAATAATGAGGTCCTCAAGGATCCGCCAAGTAATGGTGTTGACCGCATCTGAGCCACAGGTGTCCTCCTTTTAGGCAACTGCAGTCCGAGGCTGTCTCTCTCTCCGTCCTGGCTCAAGACAACTTACCCAGCAGCACGCGAGGAGCCGAGCTGAAGGAAGCCCCGGCTCTCAGCTGCAAAACGCAATCCCTTCCCAGCCAGACATAATACAGCCAAAGAAAAGGTCACTCAGTTATTACTGAGCCGGCGGAGCCCAGGCAGCGCTTGTCAAGACCACAGAGAAGCAGCTCCCTTCCGATTTAAGACTATTTACCTCTCGCCCCCACCCCTCCCCTCTTCTCTCCTTTCCTTCTCTCCCTCCCTCTCTCGCTGGCTCCCTCGCGCTCGCTCTCGTGTGCCTGTTCTGCAGCTCAGTCAAGTACAGCCGCCCTCGGAAAGTGCAAAGCAGCCGCGAGACAGATCCGGCTTTGTTGCTAATTTCCCAAGGTGAAAATTTAC
>NW_006436288.1:3740159-3744752 GCF_000325575.1 Pteropus alecto
TTTCTTCTTTCCTTCTTTCTGTAGTTATTGGCAAATATGCATATTTGCATACATAACTGCATATGGGGTAGATTCATTTGAGAGGCAATTGATCTAAGATTTGGTAAGATCTTAGCTAATTTGTAATTTCTTTTCCCGGATTAAATCCACAATGCTCTATTGCCATCTCCAACATGCCATGTGTTGCTTAAAAATAGCTACTGCACTTACACAAACAAACTGATGGGATCAGAGATTACAAAAGTTTCAGTGATTGATTAAACAACTTTATTTTACATCAGACCAGTGCTTGATTTATAAATTCTCCTATGTAAAATAACATTATTCTTAAGAACATAGTTTATTCATTCAAAGTTTGGGGGGCGGGACATTGTATCAATGTCTTTTGAGGAGAAACAGCCTCTGATTTCAAAATACACTTAATTTAGAACTCTTAAATTTAAACTGAAGAGAACAGAGGAGCTTTACAACAGTGTTTATTTTACTTTAACATTTTGAAAATACACTGGAGGGAAGGATACTCCTTAAAGAGGTTAATGGTGTTAGCAGTTTCCTCATAGAGTTGAAATGGCAAAGCAGCCTCCTTCTAATTCAAAAGAAGCAGAAAGTGAAACCAAAGAGTCAAATTTTCAATATCTCAACAAGATGAAAGAATAACCAAGAGGAGGTTCCAAGATTATTTTTACAAGGTATCAAGTTATCCTGAGTAGAATTTAAAACAAAATAAATATCATGTTGTTAGTACTGATTTGAAAAGAAAATCTTCATCTCTTTACAGGAAAATCACTTCCTGAACAAAGTAGTACATTCTATTCTCATGTTCCTCCAAACAGCTGGAGAAAACAATGTAATATTTTAAATGTCTTCTCCCAATTTATTTAACCATTAAGCAACCATACCGAGCTTTAATCCATGGATGATTATTTTCCCCCGTGAAAATATTTTTTTACAAAGGACAAATTATAACTTTAGAAGGAAATGGAAATGATTTTTCAATTAGAGCGACCTCAGGTGGGTTATAAACCTAAGAAGGGATTCGATATTGTAATAGGTCATTCTTTACTTCAATTTATAAGGAAAAAAACCCCACAAGCTTGATATATTTCTTCTGAATCAGTCCATAAGAGCAATTTGCTCTCAGCTTAAATTATGTTGAATGACAAAATTAAACTTTTAAATGTTGTCAATATTCTACATAGTCTTCTAAAATATTTGCTAATTCTTTACTAGGTAGATCACGACAAACTTTTTCTTATATAATCACAAACTAATGATCAACCATCTGCCCCGCCTACAAGTTTTGTTAGTTTGTATTCCTCTCTCAAATTTCTCCTTCACAATTGCACACTTCTTTGTGAATTTTCCACATATTGAGCAGAATCATCAGCCGCTGCTAAGAGAAAACTTATCCGAGGCTTCAAAATGATGGTGTTTTTTAAGAATCTGAGCCAACCACAATTCTGGCCACTGCTAGTTCCTCTTCAATTTGATTGAGATATTTTTTAGAAAACCCAACAATATTTAATTCTTACATGAAAAACATTAGTCACCTCTTCATATTTCAGAGACAAATTTAATATGTTTATCTTGGTTGAATTCTTTTAGAGATAAGATGTATACAATTCAAAAGAGGGTGACACTTAGTTTACAATCCTCAAGCTATTTCTTCGTGAGGCTGTATTGTGGTTGGAAAGTTTACGCCCCTCGTAGCTGTGAGCTGAGTAGATAGGCAATGCAATCTGCCGAAGAAGCTATATTTAATGCAGATCATAGTCTTTCCTGTCTTTCTTTCAGTACTAAATTACCTAATTTCTCCCACTGTCCTCCTTACCTGCTCCATGCCGTCCCCACCGCCCTAAAGGTTTAGTGATTTTCAAGCAAAGTTTTAAATACATATTCTATTTCTGTTAGTTCGTCTGAAGTGATATAATGTAAAGTCAAAAATATTTCCATTTTTCAAGATAAGAGATAATGTACAAGAAGCATTATGTATTATAGTAACTAGCATATAGAGAAGCTCCTTAATAAATGACATTAATTATTATCATATTCACAATGGCCCGGCTCAATTTTTACTCTTCAACAAGGGGTTATTCTTGTCATAATCTTTTTTGCTGCTGTGCTTCTACAACACTTTGTGTGCTTTATTGAAAGTTAATTATAGTCAATATTCCCTGATTGCTATGGTCTGAATATTTGTGTCCCACACAAATGTTGAAATCTTAATGCCCAATGTGATAGAATTAGGAGGTAGGGCCTTTGTGAGGTGCTTAGGTCATGAGGGTGGAGCCCTAATGAATGGAATTAGTGTTCTTACAAAAGAGACTCCACAGAGACCCCTTGCCCCTTCCACCATATGAGGACGCAATGAGATGGCACCAGGTATGATCTAGGAAGAAGGTCCTCACACAAATATGATCATCCTGGTGCCTTGATCTTAGACTTCCGGCCTCCAGAACTGTGAGAAATAATTATATTTCTGTTGTTTATAAGCCACCCAGTGTGAGGTATTTTGTTTTAGTGTCTGGATGAACTAAGAAATTGCTAGGCTAAATACTTCTAGGACTCAACTTTTGTCCTAATTAGCTTTTCGTTCTATATAGCACCAAGTGGAATGTCTTGCTCACAGCAGACATTTGTTAAATACTGATTAAAATAGTTTAAATTAAACAAAGAAGCTACAGTCCTGAAAACAATATTCAAAAGGAAATTTTGAATCTAAGTTGTTAATAATAATAACCTAAGCGTATTGAAACCAGAGGTTACTGACACTAGTGTTTAGATATTTTTCATATTAGGTATCCTTTCAGAAAGATTGTGTAAAGTGTGATAGTGTAAAGATTGTATGATAGTAAAGATTTGTTTCATATCTGTCTTACAATTACATCATAAGTTCTTGAGGGCAGAACCTACATATCAGTATCTGCAGGGTCTATCACAGCGCATAGTAACAACTTAATAAATGAGACTGCATGAATAGCTAAATGAAAAAATAATAAATGAATAGAAAGACTCAAAAGACAGTAGATCTAAATCAAATTATCATTACTTAAAATCACTAGCTTCATGAGACAAGTAAAGAAGGAGACAAAAATGGAAATCAATGGAATTTTCAGCACAACTTGGAATCACAATAGTTTCCCAAGATGTAAAGAAAAATTGGGAGTTTTAAAGGTTTATAGTAGTAAGAATGTTTAAGCAGATGATAGTTATTACTGGTAAGTAAAAGTAGTCACCAACTTGAAGTCTTAAAGAGCATGTTTCTAAAATCAATGTCTTTTAATACTCAAGAGAACATTTTGAAACTCGTTTGCTATACTCAATTAAAATGCAAGAAGAATGAGTCTCCATGAAGCAGCAACAGCAGATATAAAAGGATGATAGATAAAATAAAGAAGAATTTCAATTAAATGAAATATATAACAGGAAAAATCAAAGCCCACATTTTAAAAGGCACTGAGAATATTGAACTATAGTTATGATAATACAGAAGCATGAATCAGTGATGTGGAAGATAGACTTGAGAAGCTCTCCTAGAATGTATGAGGAGAAAGAAATGAAAATATAAGAGAACATGATAGTTAACAAGACCTAAAAGGAGTTTCAATATATAACTACTTAGTGTTCCTGAAGAAGAAAACAAAACATATAGAACAGAAGTAGTAATAAAAATAGGATAGAAGAAAACTTGACTGATTGACCTGCATATGCAGATTTGAAAGACAAGTAAATTCAAGATAAAACAATAAAGGAGACCTACAAAACCCATACTGACAAACTTTTGAATTGCAATGAAAACGATTAATAATTAAAAAGCAGTCAAGTATCCATATAATGGGGACGAAGGAAAAGATTATGTATAAAGAAAAATATATTTAGCTAGCTTCAGATGTTACAGATAAATATTCTAAAACTATAAAACAATCTATGAATTTGAAAGGATAATATTGTGACCTAAGGACTTCACATCCAAACATTTTGTATTGTCTTGTTTAAAAGCCATTTGAGGATGGCTTCAGATGCATATGGTCAGAAAAACAACATTTACGGAACTTTACAAATTATTTGAAGACTTGCTTCAAATCAAGCTCAAAGAATCAGATTTACAAACCCAAATACAAGAGAGTAATGGCACAAAAAGATGTTGGGGTTTGTCCTTTCTCTATTTGGATCAGAACATCTGAAGTCCCTCTAGATAATTCATTGGTAGGATGGTGCTATAAGCCAGAGCTTCTTTCATTTGTTTCTCTTCAACTCCCATCCTTTCCCCATCACCAGGAAACATATTTTTCATGCTTCATTCTTCACCTCAAAGTTCAGATAGAATCTCTTATTAGGGCCAGTGACCTATGAACTAAATAGCACTATAAATTATATATTTATGAGATGGCTATAAATTATATTTACATGACTGAAATGATTTGTTTCTGTTTGCTATATATAAGGTTTTTTCTTGGTTTTATTTCATCAAAAAAAAAAATAATAATAGCCTTTATGCCACTAAAAATTTGCAATTAATTTAACCTATATTGTTTAACTCCCAAGTGTATAATTATCCTCCATAAAGATATATATATATATATCCTCCATAAA
>NW_006436288.1:3744783-3802283 GCF_000325575.1 Pteropus alecto
TTTCTAATTGGCAGAGTCCAACTGCTTTTTTTTTTGACATCTATTCTCTTAATCACTTTGAATCAGGTTATAGCCCGGCATTACATTTTTTGGAGAGAAATCCGAGGCAAAAAAATAGATGATATTGAGACCTTTACTCACCCAAATTATTCTATCTACCTCTCTTACTAGAACACAAAGACTAATATTAACTTTTAAAAGCTTTGTTTATTAAAAGTCCTAAGTCTCTTTTGAGATCACCCAAATTTTAAAAATACCACAAAGGTAAAAAATTCCAATAAAGTCTAAATGTACTAATTAGTTCAAAGAAGAGGCATGCTATCTTTATTCCTCCTTCAACAACCAATAACAGAGTTGTCCCTCTGGTAAAAATGAAGGAACAAAGTCATTAAAGAAATATAGAATTGGCATTCTAGATTACCTCTAGAATTGCAAGTTAAGGAAACAGATACATTTTTATTCTTTTAGAATTTGATCATAATGACATTATTACTGTAGTATGAGAGTAGACACTGGAAATCAGCTTTGGCTTGACTGTTCAGTTGGGTGGTTTTCCTTTTCTTTACTTTTTAATTTTTTTTGCTTTATTGAGGAATAATGGACAAATCCAATTGTATATATTTAAATGGTATGTGATGACTATATATATATAAAATCTAATGTATTAGAATAATTGCCAAGATCATTAACACAATCATCACCTCATATAGTTAATGGAGTTAACTCTTTCTTTTTCTTTTCTTTCTTTCTTTCTTCCTTCCTTCCTTTCTTTCTTTCTTTCTTTCTTTCTTTCTTCCTTTCCTTTCCTTTCCTTTCCTTTCCGTTCCTTTCCATTCCTTTCCTTTCCTTTCCTTTCCTTTCCGTTCCTTTCCATTCCTTTCCTTTCCTTTCCTTTCCTTTCCGTTCCTTTCCATTCCTTTCCTTTCCTTTCCTTTCCTTTCCGTTCCTTTCCATTCCTTTCCTTTCCTTTCCTTTCCTTTCCGTTCCTTTCCATTCCTTTCCTTTCCTTTCCTTTCCTTTCCGTTCCTTTCCATTCCTTTCCTTTCCTTTCCTTTCCTTTCCGTTCCTTTCCATTCCTTTCCTTTCCTTTCCTTTCCTTTCCGTTCCTTTCCATTCCTTTCCTTTCCTTTCCTTTCCTTTCCGTTCCTTTCCATTCCTTTCCTTTCCTTTCCTTTCCTTTCCGTTCCTTTCCATTCCTTTCCTTTCCTTTCCTTTCCTTTCCGTTCCTTTCCATTCCTTTCCTTTCCTTTCCTTTCCTTTCCGTTCCTTTCCATTCCTTTCCTTTCCTTTCCTTTCCTTTCCGTTCCTTTCCATTCCTTTCCTTTCCTTTCCTTTCCTTTCCGTTCCTTTCCATTCCTTTCCTTTCCTTTCCTTTCCTTTCCGTTCCTTTCCATTCCTTTCCTTTCCTTTCCTTTCCTTTCCGTTCCTTTCCATTCCTTTCCTTTCCTTTCCTTTCCTTTCCTCTCCTTTCCTTTCCTTTCCTTTCCTTTCCTTCTTTCCTTTCCTTTTTTTTTGGTAAATGCTTACAATTGATGAGGTGACTCATGTAGCTGTGTCCAGCTAGGAGTTTTAGGAGTTTGCTGGGGCTGGAAGGTCCAAGGTGGCTCTTTATCTTCCAGGGTCTCTCCTCCATAATCTCTCCTCTAGCTTGAGCTTCAATCACACCTCTGCTTGCATCATTTTTGCCACTGTCTCATTGCCCAAAGCAAGTCACGCGGCCAAGCCAAGACTGGGAAAAGACTATACAAGCATATGAATATTATGAAATGTGGTGCTTTAAGGGCCAGACGTATGATAGCCTGCTACAAGGGGGGAAATTTAGGTGTATTTCTGTCTTTGTTGGCCTATCATTTGCATCTGATCATGCATCATCAAATACTGCTTCCCTAAGAAGGAAGAAGATAGTAATAAAGTAGATGGGTATATATTTATAAAAGTACTTAGAAATATTTTGAGGCATATACAATTTTTGTGGATAAAGAAATTAATTACTGTAATTAATTACTGTAATTGGAATCACATATTATTTGATTAGCCAGGATGAGAATTGATCTTTTTCTAATATATTGGCTACTAAAATTAATATAATAGCTAATATCATAGTGTAGTAAAATAAAAACTTTGGTCTAGGAGATAGAATACGCAGAGCTGCCACTGAGTTGTGAGCCTTTTAGGATGTCATTTAAATTTTCTAGACCACATCTTTTTATATATTAAAACAAATGTCTTGAACTAAATCACTTCTTAACACCCTTCCAGCTCTAAAATTTGCCATATCCTTAAAAATCAAGTAACATTAGAAACATGTGAAAACAAAAGTGTAACTCAGATTTCTTTATGAATCAGTCAGCTCTGCCAGGGATTGGGATAAATATGTCAACATTGATTTGTGGTTATTAAAATTCTAAATCAACCAATTGTGTCCTTGTAGTTACCGATAAAAATCTCAGTCACAAAAGAAAGCTTGGTGGGAGGGTACTTCCATGGTCTATGTTTTCTTGGATATTATCAGATAGCATCATGATTAGAAGTCAATAATATACAAGTTCCCCATATAAGGCCTAGAGCATATGCTGTATAAACATACAAATATTATGATTAAAAAAGAATAGAGTTTACACAGTCCTAAAGTGGAGAGACTTAAGGAGTGCTGATCTCTGGTCATCAGAGATACAGTACAAAAAATGTTTCTTACTTTATTATTTTTCCTCCCAGGCTTTCTGACTTTCCAACAAGATGGGGTAGCTTAAGTAAATGAATATGCAAAACCCCTCCAACATTCTTCTGTTTTTTAGTACCTTTTCCTTTTCAGTCATTTAGTTTAGATTTTCTTTTACTCTTCTTGTAAGCAAACCACTCTAAGCTCACAGCAATCTAAGACTTTGTCTCATGTCTGCAAGTCAACTGTTATTTGCAAGGTAGAATTTTTGTTAAACTCACAAATTGCTTCCTATTGTTCCTTCCTCCAGTTATTTTCTTGCCTTTGGACATTGCTAATTTTTTTTTATACAGCTTCACCTCGTGTATATGGCATCTGCAAATAAGTTAGTTCATAAGGTTAGCACTTGAATGATTTAATATGATCAAGAAAGTGAATCTTTAATTTTAGTAATTTTAATTATTTTCAATGTAATGACAGAGAATATTTATTTTGCAATTTAAGAGTTATTTTCTAGACTTTTCTTCACTTGAATACTTTTTTACCCTTGGACTACCCATCATTATTTTCTCAGTCCAGAAAATCCTATCTATTCTGGTAAGCATAGATCTACATCTGTCTTCTACAGGACATCTTTCTGACATTGAGTCCATACTGATCTCCCCCTTTTTTTAACATTAATTTTTGTAACATTAATTGTGCCAGTCTCTGGCAATTATTGTGTGCTGTTATGTGTTGTCATTTAGTTGCTTCACAAAAGTGTGTTTTTTTTTTCTATAATCAGACACGAAACACTTTTAGGTCAGAAACTGTGTCTAACATTCCTTTTGCATTCTTCTTGGCAACATAGCATATGCTGGGCACCTGGTTGCTGCTCAATAAATATTTATTGCACTGATAAATAAAGTAAGTTACATCAGGGAGCAGGGTGACTGGGCAGATGGTGCCCAAATGACAAAAGCCCCACTTTTTCCTCTTGGAAGTGGTGGCATATTTTTCCATTAGGCCCCAGAAAAGTCTCTAAGAACCAGAATATACAGGTAGAGAGCCTGGCAAGAAGAGAAACAGTTTTTTGGCAATTGCAGTGTATAGTTCAGCTTTATTGCACATGACTTCCTCCCAATATAAAATACACCTCAGCAGAACAGAATACAGAAGTGAAATTCTAAACTTTCTCTCATGTGTGTAGAAAGCCACATGGTGGCTCCCACCACTAGTGATTTCAGATCTGTCTAATAGCTCTTTTTACTTTTTACAACTTCTTGAAATTGTTGGATATGCTATTTGTGTATTGTGTCTGGTCAAACTGTTAGTGTGAAGATTATTACTCCTGAACTTTCTAGATCAGAGTAGGATGAGAAAACAAAAAAGTAAAGCAAACAATAGAAACAATGCAACACACTGCTAATGATTTTAAATCACCCCAACAAAACATTCCTGAAATACCATGTGAAATTATTGATAAGTTGAAAAGATACACCATATTGAGGTACCAATATAGTGTCAGCAACATTTTTAAAAATAGTCAGCAATGTTTAGAATTTGTTTATACATATGACATGCATTTTAGATACAACAGCCAAAAAAAAAAAAAAAAAACCCTCATTATTATAGACTTTACTGGAATATCTCTGAGGTCCCTTCCCTTCCAGCTTTAAAATGCTGAATATAATTCAGAACTTATGATAATTCAAACTAGGCTAGGCTGAAATTTACTTTTGTATGATCTATGAAGCAAGGATTTGCTAATAGTGTAAACAAGGTTGCTTGAGGCTTTTAACCAAGCTGTTCTTAAAGATTTTAACACGTTGTGTGATACAAATGGATCTAATTTCAAATGATTTCTGCCTATTTATTAAAGCACACAATGAAAGTCTGTTACTTAGAAATACTTTTATTAGCAACTAGATTTACAGGGTGAATTTGAAAGTAATATATCTGCATTTCTTATTATAGTCTATAGTCTTTTTTTTTTTTTTTTAATTAAATGATTGGTTTCTCCAAGGCTAGGATATATCAATGAGGATTTTCTGTAATTAAAAATGACTATTTCAAATACGATGGTCTATTTCAGTAGTTTATTTCCCCCCTTCTTTACTACATCTGTCTTTATCACCTTGATCTATTTAAAAATATATATTTATTAGTCATTGATATTATTTCACTGTTAACTCAGGTGAGACTGGGCTTTTATGGCAACCTAATTACTGTTTGAGGAATAATTAAAAACCCAGAGCTTCCTATATTTAGCTCTAATTCTAATATCTGTTTATAACTCGTCAAGAGTACAATGAATTAATATAGAAACTGTAAGATTAGGTTTGCTTCTATTAAGTCTTAATTTTTTTTCTTCAACAGGTTGCCATCTTTGTTTTTCTTGATGTTAAAATAATTTTCCATGTATATAAAAGCTAAGAAAAATTCTATACTATACTGTGTAACTGAAAATTTACTCTAGGCAACAAGGTTTGGCAATTTATTTCACTTAAAAACAGCAAAGATTCTTCTAAATATAAAAATATTTATTTTGTAAGATCTTATATACCATTTAGAATGATAATTTGATAATCATTGAATTTAAGACACCATATAGGTAATATTTGGTATCACTTCTGTAACTAAAATATGAAATCAGTTCCATCAGAAAATGTCTGCATTAAATGTCTAGTCTCCTTCCGCAAGCAAATTTTCCAACAACTACTATACATATATATATATACATATATACATATATACATATATACATATATATACACACACATATATATGTATGTATTATATATATATATATACACATATATATATTTGTTTTATGTAACATGTAGGGCAGTGGCATTTTATTGCACCGTTGACTAGATTCTACAGGCCAGGTTTATACTAATAGATAAAGAACAACGCCTATGATAACATCAAAGACATATGATTCAGTGCACAACTATGATTTCTGTAGTGCTTTAAACAGTTTTAAATATTTAAAACATATATTATTGTAATTTTCAATTAAATAACATTTATTATATATCTGATGCATTGCTTGCCCTGGCCTAAGTGTTCTGTATACATTATCTTACTTAATTTTCACAAAAACCTATGAAGCTATGATTATCTTCACTTAGTCAATGGGGAAATTGAGGTCTCAAGAGAGAGAGTGACTTGCACAAGAGACTCAGTAGGATGTAACAGAGGAAGTGCTTGAATACACATCTATTTAACTCTAAAACCTGTGCTCTTACCCTTCAAGTTAACCCTTCTGAGTGAAAATTTTTAATTTATTTTTCCCATGCTGTCACTTGTACTAGTTACTTTAACACCCTAATCTTTCCATACAGTAAATGTGAATAAGTGATAATGTTGTTAAACAAGGAGAGATACTTTTGAAAAGGTATGGAATTATTATGTTGGAAGAGGTGAAGAAACTATTTAGAGGACTTAGATGTTTTGAATGGTGGTCTAAGAAAATTTGAATATAGTTATTAAGAGATTATTTTGCTCAACAGTCCAGGCGGGCATCTTTTGAAATTCCACTGACTTCCATCATTTTTCCAATCTTAAATTCTTCATCTGAAATTCTTTATACCAATGAAATGGTTTCTTGTATCTCATTCAATTCAGCACATCCCTATCATGTTGGTTGGTTGGAAAGTGTAAGTTTCACTTAGTACATCTTAACAAAAAGGAAGTGCAATGATGTAAAAAATATTATTTGTTGAAGAAATATTGGTTTCTAGGGATTCTCATTTGTGATGAGGCTTAAAATTTAGTGATCTCTAAATCCTTTCTTGGTTCGTCATTCTCTTTTTGCTTTCTAAAATGAGTATTACTCCAGATTTTGCAATAAGAATCACCTAAGTACAGATAGTACCCAATTCAAAGCAGATATTTTTGAAGTTACCATTTTAACTCCAGTAACATTTGGTTTGGTGATTCTTATTAAGTGCACTTGCTAGAAATAATCAATAGAAAATAAAACCAAGAAAAGATATAATTGAACATAAAATTTTTATTAACTAAAGTTAGATAAAGAATAATATCTTATTGAAATATTTATGTGTAATATTAAATTCAGCAAAATTTATCTAGGTAGAATAATGACTAAAAACAAACCATAATATAGTATAACCATTAAAAAGTTTTGATTTAGACAAAAATTGATTTATTAATCAAATTTCTCATAAAATTTACATTGCAACTAACTTATTTTAATTAAAAGTTTTGGTAAAAAAACAATGGAAATAAGAAAATTATTTAACTATAGTGCGTAACAAGTTCATCATGGAATTAAATTAGCTTAATGGATTCATTCCGAAAAAATAACCTAGAATATTTATTCTAAAAATAAATTAAAATTTATCAACATTTTTATAATGATAAAATATTTATGTTCATAAATAGTCAAAGTATCAAAGTATTAAAGTCAGGGCTCAAAATATTGGTCCATCAAATGGCGGTGTAAAAACAGTAGGTTCAAAACATTTTGTATTCTTCTCAAATCTATAGGTTCCATTCTTAAATCTTCTCACTTTAAAAAAAAATTGATAATGATAAAATCTTTCCTGCTTACTAATTCATAGGATTTTTGTGGCGATCAAATGAGATAATAATTATAAACATGCTTTGTTAAATTTAAAACATTATTTAATGGCACTTATGATGTTAGTTTTTAACTTTTTTCAATTTTATTGAGGTATAAATGGCAATTAAAATTTTTATATACTTAAGGTATGTGTTACGATTTTCTTTGTTTTATTTTATTATTAGTTTCAAGTATACAGTATGTTGGTTAGACATTTATATTGTTTATGAAACAATTCCCCTGAGTACTTATTACTTTAAATTGCCTGTTGTTAGATGTTTTAGCTGAATGCATAATTTGTAGAAACTAAAGTTATAACATTTCTCAGAAAGTTAACCTCTCTCTGTGACTTCTTTACTCTGTCAGTGACACCACAGTTCTAACAGATCTTCAGTATCTGAGAATTGAACAATCAAAATTCCTTGGGACTCCTTCTCTATAACCACAGAAACCATATAGAACTTGCAAATCATTGGATTACAGATGCTGCAACCAAATTGGTGTCACACTTCAACTGCTACTGTTATAGCTTTATCTCATTTTATATAATGCATACATTTGGGGGAATTTTCAGAAATTGCTTTTTTTTTTTACAAATAAAATACTATTCTATTTGCAGAAATGTGATTTTAAAGTGTCTACTTTGAAATTTGGGATCTGATAAAAAATTCTTTGTCGCTGTAGATTTTTTTATATGTTCTGTCATTAAAACACAACACACAAATATTGCTTTCCTTTTTCAGAGTAACTCTTGTAAAGGATATGCCAAATATAGTTCATTTAAGATTTGCTTCTCTGGCAGAGCTAGCGGTTCAATGACCCATTGAATTAGTGTCACTGTGGTTATGTGGTTTGGTTTTCTGCTTTATACTAAACCTAAAAGCTTTAAATAAATAAATGTGATTAATTGAAAGTTTTAAGCGGTAGCAAAACAAAGGCAAAGAATAGGGTATAAAGAGTTATCCTGTACTTTATATTTGAGGCAGTGCAGATGACATTTAAGATATAACTGTAAGAAGCAACTAAATTACAGTGATAATAACAGTTGTGTGATCAAATTTCTTTTCAGTGGGACTCGGAATAAAACAATAAGTTAGCAGAACAAATTTAGTTACCCAAGATAACTGTTGAAAATATTGAATTCATTGTATGGCAAAAAGACATTATATTTGTTAATAATAAAAATTATGAAAATGATAATAATGCATGTTATTAAAATTTATGTGATTATGATGAACTTAAATAACATGGTCATTGTTTAACCATAGAGTTAAACACATATGTATTTTTTTTTATGTAACTACTAAGATTAAAAGCTGAGAGACCTAAGTTTGGGGTATTTCTGTCTGACTAGTGCAACAGAAACAAAATCAACATTCAGAAAATGTTATAATATATCACAGTAAATTTTAAAAAATATTTTAATAAAATCTAGAGCTGGCAATAGGTGAGGGTATAATTCAAAAAATATGAGGACATATGGACTAGAAGGATAAGCCACCTGCAACTAGGTTATAGCTTTTAAAATGAAATTATATAGATTCCCATGTTTCTTTAGTGGGAAAAAACCAAACCAAACCAAACCAAACCAACCAAACCAAACCAAAACAAAAAATAGTAGAAAAGAAAAGAATTAGAATAAAAGTTATATATTACTTACATAAAACTGCTTTGGACCAAGTAGTATCTGAGTGGTACAAGCACACCTTGACACTTTAATATCTAGACTAAGTATAGAAAGAAACAAATTCACTAACAAGTTACATTAGTATCTGAGCTGGTCTTAAGAGATACCATACATATTAGCGCGTTGAGTCACATTGTTGTTTTCAAAGCGTAAAGTTCAAATGGATAGTAGTGATAACCAGGTTTACCTGAGTGCCAGCAAAACACATGCATTTTTTATAAAATGGTTGAAAGTTTGATGACTTATTATATTTTTATGTATTTTTTTATTTGTGGTCAATTCTTCTGTATATTATGAAAGTGACAGTATAGTCTGATTTTCCAAATCAGTCCAGATTTCATAAATAATGTCCTCTTTTAGATAAAAACAAGTCTCTAAATGTATAAACAAATGTAATTCACTGTTTGAATTATTTTTGTATAATTAAATTCAATAATGAGAAAGGAAAATAAATCTATTATCAGACATATCCTGATTTTATATCTGGACTATGTGGACATTTTATTTATGGTCTAATATATTATTTTAATATTGCATTTTCATCAATTACTGTCATATATTTTACCTCAAACTATTAATCGAACACAATTTCCAAGGCCCTGAACTATAATTTCCTGGTTTCAACAAGGGATGTTTAAGGTCTAAATCTGCCTAAATTAGGTGGGTGAAATAAAAAATATTTGCTTCCTTTCAGCCTTGAGTGATATCTTCTCTCTTACTTTCTCCCTCAAGCCTTCTCTTTCTATATTCCCCCATGCCTTTCTGTGCCAACCCCACAAGGCTAGCAAAACTGGGTCCTGATGTTACCGTCTGTCTGCCCATTTGCCATTGTTCTCATTCAGGCCCTTGTCATTCCTCAAGTGAACAATTAAACTTCCGCATTCCACCTTAACTCTTGCTTCCATTCCTCAGTCTATATTCCACTCTGGTGCCAGAATTATCTATCTGAAATTATTCATTCTTTAGATTTTCATCTTTCAATGCCACCTTCAGGTAACTAACCGCCTTCTGCAGACTTATCTCTTATTACTCCACACCTCACGACAGGTACTATAGTCACATTGGGTTGTAATGTCCCTCCCTATGACTCCACACCACCTTTGGAGTACATACCCCTACTATATTAATACATTTTCTTTTTCCTATGATGTCATTGGTTAAGTAACAGTGAATGTGATCTTTTGATAAGCTCCTTTCAGGATCCCTTAAAAATGGTAACTGGTCTTCTAGTTTTTCTTAAATTTCTCTAGAGAAATTCTTTAAGAGGCAGAGGAAAGAAGATGAGAGTGGAGGGGAAGGAAGGAGAGGGGAGGAGAGAACACTATTGACAAAGCAGCTTTTACTTAAGTCCTTACAACAACTCTATGACATTAGTATGATTTTTATTTTACAAATAAAAAATATTAGAGTTCAGAGAGCTTACATTGTCAAAGGTAATACCTGTTGTTAAAATGTGGAACCTGATGTATACATATATCAAATTACCATAATGTACAATTTAAATATCTTATAGTTTTATTTGTAAATTAGACCTCAGTAAACCCCCCCCCCCCAAAAAAAAAATGTTTATTAAGTAGAGGAGAAAAACAGTGGAGCTTAGAATTAGCCATTTGACTCCAAGGACCAAAATCTTTGCACTGTACTATACTCAGATTTTACATCTGTCATTAGGGTCAGGATATCTCATTACCTGGGAGCAGATCAGGTTAGAGTACCCTCCTGTGATTCAGCTCTAATGCAGAATAGATGTTAGTATTTGAGGATTGCCAAAGGAATTTCTCATCACCTAACCCCCACAGACCACAATGGACCAATAATCTCTTTCCTTGATACTTTCATATTTTTGTCCAAAGGAACAATCTGTTCCCAATGGCGTCCCCCTAGATGAACCTTCTGCTGGTACTTGCTTGAGTCCATGTTCACTGACTAACCCATCGTACATAGTTGGCTTCCAAATCACAACTCAATCGCATACATGGGAAATATCAGTTAACAGTTTAAATCTCAGGGTCCAGAGACAACAATGTACAATGTCTTAGAAAACCATGTTTAAATAATATATATCTTTAAAATTTTATACAGGACATCTAGCCAAGTAATCTGGGGACAGTAGATTCAATTTATAATGCTATAATGTTAGGAGACCTTTAGTTTTCTTTGAAAATAGACATTAATACTTTGACATGAAGCTGGCCTTGTGGCAAAAACAAAATTAGGACAGAGAAAAAGCATTATGTGCACTCCTTTTCAAAATGTGTTTGAAAGAGAAAAAGAGTTCTCCTGAGGCTATAGCTCTATGATAGAAAACCACCAGTTTGTGAAAGAATAACGTGGGTAAGGATCATAGTTAACTCGCAGAGAAACTGTTTGCCACATACACACACAAAAAAAGAACTATGCAAACAAAAACTGTGTTCTGGCCTATTGAGGATAATTCCAAACAAAGGTCCATGATGAATTGGTTGTTACAATGGACAATGTTTTCCCTGATTTGGCCTTATTTTTCCCTTTCCCCCATCTTTTCTCTTCCCTCTTGATTTTAAACACTCTCCTTTAATTCCTGGTACCTAAAAAAATACAGTTTTTATGAAATATTTTGTTTCAAATGCTGATGTGTAAATTAGAAATTTTTAAATTCTAGGACAACAGTACTATGTTATATATGTATTAGAAATGAAATAACATTGAGTCATCCAGAAATTCCCTGCATTTCACACAAAATAACCAGCAAGAAAGAGTTCATTGGTTAGTTTTTGTGTAAGCCTGGGGGTAAATTTAAAATTTTGCTGTCTCTAGGTTATTTACTTTTCTACTGTTGAGCCTTTCTAAAAGCATATAAATATTAATTCAATACTCATGGTAAAAGCTAAAGTAACATGGCAGATTCTACATGTTATTCTACTTGTCATCGATTTTTGTGACTGGGAAAGATGGAAGTTGCTGCTGTCTGGAAGAAAAATATATAACATCTGCCTACTTGCACAGAGTGAGTAAAAGTTTACATTGGGAGAGAAAGGACAGTGGCTATTTCCTTCATCTGCTGCCTAAAAGGAAGGAAGTAGGCAAGTGAAATCATCTACCAGGTGTGCTGACAAACTTATATGTTCATATACATAAAGTCACAATTACCAAGTTCAATATGGCCACAATTCTTGTTTTCATACAAATGACTTTGCGATATTTTTTTCTTATTGCATGACTTGAGACACTTTTTCTTCGATAGAAATTAATCACAAAAATTGTCATATATTTTGAATTATTTCAAATATTTGTGAGAACAAATTTATGCAGAAGAGAAAGACTTCCAAAGTTAATATCTTAATACTATATGGAATGACTCAATATTATGTATATATGTATATATATATAATATGTGTGATTGTCTATCATAGAGAAACAACTTTTGGGGAATTTATACACATACACACACACATATGTATATATGTGTAAGTATACACATTAGTAAAATATTTTCTTTTAAATCAACATATCTTATATTGATTCCTTTATTGCCACATATGTGGAGAGTGCTAAGACAAGTCTCCTATAATGGTGAACCATGTTGATGTTGGCATATTGGGCTTTTCCTATAAGTTGCAGATGGGAGGTGAGAAATGGAGGTAGAAGATGGTCAATGACAAATCCAAATTTACACTAAAAACAAGATTTGATAGTCCATTAACGTAGTATATAGTGCTTTGTAGTATAATATTATATTAATGTTAAGATAAATATATGCCAAATGAAAAGTGGAATGATTTAAGTAATTTAAGTCCAACTCAGCATTAAAATATAATTGCATTTAATAAGATAATATTTTATAAGCCACTCACACAGACTTTTGGTATCACATCTTCCAGAAAATATCAACTTTTCTTATTGAACAAGTTGTTTTAAAAATGTTTTTGATAAAATTTACAATAAAATAAAGCCAGAGAAACAATGGTATACATTATTAGATAACTATGAATATATTTATGTATGTATGTATGTGTGTATGTATATATATATGTATATATATGTATGTATGTGTATATATACACACACATTTCATTACAGGTAGAGGCAGTTGTAGGGGAATTTTAAACACAGAGATATTAGAAGTCCAGGACAGGATTTTTGTATTTAGAGGAGTGTTTGTTTTAAGTTTTTTTTTTTTAAAAATTTTGTGATGGGAATAAGAGAAAAGTACTCAATAGACAAGGACTTCTAATATGAAATTTACCAGCAGTGTAAATAGCTATTCCCAGAACAACTTTAGATCTAGAATTTAATGTCATATCATAAGAGCTTCTCCTTTACTTTTGCAGGCATGTTATTATTTCCCCATATGTTGAACTTTCATATAGTCAGTTTCTTTTAGGAAGAATAATGCTATATTGTGTTATTTGTATATCAGAGAAAGATGGATACATTTAAGTGATATTATGGAATAGACATATAATCACTACTGTCACATATTTTAGTGCTATGTTAAAAGAAGATCAATTTTATTATTTACAAAAGAGACAAGTACATTCTCTATTTCAAAACCTGAAACATTGTGTGGGACCAGTTATTATTCTAGTTATCTAAATTAGTTTTTAAATTTTCCCATTATTAATATAGGCATTTAAATATTTGACTGCATTTCTTGCTGGGTGTCTAATAATCATTTTGAAAAGCTGAATTTAGATTTTTTTATTATGCTATTGCTACAATTGTCTTGAATTTCATTGGAGTAAAACTACGAAGTCTCAACTAAGCTTGAATTAAGTTATATTACATTTTTTATTAAATAAATTTTTTAAAATGATGAACTATAGAGAGAAGATAAATAAATACACAATATTACAGAATCATATTTAGTTTTAAACTTGACATACAGATTTAATCCCGTGTTGGAAATAAGTTTAAATGTGTATCTCAATGTTTTAATATATGGACTTTTTACTTTATTTGTTACAAATTTTGGATTGTGGTGGTCACCAATTTTATGAAAGAAAACAAAAATTGCATTAATCAATGATTATTTGTCAAGTCGCAATATGAAATAAGATTGCATTTTGTAAACTTATTCACTAATATTAAACACTTTGATTTTTAAGAAAAACTTTAGACAAAAGGCCACCAAACATTATTTTTATGTATCACAAAATATTTTTTCATCTATTAAAAAATGTATAAATAACACAGTCCAAACAAAAAACAGACAGCAAATTCCTTTTAATCCATGGACAGTAGTTTACCTGGCTTAGAAGCATGAACCTGGATCAAGGGTTCTTAGCATAGTCTTTGCTTTATAACTGTGTGAAGCTAAGCAAGTGCAATTCTTTCTGGGCCTTGGTTTCCTTTTACAGTGAGATGATGGGCAAAATAAGCTTAGAGACCCATACGCCTTTAAATTGTAAATTTATTTTACACTTCATATTTTTAAGGGTTTATTTATTGGATGCTTTAAAAAAATCTTTCACCCATAGTCTGTGTGAATTGCTGTGAAAAAGTTCTACTCTTTTGTTATTATTAAGTAAAAACCTAACATAAGTATAAATAAAAATATGCCCAACCAAGATATTATTTTAAACATAAAATTGTTTACATTTATTTTATAAAGCAGATCCTGGCCTCTGTTTTAATTATTGCTAGATTTAAGTGATGATCTTCTGACTACTTTCTCCAGCTTTATTATTTGTAGTCCGTATATAAGTTTGTTGACCAACTGATCTGGGGAGGTAAGAGAGGGTCATGGCTTTCTAATTCCTAAGTTTGTTCAGGTACCCATAGAAGATACCAAAAAGAGAAAGTAATTAAGATTTAAAGACACCATCATTTTTTTTAAGTTTCAGTTTTCTCTTATTGTATGAGTAAGTTGAGTGCCAGAGACAGAAAGATACTTAATTTTTTAAAAAACTCTTGGTGTATTTCTTCCTTCTTGTTCTTCCAAGTTACTATAATCTAGAAGTGACACAGAGTACTGAGAGTGTAACCTCAACGATTGCTTAACACATGATTTCTTTTCAAAAGTAGGCCTCTATAATCACCATAACATCGTTTGAAATCTGTTTCATTTTCTTGTATTTTTACATTTATCTCAATTATAAAATATACTATATTTTTTGTTTTTACTCACAGCTAAACATTTCTTAGTATTATTCTATGTTTTAATAAAAAGTACCCTAGAAAACTGAAATTATTGTATTAACATTCAAAATATAAATGTGCTCTCACTTTAGAGAGTCAAGAAACTGGGTAAAGTTTGTTTTGTAGACTCCCAAATTTGGCATTTATATTTGGTTAGGGCTGGCTTGACCTGGGCAAGATTGTGACATAGGCAAAATGAAACTCTAATATTTTTCTAATTGCCCAGTGCCTCTCTGTGGGCCTGTCACTCCTCAGCGAGGTACCCACTCATCTCTCCTCTCCTTATGGGACTCAAGCCCCAGACCTTTCCTGTCCTCCTTTCCCCTCTCTGTTTCCACTTCTCACATCCTGTTCTGCTCTCCAGTAATCTAACAACCTATTGACTACATGCATGAACATTTTTATTTTCATAGGAACTTTTCAAGAACCAGCAGGTTATCCTCAAAGGTAATGGAGTTGATATCTAAGGTAAATGACTTTAAGCCCAGTCTACCTACCTGCCTATGTATAAGATTAGTTCTGCATGGTCGCCATTACTCTTTCAACTTTAATCTAAAAATCAACTCTATTCATTTATAAAATGACGTGGAAATCTTTTATACAACACACTAAAGAGTCCCCAATATAGGTGTGAAAATGAAAAGGATGGTGTCTTCTTTTGAACCTAAAATGTCGCTAGACAATATACTAGAGAATGCACAGGTAAAAATAAATATGGTTTTGTTTTCAAGGCACCAGCTCTTTGGTAAGAAACACAGACTTGCAAATAAATAATTTCAATACAATATTAGAAATGCTGTAATTGAGGTACTAGATACATAGATGACACAAAAGAAAGAATGATTGACTCTATAGGGTGGGAAAGATGAAGCTTCTCAGGAAACCTGTGAGATAGATTTTGAAAAATGAGCTTTCCAGAAGGAGAAAGCCAGGAATTTCGTGCTAAGGTATGGTGTCATGAAAAGCACTTGTCTTGAATTTTGAATAAGTAATTAGTCTTGTGAAGGATCAAAGACAATAGAAAATCCATTTTTGGCAGTGGTGGTGGCCACATCCAATATTCAAAGGAGCATGACAGTGAATTGAGCTTCAAACGAAGCCACCAGAGGCTTTGGTAGTGGCCCGCGGTGTCCTTATCGGTGGTTTCGATGGTATGATTACGGCTGCTATTCTGTCTACCAAGTTCCATTTTGTCCGGCCATTTTCAGAACTGCATTCCAGCCTTACTGATCATTCTTCTAATTACTCAATTTCTTTCCAATAGGTTTTTTTTTTTTTTTCTGCTTCAATTAGCAAGAGTTGGTTTCTGTTGTACCTGGATACCCTGGCTAATGCAGCAGTAAAGAACTGGGATACTAATTTTCGTTTGTTTTTTTCAGAGGTGAAAGAGTTCAAAGTAATATAACTTTGGGTGTGGATGGCCAAAAGAGTGGTATAGACTCCTTGGAATTGAGGAGGTCTGTGAGACTGGGGTGTTGGGAAAGTTGTGCATATGAACATTGAAGATGCTCATGGTCATGATTATATTTGTGGAAAGAGAAGTCCAGCATTCTTAATGAATTTGGGTATATGACATGGTGGGGAGGGGGGTCGAATAAAAGACAGATAAAGGAGATGTTAAGAGTATATGTCATGAGCCTAAAAATGTTAATTCAAGAAAGTGGCATTATGGTTTAAAAGAAGAAAAAGGAATTAAGATGAATGTTTACTCTTTCTACAGCCCTCACAGTACTTGGGACATTTGAAAATGCTGTAGGAAAGTATGTGAACATTTTGTGAAGAAGTGGAAGATGCAGAATAATTTATTAATGAGAATAGGATTCCACAGTGCACAGAGGAAAGAGCTGAGAAGGCAACAGTGGAAGAATAGTTGGAAGGAAGAAGTATAGAATTATAATGGGATAAGATTCAAAAAAATGATAGATTATAGAAAGAGAGTTTACTTGGTCAGTATCTTTAGATATCAAAGATGAGCAGCATGGCTGGATTAAGTAGACACAGTGTTTTTGTATAAAATGTGGCTAGAGAGGTATTTCTGTTGGGACAAGTAGTCTGTGGAAGGTGAAGAGGATTTAGAGTGTTGCAGCTACCTGGACAGCTCAAGAGAAACTTGGTTTCTGTTTTGCTGGTTAGCTTAGCTTTATGCCAGGATTTCTCAACTCCAGCACTCTTGACATTTTGAGCCTGATAATTCTTTTGAGGGAGTGTTTTTTTGCACTGTAGAATGAATACCAGCATACCTGGCTTTATACATTAAGTATCAATGTATACTTACAAATGTGGCAACCAAATATGTCTGCAGACATTTCCAAGTGTTTGAGGTTGAAAACCAGTGGGCTAAGCTCTGCCAATTTTGAGAGAAGGGCAATTCAGTCTGAAATATTAACGATAGCTTTTATTTTAAATTCTTGGCTAATAGGAAGGATTGTGCATTGGAATAAAAAAAGTATTATGTAGAAGCCTAACTCAAATAATTTTTAACAATTTCCTAATGCCAATAGAATGAGATTCATGTTTAGCATATTGGTTACATTTTCTCAATTACTTCTCTTCTTAAGTTCCACTCCTACTTCCACATTTATTTGCTTGCCAAACTTCCATTCATGACATTTCTCCAAATAATCCTTAATATTTCTCACTTTACTCTTGCTCAAACTATTATCTGCATATTTCCCCACCACTATCTATTATCTGCATATTTCCCCACCACTTTCTCACTTTACTCTTGCTCAAACTATTATCTGCATATTTCCCCACCACTATCTTTGAAAAAAATCCAGCTCTCAAATCACATCTCAAAAGATATCTCTGCCATGGAGCCTTCTCTAATTCTACTGGTGAGATGTAAACCTTTCTTTCTCTGCACTGACCTCTTACATTGTACTTTTGCACTATTTATTACATTATTCCCTTTTATTAATGATATAACTTCTTTTCTAGAATTTAGTATCTCCCTATGAAGTGCAGATTCAGTTATTTATTTTCAGAAAATTTTCTTGTATTATATCATTGAAAATGTCTCTCTATCCTATTTGTTGTATTGCTTATTTTGGAAAAATCAGTAATATTTAGATTGGATCATATTTGTATGCCATATTTATCATCTTATTGTTTTAATCATCTTTATGAATTTACTGTGATTAAATCAAGTGTTTGTTCTAAGATCCCACTTTGGATTTGGGCTTTCTGTATCTACTTATTGTATTTTAATGGTATATACTTATCAAGAAATAAAAGAGAAATCAAAAGGAATCCAAATAATTTCTTTCTATCCCCAGCCAATAAATGAAAATGTTAAATACTTTTAAAATGTAATTAATTTGTGTCCTTAACTTTACAAATACCATCTATTTTATTCTGGTTTTTTTTCAATAATTTCATCCTAGTGAATTAAAAAATCTGTGTTCTGATTAGATGACAATATAGAAATACTCATAAAGATTGTCTACAGTTTCTTTAGTTATATTTTTTCCATTATTTCCCATCCTGTTTTATCTCTTCCTCTCCTCCCTCTCCTTCCCTTCCTCTTTCTCCTTTTTCCTTCCTTTTAGCTGTTATGGTTTGCATATTTGATGAGATATCTTTTAACTTGTTGGTGCTTAACATGATCAGCTCCATCAAAACTCAGTTTGACTTCCTTGCCACTTTATGTGAAACTTCTTGATTTTTCAGATATATAGTATGATAACTTAGCATTGTATTCTCAACCCATCCTTCTATACCTAAAGGCATGGCAAGATGGTTTGTCATTACCTGAAACTATGCACAATTTGTTTGGATAAATCAACTCTTTTCTCTTATTTGTGATTTCTTTAATCATTGGAGAAACATTCATGCCACTTAGTTGAGAATATATTTTATTCTTTTGGGAGAATTTTAAAATTATTCCTTCAACTCACTGTGGAACCTAGAGGCCTCTGCTTCTGTCAAAGTGGTTCATCTTCCTTGTCTATGCTTAGCAACTTTTGCCAACCCAGCCCTAGCTTCAGAGAAAATGATGCCAGTAGGTTTCGAGTACTGAGAGAGACTGAGGCTACAGTCTTACTAATCCCTTGGAATATGGGTGGTGGCAAGAGAAACATTACCTGACACCTCTTTACCTGGTCCCCTGCTCCCTCAAACTGTCTTGCCACTTATGTTCTCCTTTATCTTCTATAATTAGGTTTTTCTGATTATGCCTTTATGTACTGCTTGGCTAATCAAAATCATGAGTTCAGATTGTTATTCATTCTGCTACTGACCTTCAGAGCTGACAAATAGAAGCTTGTACTGCCCAGAGCTTTTCCCCTTTTTTTCCCTCTCAGCCCCTCAATATCTTCTCTCAAAAGGGAGAGATTTCCCAGATTAATAAGAGTTCCTAGGACTTTGTTTGCTTTTGTTCCTCTGACTTGGTTCTGGGTTGGGTTGGAGTGGAGAAGGCGAAAGGGCAAATTTAGAATTATGTCCAGCCTCACAATAATCTTCTCTATCTTTCGAAGGACACTATGTTTTAAAAAGCTTAATTAATATCTACATCTTTTAAATAGCAATTTTATGCCAGTTATTAGAAATACAAAGATATTAAATTAGAATAAATGATCATTTCATTTAAACAATGAATTGTTAGTACTTAAAGAACTGAATTGACATGAATTAAGTAAATTTTTTTAAAAAGTAAGTTGCAAAAGAATAAGAACAATGTGTTTCTATTTATGCAAAATTTTAAACATGCAAGATTGACAGTATACATTGTTTATGAATTATACATATATAAAGAGAAAGTGTAGAAACCTATATGAGGTAGAGGAAATAGAAAAGAAATTAGAAAAGTAAGAGGCTGTCCAATTACAAAATAAACTTGAGCAAGGAATTCAGACAATACTCTAAAGGCAATGGAGAGTCATTGATGGGTTTTAAGTGTTTGAGGTGAGGTGCAGGGGCATGCTTAACATAATTAAGTATGCATTTTAGAAAGATATCTGGGGGTTTCTGTGTGAAGAAATAAGACAGGGATAAGACTGGAAACACAGAGATCAGTTAGGAGGCTGCGGTATTAATCCAGGTGAGAGATGATAGTGGCCTGAACTAAGGTAGTTCAGTGAGAAAGAAAAATTAGACAAATTTGAAAGATATTAGAAATTTGATGACAAAGGACTTGATTGTGTTTAGTCCTCTAAATCCAACAGTTTATAAGAAGTATAGAGGATAAAAATATGTGTTATCTTACACCAGAGAGATATAACCGGCACAATCCAGACTGTGGGACATTCCACGCAATAAGCCTCCTAAGCTCTTGGACTCATACTCTGCATGGAGGAGAAAAAAGATGGAGGTGGAAGAAGGAGCCTTTATATCAAAAGTTCTTAACAGCATGGGATTTTTGTACCCCTGTGGGGCACTTTGCAGTTTGGAGATATTTTTGGTTATCACAACCTGGGAAATGCTACTGGCATCTAGATACAGGCCTAGGATGAGCATAAATATACAATGTTACACAGGACAGTCCCCTACAATTATCAGCCCCAAATGTCAATTGTGCTGATGTTTAAAAAACCCTGTTATAGATTACAAGATGCTTAAAAGGCATATCAATCAACTACAATTTGTGGATCTAAATATTAAAACATGTATAAATTGACTTTAATGAGCATTGACTAGGTATTTGACAATACTAAGAAATTATTGTTATATTTTAGATGTGATAATGGTATTATAGTCAGTTTTCAGAAAAGATTTTTTTCTTTAAAATACGTATATTGAAATACTTATGAATGAAATTATATAATGTCAAGAATTTGCTTCAAAATAATATTGGAGGGGTTAATAAATAAATGGAGACAATTGATGTTTATTAGAACCAGGTGTTGGGACTTCCTACATTCCTCTATCTGCTTTTGTGCATGTTTGAAATATGCATGTTAAAAAAAAGACTCCAGCCTTCTGCTTTGCATAATAACACATAGTAAATGAAACAAATAAATAAATATAAATCATAAATGTTTTTCTTTTCTCTTTCTCCACATCCTCCTCTTCCTCTCCTTTTCCTTCTTCTCTCTCTCTCTCTCTCTCTCTCTCTCTCTCCTTTTTATATCAGTTTCAGGTGTAGAACATAATAATTCAATATTTTTATGTACTGAGAAATGATCATCATAATAAGTCTACTTGGCATCCATCACTACACATAGATACAAATTTTTTTCTTGTGATGAGAACTTTTAGAATTCAATCTCTTAGTGCCTTTCAAATACATAATACAGTATTATTCATTTTAGTCACAATATTATTCATTTTTACATCCCCAGGACTTATTTATTTTATAACTGCAAGTTTGTGCATTTTAACTCTCTTTACCCACGTTACTCACCCTCTACCCCAACTTCTGCCCCTGGTAAGCACCAATCTCTCCTATCTATGAATTTGTTTGTTTGTTTTTTAGATTCCACATACAAGTAAATACAGTCTGAATTGTCTTTATCTGACTTATTTCACTAAGTCTCTCAGGGTCCATCTACGCTGTTGTAAATGGCAAGATTGTCTTCTTTTTTATGGCCAAATAAAATTTTATTGTATATACATATATATTACATTTTCTTTGTCCATTAATTTATTAATGGACACTTCATTGCTTCCATGTCTTGGTTGTTGTAAGTAACGCTACAATACTCTCTCTCTCTCTTTTACTTTTTTTACAATTCATATAATGGTATAGATACTTCTTTATAATATGCTTTACTAAAATTATTTTGAACATTTTTTATGTCATTAAATATTTTTAAAATATTTAAAATGTTTCATAATATTTACATTGTACAGATATCATTTATTTTTGCTTTAAAATAACATAAAATAATTATGTATATGTGCATGAATCTTGTGAGGAGCTATGATTATTTTCTCAAGATAAATTCTGTAATATGAAATTACAGAATTAACAATATTAATGTATATCAGTTTATTAGTGCAGCTGTCAAATTTCTGTATTTAAATTTCTTATCAATTTTCATTCTTAAAGCATTGTGTCAAAGTGAACATTTTGTTTCATCATTTTATCATTTGTCAAACTATTTTCTAATGAACTAAGTATAATAAAATTTTATTTAAATTTGTGTACTTTGGTTTCTTAGAAAGATTACTTTTTACATATATTTATTAATCACTTAGTTTTTTCTCATATAGAATAACCCATTTTTGTCAAATTTTCTATAATATATAGATTTTTTTTACCTTAATTTATATGCTATTTTATTATATTAAAATATTTGCCATTTCACATAATATTAAAAGTAATCCACCTAGTTTGCTGCTTGGATTTCTGTTCTGTGTATAATAACTTTGGCATGTAATAATTACTGATTTTATCCTACTTAAATTTATCATTTTTCATCTTTAACGTGTTTTATTTTTTTGCATGAAAATCTTTTTCTATTCCAGTGTAATCTATCTACATTTGGTTGTATTTTAAAATAGCTAATTCTATTTAGTTTTTACTTTATTTAAGTGTTTATGACTTTTTCCTAAATAGTTAATTACCTAAACACTAAATATTACATGATTTATTAACTTGTAATACCTAATATTATCTTAAAATATGACAAAATACCAATGGTATTTTTTAGAGAGCTAAGACAAATAATCTTAAAATTCATATGGGGCCATAAAAAACCCCGAATAGCCATGGCAATCTTGAGAAAGAAGAACAAAGTTGGAGGTATCACACTACCTGATGTCAAACTATGCTATAAGGCTATAGTAATCAAAACAGCATGGTACTGGCATAATAACATATACATTGTTCAATGGAACAGAATAGAGAGCCTATAAATAAATCCATGCCTATATGCTCACTTAATATATGACAAAGGAGGTAAGAATATACAATGGGATAAAGACAGTCTTTTCAATAAATGGTGTTGGGAAAATTGGACAGATACATGCAAAAATAAAGAAGCTGGACCACCTTCTTACACCATATACAAGAATAGACTCAAAATGGATTAAAGACTTAAATGTAAGACTTGAAACCATAAAACTTCTAGAAGACAGGAATTTCTTTTTTGGATATATCTCCCTGGGCAAGGGAAACAAAAGAAAAAATAAAGAAATGTGACTACATCAAACTAAAAAGTTTTTGTAGAGTGAAGAAAAGCATCAACAAAACAAAAAGACAACTGACTGTTTGAGAGAAGATATTGGCTAATGACACATTTGATAACGGGTTAATATCCAAAATATATATAGAATTTATATGACTTAACAACAAAAAACAAACAATCCAATTAAAAAATGGGCAGAAGACTTGAACAGATACTTCTCCAAAGAGGAAGTACAGATGGCTAGCAGACATATGAAAAGATGCTCAAGGTCGCTAAACATCAGAACAATGCAAATTAAAACCACAATGAGATATCAACTCACACCTGTCAGAATGGCTATCATCAATAAATCTAAAAACAAATGTTGGCTAGAATGAGGAGAAAAAAGAACCTTCATACATTGTTGGTGGGATTCAAATTGATATAGCCACTATGGAAAACAGTATGGAGTTTTCTCAAAAAATTAAAAATGGATGTACCTTTTGACCCAGCAATTGCACTTCTGGATATTTATCCAAAGAAAACCAAAACAATAATTTATAAAGACCTATGCACTCCAAGATTCATGTCAACACAATTTACAATAGCCAAGATATGGACGATTGGATAAAGAAATTATGGTTTATGTATACAATGGAATATTACTCAGCCATTAAAAAAATGAAATCCTACCATTTGCAAAGACATGAATGGACCTACAGGTTATTATGTTAAGTGAAATAAGTCAGACAGAGAAAGATAAATACCATATGATTTCACTTGTATGTGGAATCTAAGGAACAAAAAGAACAAACTAATCAAAAACAGACTCACAAATACAGTGGGCAATTTGGTGATGGACAGAGGGGCGGGAGGTCGAGGGGCCTGGAGAATGGGGTGAAGGGTTAAAGAAGTACAAATTAGTAGTCGATAGTTGGTCACGGGGATGGTGAGCACAGCAGAGAGAATGCAGTTAGCATTAATATGATGGCTAGGTGGAGGGCCAGGGGAGGGAGGGAGCAGTGGCGGGGGTAGAGGGGGATCATTTTTATGAACTATATAGAAGTCTAACCAATGTACTGAATACTTGAAACTAATTTAAATAAATAAATTTAAAAAATACAATATGATGTGTAGCAGCAACTGTTTCTGTGAATGTCATTCACTTTACCCGCTAAATTGTGTATCTATCTCATTTATGTATTTTTATATTATTTACTAACTACCATATTTTTATTTCTTATATATAACAATGTATTTTGAATTTAGATATTTTAGATTATTTTCATATCATTATGTTATTATAACTAAAAAATTTTAGATACTTTTACCCATTGTTTTTTGGATGATTACTAGAATCATTAAAATTTCAAAATTATTCTATTAGGACCTTGGAACTGTCTCAGGTAGGTGGAGAAATTTGGGGAGACTTGACATCTTAAACTACTATATTTTCTCAGTTAGATAAAAGGTTCATTTCTATATTCTTTCGATTTGCCTTAGGATTCCTCAGTATATTTTGTAATATTATTTTGATAGATACAGTATATTTTGTATTAAGGTTATTACTGAGAATTTTGTGTTTTGTTACTATTGTAAATGAGATCTTTAAAATTTTCTAACTGGCTATAATGCAACATGAGAAAACCACTGAATTTTATGTTTTTTTCCTAGTTATTGACACTAATTTTGTTTCATTTGACAGATTAATTTTATAAGATCTTCTAATTAGTTAAATCAATAATATGCATTTAATAATAATTTGTATCCATATTTCTGATAGTTTTTAAATATTTTTTTGTCTATGTTATATCAGAATTACAAAATCCAAATATAGATTGTACTCTTGCATCTTTTTAAACGCATAATTCTTTTGTATGAATATTTAAAGGGAGTTAAACAAGTTAAGTAAAATTCTATCAGATAACACTCCTTCCAAAGCACAAAAAAAAAAACAAACTAAAAACTTGAACCACCAAGTTCATAATCATTTAAAACCTGTATTTTCTATCAGATAACACTCCTTCCAAAGCACAAAAAAAAAAAAAAACAAACTAAAAACTTGAACCACCAAGTTCATAATCATTTAAAACCTGTATTCTTTACCTAATTCATTTCAATCACAGGGTAATGGTATAATGTTTATAATGAGAAATACTGAAACTCAAGACTGGAGGTGAGAAACGCTTCTGGCAATAGTAAACCTTCTAGCTTGGATTTGTAAAACAAAGAGGTTTGATGGGAGCAGAGATGTCTTTAGGGGAAGTAAACGGTGCATCCTGTGGGTGAAGAAAAGCACTACAGATAAAGGCAGCAAGAAGCCACATGGAAACGTATGCTCAGATAATCGGTATCAGGATAACTGAAATACACAAAAATTCCCAGATCTTGCTGTTTTGCCCCGAAGGATACACATTCTATATTGCCTATAGTATGTTTATATAGTTTAGTATTTTTCTCAGCTTGAATTTATAAATGTGTGTCACACAAATGGTAAGGTTTTCTAAAGGCATGTATCTCTTAAAAACTTCAAGCCTAGTAAAAAGTAAAAATACTTTTCACACAATTCTTTCTGGGCACATAAGGAAACTCTTCACTTTCAAAAGCATTTTAATCCCTGGTGGTCTATTGGTTGGGATTCGGTGCTCTCAAAAGCAATTTAAGTATTGTAAACTGATATATACCAGGTAAATGCAAAATTAATGGTGCATGAACCATGAATATATGTCTTTACTTTTGTAAGTAACTAGTGTTCAAATATCTTTAATGTTTTTTATAAGATTTTGGTCGTATACTTAAATAATGATCACAATGGTAAAATAGCTAGGAGAGGAAAATTTTATAATAAATTTCCAGTCGAATTATTGCAATGGACATGTTTGAATAGAATCAAATCTTTATAATATCTTATTCAGTTACAGCCCTAATCAAGTCCTCAAATCATGCCTTTCTATAATGTAAGATAAATGATTAAGGGTCCATTTTGTTGCTAATTCCCATTAACACTGATGAGCACCAAGCACATGTATCAAAGACAGAATAGACTCCTTAACAACTAAGAAACATTAAATACATTAAAGAAGTAAGATATTTAAAAATGTCTAGAGTCTGATAGCACTTTCTTCAAGATCATCATTATCTTAAGCAAAGTACTGAAAGGTGTTGGCAATTCAATCAACAGAAGGAACCCCTTTTCTCTAAACCAGGGCTGAACAATTACTCCTGAATGATATAGAGGGAAGCTCTTCTGAAAAGACTGTCATTTGGTTGTACTCAAAGCTTTTCTGCAAACACCATCAACTACTTGTAGCCATTGAAGACTTTATAGCACTAGAAAAATAAATGAACATCAGTACCAAATTGCTCCCTACCAACTCATGTCTGGTTCTGTCTCAATTCTGCATGTAATCTTTCTAATCGAGAAGCTGGTTCATCCTGCCTCCTGTTTTTCTGTTTTAGAAACAATTTACAGAGTCTGTTTGCTTTAGCAGTGTGAAAATATCTTCCTCTTAGGGCTCTCATATACCAGGAATCCTTCACTTTGGTCCTATAGCTGGCAGCTAGCTAATAATTCTATCAAGTAAATGATAAAAAGTAATTCCAATGATCTCTGACTATTTACACCTTCCTAATTCTCTTTTCTTATGAAACATTAAGGACGCATATCTGTGGACCTGAGAGGCTGAAGTGGTCATGACAATTTTCTTTTATCTTATTTATTTTACCAAAGATTGAGAGCTTTCAAAGTCTAATTATGTGCCATGGCTAATGCCACCTTTTGCTTTAAAATTTCCCTTGCTCTCATGCACAGAAATATTTTTTTGCCAAGATGGGTTAGGAATGGCAATCACAGCAAATAAAAACCTAAATTAAGGAAGAGAGAGTAAATAAATTTTTAATCATGCAAAATTTAATACTTATGTTAAGGAACAAAATATTAAAAGTCATTTTATACAGTGAATTTACATCAGAGCTGAATTTAAAGTTGTGAAGCTTCGAGTGATATGATAATCATGTTTTCCCCCTTCAGTTGTACTAGGGGATTGGAATTTATATACTCAATAACTAGAAAAGTATCATAAAGGATCAGACTGGAGGAATCTGTCTCTCTCCATTTTTTGCTGTCACTCCTACAGTGATTTTAATATTTTTCCTGTGTCTTTGCTGATTTCTTGTGCCAAACATTGTTTTCAAACACAGACGGTTCTGAAATGAATACTACAAACTGCATGTTTCTGAGCATATACACACATTTTACAGATGCCACAACGAAAGCTTTAGCAACAAGAAATGAAAAATATAGAAATGGCTAAATCTCCTGCCAGTTTCAAACTTTACTAAACAGACTTATTGTGAATCTTAAATTTAAACTATTTTTATCACTTGACTCAAGCCTTATTATATTTCTGAAACATGAAGGAAAATAGAATCTTTCACAAATCAAAGTAACATCACATTTGCTTTATTTGTGGTTTTCAAATGTTTTGGGCAAAATTCCAGTGACACTGATAGATTTATATATTTAATTCATGTTAAACTAGAGTTATGATTTATACAGTTACAGTATGCTTGAGGTTTTTCCCTCTGAGTAGTGGCCAGAAATATTGCTAATTTATTGAATTATTTGTAGAAAGTGATGTATGCATTATGTGAAAACAGTAAAGTAGCTATAATGAGTCATATTAAATATATTAAATATAAAAAAAGCATAAAAAATAAGGATAACTGGTCTTTTCTTGGATCAGATCAGAGACGTGATAAATGTTTCTTCTCATTTAATGAGTATAATGTAATTGAAAGAGAAACGAGGCAATGAGTTGCTCTAGCCATGCAAGGCTTTTCTGCAGCTGTATATAAACTACTATACGTATCTCCTTCTTTCGTCCTCATTTAAATAAAATGTAGTCATACAGAGTATAATGGAATTTATCTTTTTAATATTGGAATTAGAAACAAAATTTTATAAACATTGCAGTTAAAGAGATACCTATTTACAATCAGTTACTTGATCAATAAACTCTTGTTTTAATTTTAATGAATAATACAATAATTTAGTAGAAACACCCAATCCATCCTTTATTACATATTACTTGTAGTTGTAAAATGGCAACATGTAGATTGTGTTATAAGCCACATATCTTTATTCTGTGAAATGGAAATATTTTCTTCTGATGATGATCGAAAAGCATATGTGAAAATTGTAACAGATTTTTTTAAAGCGACACCATGCTTTCTTGAAAGTTGTGGTTCCTACATATTTTTCCCTAGCCGCTGTTCTCCTAAGTGTCACAAAGCTAGAGATTTTTATTTTCAAGTTCAGTAAATTTTGGGCATCTGATTTATTAAAAGTCAATCAATTTTTTTCCCCCTCTGGAAAAAACTATCTTCTCTCATGCCCCTTCACTGAATAAGATTACCCACAAATAATTTTTAAGTCATTTACCACTGTAAGTCTCACATACTTCACAGTGTTTTTGCTAGGGGAGAGTGCTGAATCCTAACCACTAGATCCCCAGGAGATCTCATGCGTTTTTCCTAGTAGAAATGCAATGAATTAGCCATATCTTTGTAATGCCGGCTAAGTAGTTGATTTAGGCTCTCTTGAAATCTCTGCTGATCAATTTTTCACTGAATCAACAAATTTGTCTCTAGAAAACCTGTCCTAAACAATAATTGCCATTATATCCTAAATAACGAATCATTCCAGACCTCGGAAAAAATTGTCACATATTGGTTAATATCTTGTGCAAAAATTCATTATGTAAGTCATTCTTACATGTCATGAAGAGAGCCTTTTCTCCTCCTGCCCATGAAGCTAATAAAACTATCAAAATACTTGTAAAATGTCACAGTTTTAATGACATAACCCATTTAAAAATATTATCAGTGCCACAAGTAATTTAGGAGAGATCTTTTATAAATGAATAACGATGAAAAATATTTTTGACTTTTTTTAAAAAAAATTATCTTTCAGAAGTTTTTTACATTTTGAACTATTGATTAACTTCTTACATTAAATCACCAACACGTATTAAAAGCATTTTTTTCTGATTCTGTATAATAAATCAACATGAAAACAGTTTTGAAAGAAATAGGTCATGATCAAGCTGTCATTCCAGGGAAGCCACAATGTTTGTGCAGGTCTTGAACTGCCCTACTCTAGGAGGCGCCATTCACTTGCTGGATTCTGTATACAGGAAGCCCCTGGCCACCTAGGACTTTTGGAGGTGCCCCAACTGCTTAACCTTAAATGGTGGCCATGCTGAATTCACTTATTATTTAAGAATACTTAAGAAAGAAATTTTTTTGATAGGGAAGATATTTAATCCCCTTTTAGCATTCAGGGGATATATTCCAGTTTATTGAAACTATGCTTTTCAGTTTATGTGGTAACAATATAAAAATTCTGTTTGAAATTCTGAATCATATAATTCTTTAGCAATAAGCCTGAATTAATGATAGATACAGTAGGGTTTTAAAAATTTAACTTTGCCATCCTGACTTTTAATAATGTTATCCTGGATTGACCATATTTAATTTTTTTACACAAAGTCTGAACTTTGGTAATACTTCTCTTTTGACTACTTTCACATTGAAAAAATATAACTTAAAAATTAGAGTGACACTGTGTTAACATTAAGAAAAAAAAAAAGAATCTAAGCTGCCCAGAATCTTCATCAGAAAACCGAGAAGATGCTAGTACAGTTAGAGGGCAATAGAGTGAAATCTTAGAAAAAATATGGTTGAAGGAAACCTCTAGAGGTTATCTTTCTGCTTCATCCTGCTGGCTTCAGGCAAACTTTGCCTAAACTATTGTAGGCAGATGGGTATCTGGACTGTTTTTAAAGATCTTGGAGGAAGTAATTCCATAATCTCTTAATATCCTTTTTTATATCTAATCTATCTGTCCATTTAATTTAGTTTATCTTCGGCAGACATGGATAATGTTACCCTTTACAATATAATTCATCATAACCTTGATAATTGAGGTAATGTTTATATATGAAAGAAAAGATGACAATCTCTCCAGACAGAAAAGAATATTGTTACTATAATTTTAATAGGGAATTTAACATTGATTGTCAATGTAAAAGAAGAATAAACTTGTGAATTTTAAGACCAATTGGAGCCAAAGATCAAATTCATTCTTTTTTTAATGAGAAGATAATGCCACCTTTAGAAGGGTATTTAACCTTTTCTCATAATGGAAAAAAATTCTACTTCCAAATACGGATAAAATATTTACACAGTAGTTATAATTACAGTAGCTACTCTTAAGATTTGTGTAGAATTCTGTTTTTTAGTGTATTCATGTATAGTGTTTAGTACTGTTTGTGCTGCAAATTAGTATCATATTTATAACTCTACCTACATATCATCATCCTTCTAATTATTACTATTAATAGATAAAAGCAAACTGAAAAATATTAATTTATTTTCAAAAAGTTTGAAATCAAAGAACCTTATATTTTTGCCTTTCTCAAATTTTCTTATAATTTTAACAAAGGCATATTATTCTACAATTTCAGAGGTATGACTATAAAATAAAGACATTAAAATTATGATAAATTATTTGCAAAATTGGGTGGTTCTTTTCCAAGCAGTTAAGTTAGTAGATTGTGTGTTTTTTCAGTTACAATAAAACTTCTTATTTGAAACTTCTTATTTCTTTACAGTTGGGCCATCCAGACAATTTAAATGAGTGAAATTGGATGGATGGGGGGAAAAAATCAACCATCAAAAATATAATCTACATTTGTATTTACTGTATAATATTATCCAGCTATAACTTTAGGTAATTTACTTTTAGCTAAAATAGAAGCAAAATCATTAACTATTAGGTAAGTTCACTGATTAAAATTTCCTTTTATAATTAATTTCTCTTTTGGTTTGCATCCAAAAATTGTTTCACTCTTCTGGTTTAGTGTCAATATTTGCGTGTTCTGTTGTAATGCATCTTTTAACTTGAAACGATGCTTAGTTTTCTTCAGTTCACTATGGAAAACAGATGTTCTCAAATATAGTTACTTCCAAACACATACAGAATCTGTGCACAAAGGTTTCTATATTTTGTAGAATTCTGGTTTTAATGTCCCTATGTTGGGTTTTTAAAAACTGTATTGTTCAGCAGTAACCCATTCGTAATGAATTCTTCATTCATGCCATCTCCTTTTATTTTTTTTTAAGAATTTGGTCTTTAAATATAGAATTTGGAGAATATATGAATGTATTTCAGGCAATTCCTTCTGCGCTTGTAGAACAGTCGTGGTATAGGAAAATGAGCCAAATGTTCGGTGCCATTTTAATTTCCCAGAGATAAAATTTCCTTAAGGATGAGGTACTCAAATCATAAGTTTGTGTAAGTAGTGCAAAAATAAATTATTACAAAGAAATTTAAACAATTTTGATGCTTAAAACATCAATCAAAAAAGCCAAGTTTTTTATTGGGTTTTAACTAGTGACAGGTGGTAATTTACCTGAATGTTGAGAATAAGCAATCCTTTTCAATCCTGTGTGTATGCATATTTGTGTATGTGTGTGTGTGTGTGCGCGCGTGCGTGTATGGATATATATCTTCAGCACCATGCCATATCAAGCTACTAACCTCTATGCAATGCAGCTAAGAACTAGGCCTCCATTTCAACAAGCAAAGCATCAAAATGTCAGTGGTTCAAGCTTTGGGAGCAAATCCAGGGGGAAATTCTTCATTACTATGTTCATAATGTGTTTCATTGTTAACATTTTTAGCTCAAAGAAATACCTCATAAATGATACAGTGAAAACATGTAAATTTTCTGTCCTAGTAAAAAACATTGTTGCCTTATATTTAAGGGTACTGCAAAAGCAATACCCTTTTTCATGCCTACCGATTAAATTACTACATTCACCTCTTGAAGATTTTTCTCACAAAATAAATCATTTTTTTGAATTTGTGCTTGTCAATATACCATGCACAAAATATTTTGGTCAGATCAAAATTCTCATTGACAGCACAAATAATACAGCCAAATAGGTATTATTATTTATATTTAGGCTTTTATCACCTGCAGCAGAAAGCTTGAAAATACTTCAAACTTTACATTTCCTTTGTCCTGTAAGTTCCCAAGTTCTTCTATCCTCTCTATTCTAGCTACTTATATTTGCAAATACTTATTTCTGTTTGAGACTCATAATTTCTGCTATTCTCTACAGACACTTTTTAATGAACTTATCAACTATAAAAGGCTTTGATGCCAGAGCAAGTTTTTTCAGTTAATACACATTTGCATTTTATTGCAGTACATCTTTTGTTGGCATTTTAAAATAAACTCTGTTTAAATATCAGTATTTTTCAATTAATTAAAAGTTTACTATATATTTCCCACACATTGATCAGAACTATTCTCGATTTTTTTCATATTAATGAATTAAGAGGTATTCTTTTACATAGACACGATACACTGGCATATTAAACACACAGGATATTCAACATTTCCACAAATAAATACACATCCTCATTCTTTATAAAACATGGGCCCTCTTTTCGTATCTAACATTTTCCACAGAGACATGGATACGGGATAAGTTTTCCTCAATTCTACTATAGGAAAATAACAGCACAAATACTATCATAAAGAGTAGCTGCCTCTTAGCTTCTATGGCACAGAGATAATAGAGGATGTTTAGGACTAAAGGATTGTAGACCATATGCCATTTATGAGAGTTAGCCACAACCAATTTTTAGCTCATTGATGCCACATCAGAATTTGGGGATAATTTTCATGTGACCTGATACATAGAATTATATGTGAAATATCCTGCCAATGTTAGAGTAGCTAAAAACAAAATCTCCAGTGGCCAAATTTGGCCTTCCAAATAGTATCTCATTATTAAAAAAAAAGAATAATACTGTCCTTAGAGAATATTTTGCTTTTGTTGATGATACACATAAAAATCTGTTGTAGACTTACATGGAACTTTTCAAACTGTATTTAATTTGTGATGGTTACAAGTACGTATGCTGAAGTTTATGGACCTTGGGTTACCAGAGGGAACAGAGGAGCGGGGAAGTAGATAAGGGTAAGGGGGTTCTAATATATGGTGATGAAAGGAGATTTGACTATGGATGATGAACACACAATGCAATATATGGATGATGTATTATTGAATTGTATGCTAACATGTTTATTTTTTATATTTATTAAATTTATTGGATGATTTTGGTTAAAAATTAACCAAAAATCATCCAATAAATTTAATAAATATAAAATTTAATAAATATAAAAAATAAACATGTTAAACTGCAAAAAATATTTTAGTGTCTGTCTTTACAGTATTTTTTCTGATTTATGACATTTTGGGGGGTCTCTTTTATATAATTGCATTCCAATTATATATACAATCTGGCACCCTAGTGTTTTCTTTTTCATGACATCATGACAAGAATTTGTCCATTTTAACATAAGCACTGTTTCTGAGAGATGGGAAACTTTCCACTCAATCGTCTTTTGAAAACTTTCTTTGGCCATTTAGATTACACCTCATTTTCTGTTACTCTGATAACCTTATGAACAGTTTTTGCCAAAGCTTATTTCCTTAGGATAATTGACTACGCAAAAATTTTTAAAAATATCGGTCATCATAAAAATAAATAAATAAATACATACATACATACATACATAAAATTAAAAGATAATTTACATTACATAAGCATGCAATTAATCAAATCAATTAAATAAATGTGGATGTGTAAGTACACTGGAAATTGCAAGTGGGGAGAATTTATATAAAAACAAAATAAATAATTGTTCATTAATTCTGTGCAAAGCACCTGCACATATGAAGTTAGTAATATGATGGTCTTCTCAGCCAAATTTCCAACAGACTTGATCAATATTCAAATATGCATAGATCTTCAATTTCATGAGCTACACATAGACATTAATATCATTAATTTAAATATACAATATCTTTAATTTGTAGCTCATACAGAATGTCTATATTGGAGAAGGTACATTCATTCTGTTTATACGTTTGACTTGAGGCATAATCATTCTTAAAATAAGTAAGCTTGATTGCATTAGAATGAGAAAGTTTGATTGGAAAATTCAAACAAATGGATATAATGATTTATAAAGTTAGAAGGAGACTTAAAACCCCATTCCAGGCTTCTCAAACATTCTACTACTGAAAAGATAGTCCTTGATTGTCTCTAACTTCCCATTGCCCTCTTCTCAAACCCAATCCCCATACTATGGGTTATCCTATAAAACAAGTCATATCATTGCATCGTAAATATTGTCCTTATTGAAAATAAATCAAAGAAATAAAATGTTCATTTGGTTATCTTGCTAGCTTAAGATAACCAATACCATCTCAATGAGTTGACAGAATTCTAAGCAATGACAAGGAAATCAATGATTCAGTTAACTTGTGTAAAATTATACTCTCCAAATTTTAGTTTCACTGAGGTTCTTGAACTATTGAAATTATTTCAAAAAGCCACCTACTTACTTAACATATGAGCCATCTGATTCTCAGAACAGCCAAATGACTTAAACAAAATTGTGTCTATTGGCTTCTACTCATATATTACTAATTCCCCATGTTATTTTTTTGGTAATTCAAGAACACTATAATTTAATTATTTATAATAATTAATAAATTATAATGAATACAATTATGACAAAAAGAAAGGAATAACAAAGAAAAATTAGTGGTTAAATTATAGGTAATTCCAATTTTATAAACTTAACACACACCGTTGTTATAGATGTTAAGTTTTATGCCTTTCTACTGTTGCCCATATACATGTTTTTATTTGTAGATGCATGTGAATATGTTAAGAATAATCTATCTTTACATAAAGAAGGCGATGTTTTCTGTTTTTTGGGGAGAAGGCTTAGATAAATGAAACAAACAGAAAGTTAGAAAACCTGGGCTGATCCTCATGAAAGGCATCAATATTGGAAAACGCTAAATCTATTATTGGTTCCTAATTATCGCTACCCCACAACAACAAAGCCCAATCTTAGGGAGCCTTAGAATTACCCTGACCGAATCAGTGCTATCAATATAATGAATAAAGAGTAAGCTGTGAGCCTTTTAAGTGCTTAGCATTTTGTGTTTAAACAGTAAAATTAAGGTGGGGTTCTTAATGTTAGCGATTTTATTGAAGAGGGTAGGGACACATTGGCAATTCCAAAGCTCAAAATATTAGGGATTTGTTTCATCTTGTTTTAGTCTAAAGAGTAAGAAGTATAATATAATTCCTGCAAAGTAGGTTTATACAAAGCACTAACATTTAACCTAAATACATTTATCTCTTAGTACATCAAGTTCTTAATTGCCAAGCACATATTACCAAACTGAAACTGAAGATAAATGAATATTTTATGTGTAGTCTCCAAAGAGATAAGAATTAAAAATTAAATTAAAAGGCACTTGCCAATGTTTTAATTTGCCTGTTAAAAAAGCAAACACAAATATTTGATGCTGACTATATTTTAAATTTCTCAAATCTAATTCAGTCAATCTCAGTAGCAGTAATTTGTAACTAAATAGGATTTTCTTGACTCTTACCAGGATGTAATGCTGACAACAACAACAAAATGGTAACTGCTTTTACTTTTTAATTTACTCAGCTCTTCTATCATTTCAAATGCTGTTGGGTAGTAAAAATAACTAACACTTTTTGAATATTTATTATATGCCAGGCATTTCTCTGAATATTTTACAAGTAATAGATATTTAAATCTCACAAGAACCTAGAGAAGTAGGTTCTATAGAACATTTTATAGAACAAAAAACTGAGTCACTAGCCAAGTAAGTGACTCGTTCAGGATCATTCAGCTAGTAAGTAACAATCTGGAGTGGAAACCTATACATAATAGCCATACAATACTATAATATAGTAAAGTCTCAAAGTACATATTTGTTCATGTCAAGTAGATTGACAGTGTTTATCTCATTCTTATTGACCTGGAACGTGTTGATGCATTCTAAATATTTTTATGTCTCCAAGATAAAAATAAAGATTAAATTTAATTTTATAGAGTAACTTTAAAAATCACTTTCATAGACAAGAAAAACCAAATTTTCTTTTAAAACGTCAATAAGAATGAGAGAAATATCACAGGTTATACTACCTTGTTTAATTCCTCTGTATAAGTTAAATAATGTACTAAATACATATAACATAGGTTGTTACCCCGGGGTTTCTGTGAATTTTCTTTAAATTCTTTTTACAGCACTATACTTGTCCCAAGTCAGTAAATCCCTTTAACTCCTATTTTGTGGCTATCTGCCATGTGCTCTTTTTACTCAGAAGGCAATGTCTGTGTTCTTCTATTTGCCTTATTAAATCCTAATATGTCAATTACAGCCATCTCTCAATTATCTATTGTCATAGGACCAAGACCAAGAAAAATTTAAATCCAGGGTTAATTAAATAAAAGTCTGATTTTGCCATTATTTTCATTCCTCCTCCAACAAATCTTTCTTGTTTGAACTGAAAATAGGTAGAAAATACACTTAATCAAATATCTGTTTTTTGTTTGTTCGTTTGTTTTAATGTCTCTGATAGACGGATGAAAAGGCTAATTGGGAATGAAATAGATCCAAGACATTCTAAAAACTGAACGAAGAAGATAATCAATATGCAAAAACTTCTCTTATTTATTCATTCTTTAAGAGATTCTCATGTGAATTTGAGGAACATTACAAAGGTAGATCTTATCTGAATTTCCCCAAGGAAATGCTGTGCCCCACCAAATTTGAAAAGTTTTAGATTAATTTTTTTTTCAGATTTGATCAGCTCACCAGTTGTTGGGCTGGTGCCACCCCGTATACCAGTGATATTAGCACCTCCATCGACATCTGGCAAGATGCTTTCAGTCTAGAACCTTATAGCCAATCAGAGTAGATGAAATTATATTAATGGTTCCATAATAAAATGAAAAAGATGGCCTTCATTTTGATGAAAGCTGTAAAGTAGCTATTGTGCTTGTTTGGTTTTGCAAGGCCCAAATGTATTATTTATGCAATTTGTCTTTTGAAAGAAAAACTGAAAGAGCAGATTTCATTTTACAGCATTCAGTCAAAGCTATTGTCTCATGAATGTGAACATTTCTGCATTTTATTTCCTCAGAGTGTAGAAGGCATTTTCCAGAGATCATCTAAGTAGGGATTTAAAAGTTTAAAAACTGCTTTTAAAATAGGTAGGCCGTAATGACTGGATCTATTGTTCATGCTGGTAGATAAACTAAATCAACACTTGCCACATGAGAACTTGTACCTAGTTGGAGGCATAATTCAAGGTCTCGGCTAGTCATTAAGACTTTCTGTTTGTTTTAGAAAACAAAAAAAATGTCAGTAATTTTATCATAAAGTACAATTATCAGGGACAAATATACACAATAATAAAATATTTTAAAAATATTACATTGATTTTGTCTAAGCATTTAATTCTGCAATTGTATGTAGTAGTTTCATTCTAGAAAATACATGATTATACCTAAGGAAAAAAGTATGAAGAAAATAATCTACTTTAGGGGAAAAAAAGAAAAAACAAATTTTAATGTAAAAAACAGGTTTAAAATAATAAAATCATATAATAATTTTCTTGGTGATTTTATATCCAGTATCTTAATTGAGCCTCATAAACCCTACAAAATTAGGTTTAGTATGTCCATTTATCAGACAGAGGTGCTGAGGCTTAAATGATGAAGTAAACTGCTCAGGGACATACAGTAATTTAAGTGATAGATCTGAGACCTGTTTCTGGTCTTCTGATTCTAACAGAATGTTTGCCCCACTATCTCATGCTTTATCTTCATCTGTGGTCACTTTCTTTGCCTGTGAGCCACTAATGGTGAGGGCTTCCTACTAAAAATTAATAACTGAGCAAAAAATTGAATATCCTAATAGAAGAATATATGCTAATTCCCGTTTTCCTATGTCCATGGAAAATTCAATATCATTTGCTTTTCTCTCTCTCTCTCTTTTTTTAGAAAGGTATCTACTTTGAAAATTTTAAGTTTTTCTCCTCCAGTGTGTCTCCAGAGAACTATTTTTCAGTCTTCTGTATATTTCAGTTTTTATACTTTCTTCTGAAATAGCAAAGGAGTATTTGAACTTAGTAAGGATCATTTGATATTTATAAAATTAATGAATAAGTGAAATTTCCTGGGATGTAGAGTCTTGTCTTTATAATATGTTTTGACAACATCTAAAACTTGCTAGTATGTCTACTAAGCACTGGAGTAAGGGATACCAGTTCACCACGTTTAGAAAGCAGTTGCTGTAATCAAAGTACTGTATGAAAATGTAGGCCTGACCCTATCTTACTCGTAGCGGATGATCTCGTTTCCTATCCCACTGAGAAAATAGGATCAAGGAAAGAATTTCACCACATTTACTGAAAAAAGAAAAAGAAGGAGTAGGAGGATTTCTCTTTTGCAAGGACTGATTAAAATGGTCTCTGTAGTCATATATTCTTATTTATAAAGAGCATTTTTTAGTCTCATTCGGGTGCCTTTATACCACATGAAGTTAGCAGCAATAGATCCTGCCGTCTGTGAGCCTTCTAGCTTCTCCCACTCTCAAATTCTGAAGTATAAAAAATTGTCTTTCTCCTAGATACTAAGTTTAAAATCTCATTGACCCAACAATAACTCCTGTCATTCCTTCCTTTCTTCAGCCCTGGCAAAAAAAAAAAAAAAAAAAAAAAAAAAAAGAAAAAGAAAAAAGAAAAAAGAAAAAAAAAGGCATCTTTTGGCATTATATTATATCAAAATTATATTATGAAATATTGTACACTACACTATGACAGCAAAATGAAAGTTCGTTTTTCACAGATGCTACATTCTGGAGCACGTGAAAAGACCCACACCTACTCCTACTCTTAAGGTAAGGAAAGATCTGTGACTGCCTCCTGGGTGAGATCCAGTAACTGGTCCCTGTGGACTCCTGCCAGGATTTGAAAGGGACCCAGGGAGTGAGTGCTAAGATGGTTAAAGAAATGAGGGAACCTGGAGGGAAGAATATTAATGACAATGGATTCCTAGATGGCCTATTCAAGACTGAGACTCTATAGACACTGAATATAAACACGAATTTTTTCTCTATCTTAGCATCGTTTGTGTGTTCATGATCAAAATTCTTCTTTCCAGATAGTGGTGTATAATGGAAGAACCCATTTACAAGAAGGAGGCCCTCCCAAAATTTACACCTCTAAAATGGTTGAGAGCAGAGCAACAAAGAGAGAAAATAGCAGAATGTATGCTAGTGGTGTCAAACTTCTACTTTAAAAATGTGTCATTTAGTGACGAGCTTTCTTTTTGTGAGAAATCTGATAAACCAAAAGTAATATTACCTGTTGATTTAAGATGCAATGATCTTGGAGACATCTGAAAATTTATTGTTGAGTTGAGTTGAGGAATTTCCTTTCCACTGAGTTACACTATGAATTTGAAATACACGATGATTCTGATATATACTAGGTCTAACTGGGAAAGATATCTCAGGTAAGATAACGCCAAACTTAATTACTTTGTAATAACCTTGGGAAAGATTGGTGCCACTGGTATAACTGGGAGCTGTCTATGTACCATTTTGAAAATGAAAAAAATGAAGTGACTTGGGTTATAACTTCCAAGGTCACAAGAAGCTTCCATTACGAAATTCACTTCTTCAGCATCCAAATGGCTTATCTACCCCAAAGCTTGGAATAAAGAAATCTCTTTGATTCTGATGTCACCTAGTAGATGACCTTCTGATGCAGGTGGAAAGAATACAATATTTCTACTTTTGGTGATTTTTATTTCATTCTTTGATTTCACAGTAGATGAAAATTATTCTAGAGTGTCTCTCTTGTTTTCTTCCTTTTCTACTTTTGCCATTTCTAACGTGTGAGCAAAAGCCAGAAGGAAAGCTTGTTTCCTCTTTATTGGTGATTTTCCTACACATAACTCCACTTGCCTTAACTCATACATTCTTTCTTTCCTTCATTAATATGCTCATTTTAAACACTTGTTAGGCATTTATTATATGCCATGCTCTGGTGAGAATACACTTCTCTTCTCCATAGAGGTTATACTCTAAAAAAAACATAAACAGTCATGTAAATAAATATTTAAAGAAATTATTTTAGGAGTTGTGAGAGAAATATGTGCATATTTAAATGGGATATAATGATCAATTCCACTCTGGGACAGTTCTCATACCTTATAAACATAAGTATTTCTATGAGAATATTTCCATTATCAAACATATTTTTGATTTTACTTTGCACATCAGAATTTAATGAGTTTATATAAACAGACTTCTTTCTATAATTTAAATTAATATGATATATATACATAGTTACATTAAGAGTTATGATCCCATACTTATATATATGGTAAGGGCCTATGTGACCTAAGCCACCATGGGTCTTTTGTCTCAAGCTAAATTCCTAAGTTAAAAATAAGAATAAATTCACTGACATCTCCACCAGGCTGATTACCATTGTAAACTACATCTGGCTATTTCAGATAAGTTATCAAAAAAGAAGCATTTATAATATCTCTTGATTCCAGTTTGATTATTGGAAAAAAGAAGCCTAGTCTTTCCTAGAATTTGGCTTAGTTTAGTCTATAGACCTTCAGAAATACCTACTAGAGTTTAAGAAACAATGTTTGATTTACGCAGTGATAGAGATAAAGAAGATAAAATTCCTTTGGTGAACTTATAGTAAGCTGTCTACAGGTTCTTATACATCATGAACACACACACCTTGGTCGTATTTTCAATTAAAGGAAAAAATATAACCATCAGGTTATATGGCAAATATTTATTCATCCTCAACTAAATGGTGCAAGAGGAGTAAAGATGGAAAGAAATAACAGAAGGCATCATAGAATCCACACTACTCAGTCCACGTTATTAAGCATTTAAGGTTTACACAGAGCAACTGTGTGCGGCAACGGACACATTCCAAAGTGATTTTTCTGCAATCAGAGTTTCGTTCATTACCCAATTTTCATGCAACTCCCCTGGCATTTGAAATATGTTTCAAGGTAGACTCCCCAAGGGCTTTTCCCCTCCCATAATAACTGATCTGTAGTGTCCAAAGATAGATCTAAATATCTTTGGTGCAAATTACTTGAGGCCTGCAGAGCATGATTCTCTGTCATCTTCATCACATTTCACACCTACAGAACTGATAACAGATTAATATCTAGCCTGAAAATATTTCATCAGCGTTTCTGGCTAAGGCACCCTGCATTATTTTATCTGGGGGTACCAATAAAGGGAGGAGGGGGCCAAGAAAGAAAAAAAAAATTATTTGCACTCAGAGAGGAGAAAAGAAAAAGAATTTCCTTTAGTATTATGAGAAAGGCGACAAAGCTGGTCTTGGCAAAGTTCTCTGCTCCGATTATGTATACACTTTTATTCAATCATTGTATCGCTCCGTGTCTGACATTTGGTCAATAGTGCAATCTACCACCGATCAGAATAAAACAGCCACCCCAGAGCACCTTGGAATTTCATTAGTTTCCTTTCAATGTAGTCCTTATAACTAGATGTTTATTTGGAAACACAAATTTAAAGTTCAATTCTGTGCCTTGTCAATATTAGTAAAAAGTCAAGGATCCCAGACATTACTGTAAACTTGATTTTTTCCTTTATTTGTTTGTTTATTTATTCACTCAGTGGAAACAAAAGAACTGAAAGAATGACAGCAGAGGATAAGAACAAAATATTAAAACATTAAAATTGAAATAAGAAATTGGAGACAAATTTTACTGGTACAGAAGATATATTTCTTCAATATTCTGGGTCATAAGTACAAAAATGCAAAAAATAGCAGAAAAAATAATTTTACGCATGTATTCAGTCTCTTGTACATTATAAAAGATGTTAAAAGTGAAGATGGGTGGAAAATAGTAACACATAATGTCATTAATTACAAGGAAACAGCAAAATGTAGTGTTATAGGAATAGGTTTGGTTTCGTCTAGACCCAGGTATAAATAGTGGTTCAACCATATATTAGCTGTTGGCTTTGGCATAAGTTTCATCAAAGTTTCAATTTTCTCACCAGAAAATGAAAGTACATATACCAACTCTAGCTAACTAGTGATGAAATATAATGGAGCATATTTAAAGCAGGTGACATAGTAAACCCTTAATATTCATTTCCTCTCCAATCTACCCTCTTTTGCATTGCAACTAGTGATTTTACTACTTTATTTTTATTCTCCTCATTTATCCATTCAAGATCTATTTTATAGCAAGTGAACTGATATATTTTAGAGTTGTATAGGAACAAATGAATGAATCAACTAAGAAATCAATAAGAAATGATGTTCTTATAAGAATAGGTTGAATGTTGTAAGTGTTTATATTAAAGCTTTCTAAAGAAATTAATTCAATTAGTAAATTAGAAGATTATGTCTCTTACTGTGTTACACTGGTTAAATATTTTAACATATGCTGAAAGAATATGGTTAAAGCATTATTGTTATCTCATACATAGTCTTAAAATGTTATCTGTTTTTTGATAAAAAAAAAACTCCAATAATCTCATAAAAGAGATCAACATACCTGGTGTAATGGTAGAATTAACAACTTACAGTTTTTTAATAAAATACATTTTGTGTATCATAACATATTTTTAACTTCTCTCCATTTATACTATCAACAGACGGTACCATTCACATTCTGTCCATGCATGTGTGTGTGTACGTGTGTTTCTTTTTGGTTTAGAAGATTTGGAACCACTTTCTAAATTATTGTGGGTAATAGCAAATGCAATATTAAACTTCCCATTTCTATTTTAGTTTTGATTCTTAGTTGCAATTGTTTTATGTGCTTCAATTCAGTTAAATATTATTCTATATTTTATCTTCACCACAATAATGATTTTGGGTATTGTAGCTGAAGTTAAATCTGTTTTTATTGATTTATAAAAAGTGAAAATACATTAGAGCACTCTAATAATCACATCAAAATACTAGCTGTATTTTATAACATTTCTTTGGGTATTTACATTTTATGTAAAGCTTTACATTTTCTACTGATTTTTCAAATCTGTCATAATTATAATAGTAATTAACATTTATCAGGTCTTTACTATGTGCCAGGTATTGTTCTAAGTTCTTTTTGAATATTAGCCTATTTAATCTTCACAAGAAACTATTATTTCTCCTATTGTAAGGATGAGAGGACTTAGGCACAGAGCAGGCCAAGGTCACACATATAATAAGGGGAGGAACTAAGACATAAACTATGTCTGTCTCTTACTCTTAGGCTGCCTCAGTAACAGAGGAGTTTACATTATCATTTTTCTATGTATTAGAAAAATCCAATAAAAGAATACATATAGTTCTATCAGCATGATCTACTAAACAGAACTGGAATCTGAAGATAAATCATAAAACTTTTAATGTATTATTTTTCTGTAGAGACAACAGGATTATTAATATAATGACCAATTTTCAAATTTTTATGAAGAATAACTTTTAAATTTTCACTAAAATTTGAATGACACAAAGATGTGAATGGAAAATTTATAAAGACTGAGCTTCTATTTTATATTTGTAATCCTGAACCCAAAGTTCACGGGATTTTATTAAACTGTTTTTAAAAATGTTCAAGGGCATTTATTCTTTTGTATCTCTTGCATTCTTTTCCTCTGGGAAGTCTCTCCCCATTGTATGTAGTTCTAATAGGGCTGTTAATCAAGAATTCTAATTCTCCTGTTACAGCAGTAGGTACATGGAATTTGATGGTTAACCAGAATATCCCAACTCAAGGGGTAAGTTTCAGGAGTAGACACATGATCATAGCACAGTCTGATCTTTCTCCATCATGTCAAGTTTATTCCTGCCTCAGGGACTTTGCACTTCTGGTTCTCTCAGTCTATGAATTTCTTCCCTGAGCTATTCATATAGCTTTCCTCCCTCAACCACCTTTTTGTCATTTAGCTCTTATTAGAGTTGTCTACACAGGATCATTAAGTTTAAGTGAATTTCTATACTTTCTATTCACTATTTACAACCTCAATCTATTTTATTTCCTTCACAGAATGTAGTAGTGCCTGGCAATGTATCTCTTTTCACTAGAGTGTAAACTCTGTGAGCGTGAGAGAAGATGACTTGTTGGTTTTCATAATTCCCATAATTTGAATTGGGTTTCTACCAAACATGACTGATAAATTCCTGTTCCTTATTAGTTGATACTACCATGCAATCTATCCAGATGAATTAAAAAAAAAAAAAACACTCTACATTTATAAGATGGATTTTTAAAAAATGCTAGCAATATTATATCCATGGAAAAAATATTATTTCCATGGTAATTTTATAGTCTACAAATATTTTGGATAATCATAATTAAAAACATAATGAAAATGTCTTTATTAATCACTGAACTAATAAATATTAACTCCCTGTCATTATAACTAGTACTATTCTAAGTACTGTAGAAACACAGAAAATATAAGCAAACAAGAAATGCACATAGCACTTAGGAAATGAGCAGACATATACATACCAGGCTGATATAAGTAGTCATAGTATGCCTTAAAAATGTGTTAGGAGAAAGATGGGATTATACAAACCAGAGTACTTAGAGATGACCTTCTGGAGGCTACTGGACTAAATCTGGATCTGGATCTGTAGAGAAGTTTTTGGTGGTGACTGAGGGGAGAGAACAGCCCAATGTAAGGAAATAAAGTGGGGACAAGTGTGATTTGTGTGGGGGAATGGCCAGGAGAGTACCACGGTCCAGTGAAGAATTCATCTGGGGAGTTGAGGAAAATAAGTTAATGAGATCACGTTATAAATTAGAAATTAGGGTTGCAAATTAGAAATATTTAGTTTTTATATAGTCAAACTAGAGATTTTTGCTAAAAATATCTGATGATAAGAATTTTAGGAAAGTTTATCCAGCATCAATGTGCAGAACAACTATAATATGAAAGAGATCAGAAAACTCTTTAGAAACCTTATGTTGTAGGGTTTCAGTTTTTTGTATGGGACTATTGAATCTAGGAAGGGTGGTAGTGAGAATTGTATGCAGGAGAAAGAATAGCTAGCTCATTCAAAGTTAAGGCCATATAAAGTCAGTATAAAATATGAGAGAAAGCAAAGAGTCAGAATTACTCCTGAGTTCCTACTTTTTGAAAAATGGGGAAGAGGTGAGACCAATGATGGGAATATGCAAATTAGAGGTGGATCTAATTTCGGGGTAATTGTGAATTTGGTTTTGATAATCTAAGGTAATGGTAACATGAGTAAGTAGAAAGTTTCTGTTGGCAGCTCTCAATCCAAGAGGTTAAGTAAGAGGTCAAGGTAAGAGTGACAGATTTGGCAGTCAATAAACATTGAATTCATCGGTATCCGGGTATCAGTCATTAGACAATGTAGACACAGTGACTGAAGATTAGAATACTTTTGGGGACCCCAAAACATACTTTTTATTATTATTATTTTTTGATCAGAAAGTAATGAATTTTAGCTCAAAAAAAGTCTTACTATATAATAGTATTATATTTGTCTTTATACTAATACAGTTGTAAAAAACCCAAAAAGAACATTTTGTTTTATGGAGGAAGGGGTACGTCATGACAAAAGTGCTTAGGGCCCACGAAAATCATGATGATGTCTTCTAGATTTACCTATAATAGTGAAAATAAGTTATCAGGAAGTGAGCGAAAGGCACACAGACTCAGTGTTGGAGAAATGGTTCCTAAGACTTGTTCTTTGTTTGACATCCACATTCACATGTATGACATGCCCGTGAGCGTGCACATTGTTGTGTGGCTTATAGAGGAAGCTCTCACTAAATAGGTGCTGAGCAACTGAGTGTATTCCTGCCAGTCGGACCATGGGACTGTGTTTTATCCAGATGGTGGTGGCATGGCGCGAATCCTCTATCCTATTTTCAGTAGGTAGATTCTATCAATCCCGTCATGCCCTCCTTAAGGGATCAATTAAAAAGAAATAACGAAGCGATGTGATTTTAGCTTTCATAATCCATTTTTCTTTGTTTATAGCAAGCATTGCAATTTTTTGAAACAGAAAAGTTAATTAAAGTAATCATTATAATGGCTTTAAATGTAAACACAAAGAAAAAAAAGATGCAAAATTCACTTGAGAATACTAATGCAGAATTAAATATTTTGTCACTGAAAAGTGGTAAGGACACTTCCTCCATATATCTGATTAAACAGGCTATTCTTTGGGGCTCCAAACTGAGCACTTCAGGTAAAATACACTCTCAAGTCTCTGGGTCACAACTCTTTTAATGATTTAAGAAGAAAAAGAAAAGAACAAATGCCATGTGTCATTCATATTTCCTAAGCATTTTTTCCTTTTTAAAAAAGTCTTGGATTCCTCTTATGTCAAACATCAAAGAATTGCTTTAAATTTTATTCCAGAGATGTTGTATATAAAATTTATCTAAAATTAGGTTGATCACAAATTATTCTGTTTTTTAAATTTATTTCTGAAACTGTGCTCTTTCTATTTCTAGACAAACTTTGCTAAAGAATGACTACATTTCGTTAACACTGCAAACAATAAAGTTGACTGTGTATTTGAGCAGGTTGACAGCTTCACTTAGCAAACTCACCCTAAATTCTGAAAACAAACTTTACTGACAGTTGTCTGACAATGGTTGAGATGACAACAGAAATAATTTCAAGTAGTAAAAAAATAGATTTAAGCTAGTAAACACAATAGTACAAGACTTTTCTTTCCAAATGATATAAAAAGAAAAGCAATCAAAAGAGAAGGAGGCAACATGCCCATTAGATATGGCACAAAGTCTTGGCCTGTTGCAATAAGTTATTTACAAAATCAAGTTATAGTGTATCCTTTGTCCTTACCAGCAGGTGCAGCTATTAAGCAGGAAACATTCAAATATAATATGGCCTTGAGGGGAAAAATAAATAAATGGTTTCCTCTCCCTTCCATTACAAATGCCCAACACCAGTATGATAATTTAATAATTCGATTCCATTTGCCAGCAAAAATTAGCCATTTATTTTGAGGCTGAAATCACTAAACTCTGAATGTTTATATGTGATCAAATCTTACCTTGTATTTTTACTTAAAGGAAATGCCGTTTTTATTCTCTATTCTCTTTATATTATTACTTTCCCTTCGAATATTTAGCAGAAGCCTATAAGTAGAGTGTATGTTTAAGGGAAGTGGAATCATTTTTTAATGCATTTTTTAATATACGGTAACCATGCATTTTTTTAATATATGGTAACCTATCCTGGCACATGCTAAAAGCAACCTTGTTTTACTGACAACTGACCAGAATTCACCTCTTGATGTGGAATCAAATGCGAATGAGTGCTGGCCAGTCGTCTTGATGTGTCCAGCTGGAGGCAGATAGAAAACAATCAGGGAATGTAGAAAGTACACAATATGTAAACAGTATGTTGGGAGAGTTTGCAGAGTGCAAAAAAAGAAGATTGAGGAATTTAGAAAGCATAGGTTTAAGGACCAGAGAAGCAGGCAAGATGTAGTTGTAAAAAGTGGTGGGATGCAAATCAGCAATGAGCACTGTTTTACAAGTAGAAGGATACAAGAATGAGTCATTAGCAGTATTGAATGAACCCTCTCTTCCTCCCATCGAATTTGGCAATTAGAATAGTTTCAGGGAAATTGGTAAGATATGCAGTCAGATTGTTGTGGGTTGAGTGAATGTGAAAGGTAAGGCAATTTTTAAACTTCCTTCAAGTATCTTGGGTATAAATGGAAGAAGAAAGTGAGAACAATATTTCGGAGAATGGATTTTAGAGGGGAGTATAGAGAATAGAGTTTAAAGGTATCAGAGTTTAAAGATGAGAGGAGGAAAAAAAAAATGTAATACTTTTCTATTAGGCCTTGAGGAAATGGGAAAGTTTGATCTCCAAAGCTAAGATAATGGTATTGGTTTCCATGGGGAGGCACTCTTTCTCAGAGACAGCAGGAAAGAGATACAGATGTGTGTAGACATTGGTAGGTCTTTTGCTCTTAGGGAATGGGCAGAGTTTTATCTCCTAATCGACATTATTTATTTATTTTTCCCCCGTGAAACAGTCAAGACCATTTGCTGAGGGTGAGAGGAGCAGAGTATAGTAAGTACCTTGAGTTAAGTGATAAATCTTTGAAATACACGATGATAATATAGGCAGCTGGAAACCATAATTCTGAAAGGGCACCATCCACAGTGCTTGTCTGCCCTAGGAATAAAAGTGGATAAAAGTAAAATGAATCCATAACTGATTTTGAAGAGGTAGAATTACAGAAGAGCAAATCACTGATGAAATGATGACTCCTCATGAGAAGAATGGGGGAAATGGTTAAAGAGGCATAGGCTGTGTAGGGTGATCAGTGTGTCTTACTGATCTTTATGACTCTAAAATTTCTACAGAAGTTCACACAGCACATGGTAAGTACAATATAAATAATGGTAGAATGAAGGATAGCATGAAGTGGCTAATGGAAACAAAGATGCATTTGTCTTGATGACATTAAAATTAGTAATAATAATAACAATAGTAATCTCACTACCAATAACAATGACAACAGTAAATATTTATTGAGTGCTTATATGTGCCAAGAACTGTTCTAAGAAATTTACTCATATTATCTCATTTAATTCTCACACATGTACATGATAAGATATTATTTTTACCACAATTTTACAAGTGAGGTTCACGGAGGTCAAATAATCTGCTAAAGTTTATTAGTAGATAATAAGTGGAGAAAGAAGGATTTAAATCATGTAGCTTGATTCCTCAGCTCATGCTCTGTAGAACACTAAGACAGTTAGAAAGATAGAAATATATGGTTGGAGAGGATATCGAGGTTTAAGATTGATTTTATAGCTGCATTCTCCCTCATTTGCTCTTCTACTACTCAGTGTTTCCAACGCAACATCTAGTCCACAACAGAGACATGATAAAATGTTGAGTAATGGTATAAAAGCGGGCTTTGACTAGAACAGCAGTGGGCTGTGCATTATTTTCTACTAAATCATTTAAAATACAGAAATAGGATTTGAATGCTTTTTAGCACATACTTTTTGGTAATAATGATAAAACATAAATGTAATAATCAACAATAATCAGACAATGATGGAAGCTCTAGTATATGATCTTCGTTTCTTAAACATAAAGTTATTTTCATTCAGTATAGGTCTGGCCTAGATTCTCATGACCTGGTAAGGTTTACTCGCACTTCTTAGACTGTCAGATTTCTTGTAGAGATACTACGGACTAGACTGATACTCTATCTCGTTGGCTTGTTATAAGGTAGAATTTAATTAAGAATATAAAGCAGGGTTTTACAATTTCTTTTGAAACACATCCTCTATTTTAGTAAACATGAGCATCACATGTTCTGCTTTCATGTTATTGGGGAAAAATGAACCAAATACTCTGAATGAAAACAAATCAGATCGATGGAAAAAGTGTTTTGTTTGTAAATTACAGTCTGGTTCCTACCCTTACCAGGGTTAGAATAAAGATCTTAAACATTTGAAATTTAAGGATTTTATGAAACTAAAGAACGGAAAGAATGTACATCAAAGTTATACTTAAAATATTATGGTCATCATGTTGCCTGTAAATATCCTTGGTGCTTTCAGCAAAGATACTGTTACTTTAATCAACTGCAGGTTCTTCAGGTCTTATACATGTTAAACATTTTTCTTCTGCATAGATTGTCTTCAGTTTTAGTAAGCCATTAATTCATACTGAAATCTGAAAATTTAAGTTTTGGGGGGATTAAATTGCACAATATTTAATTAGAATATCTCAACAGGTAAGCAATCAACCTTCCATCATAACCTTGTATACTAATTTAGTTTTTCCACAATATTTTCATCATATCTGCAAAACTTAGAAAAACAAAACCTCTTTAAATTCAACAAATACGTTCAAATGATAAATCTGTAGGTAAAAATAATAAATGTAATAGATATTTTATTTAATATTAGCTTCCAGAGAGCAACAAATAATTTAATATGAAAGATTTCTAATCAAATATAAGGTTCTATGAGAATGATTTGAATGTCATATAGGGTAAATTTATTGGAGAAAAGCAAAATGAAGCAAATAGGTGAAGAAGACTAATGTTTCACTTTTCAGTCAATTCAAACATACTTTTGGCAACACAGTACCTAAGTGATTCTTTGTACTAAGATCCTTTGATTTCAAACTGTAAAATAATTATAACTTGATATTACACTATTGTATTTGATTATTTTCTCCAAAGAAGAAGGGAAAAGAATTGCAGATATTGGGATAGCCTTGAAAATAAGAATCCACACACATGTTTAGAGCCTAAACAAATCGGTTGACTCTTACCTTCTTTGCTACTATTTAATTTTTGTTTGGTGTTCATCGGAACCGATTTCTGGAAAGATTCCAAATCACTTTTTTAAATTTTAATTTAAAAACGTTTATTTTTTTCTTATAAAAATAATGCAGGCTTATCTTAGAAAAATTGAAAAAGTATTAAAAATAAAGTAGGACAAAACAATCACTCACACCCTTTCCAGATAGAACTTCCACTAGTATATTGGTATATTTTCTTCAATATTTTCTCAAAGTTTAGTTTTATTATGGTATTTGCATCTTTGTCTTTTTGTTGCTGTTTTTATTTAGCAATTATGCCTTTATTTTCTGAAAGCAGTATTGGCCATATACGAGATTGCGATGCAGAAGAAAAAACACAGTAGCCCCGCTCTGAACTCAGCAAGGTTAGAACAGTAAAGGAAGAAGGAATGGGGTATTCATTTTGACAGACTAGGTTTATTCTGATTTACATAACACGTAGTTAGTTTAGTGATTTCAGAGTATGGAGCTCTGCTCTGTGCAGTCACTCAGAGACCCAGGACTCAACCTCCAGAAACATTGCCTGACTCCATGGCCAGGCAAGAAGGAACTGAGGAATCACACATAAGCTTTTTACTGCCTGAGCCAAGAAGTGAGCTGCATCACTGCTGCCCTATTCCACTTGGCAGAACTAGTCACGTGGCCTTCCCTAAGAAATAGAATATTTATTGGACTTCACATTCTCTAACAGAAATGGAGAAAGAAAATGGAGAGATTTCTATGTTTGTTCGCATCTATGAGTTCAATTTAAGTCTTACTTTAGAAGATTTTTTCCAATTGCTCTGAAGTCTCTCAACTCCTTTTTTGAACTCCGATCACATTTACTATCTTAGCACAATTTTTAAAAGTTAAGTACATAATTATATATTGTCTTAAACTTTTACTTAACTGCTTTTTTTAACTCATTTGTTTTCCTCCACAGATTTACATGTATTGAATGTGTTAGGCAACGTTTATTCTATAAATATGTTTATAACAAGTGTTATCCACAAGAGAAGCTGAGGATCACTGAAATTGAGACCGTATTTTAATATATTAATGGTATATCTTTGACAAAAATTGTATTTTATATTTTTGCCTCTACTTTGCTGAAACCACGTCACTCAGTTGCTCACATTCAGTAGCCTCCTATTCATACAGGATAAAATCCAAACTCCTTAACATGACATACAAAATTCCCCAACATGCATCACTTTCTTATATCTCGTCTCATTTCTATTCACCTCCTACCTGATATTTTATGCTCTCAAAAACACTTTTAGTTTCCTCAATATACCACACTGCTTTTTTCTTTCACTGTTTTTGCTTAAACAGTCTTTGCATAGATCATTTCTCTGAAGGCCAAATTTTTTCAGAACACAACATTTCCTGACAAATTCTTAGTCACTGCTCACGACTCAGTTCAGATGTAATTCTTTCCTGGCCTGGGAAAGTTAGGATAACTTCCTGCTTTATTTGTTCAAATAATACCCTATGCATATCTCTATCTTTAGACTGCTGGACCGTAATAGACTCACGTGATTGTCCCCTTTACCAGAGGGTGAGCTTTCCCAGGTCAGAAATTAGGTCTAATTCATCTTTGAGCCCTAGTACCTATAATAATAATTAATTTATGTTTTTGAAGGTTGAATAATTGGAACCAATAGGTGGAATACCCTGAAAGTTTTTCTCTTTTTCTTTTACAAATTCTCTGAAGTATCCTCTTTAAACCATGCATTCTGTCTGCTTTATTTTATTAATTCAGTATAGGCTCTTCTAAAGTTGGAGGTTATAGACAACATTAATTCAATTTGATTTTAAATAGGAGGAAATTTTGTACCATGTTTCAAGGTTTGCTTTCTGCATCCTGGTACAGAGGGGTCAGTTAACTTGAAAGTATGCCTCAGGTAGGCGCATTATGCTCCTTCTCACCCTAGTAGGCCTTTCAAACTATTATGCCTTTCTAAGAGCCAGAAGTGCAGAATCTATGAAAAATGAATTATTAATGTCTGATTTTCACAGCAATAGAATATTTTTAACCAAAGAGTAGCATTTCTTCCATGCTTTCAGACATTCTTTCTTAATATAAAATCCTGACCCTTTAGTAAGGTGTTTTTTTGGATCTTAGATTTGCTGACTTTAATAAACACATTGTCGTTACTTTTAATCAGCACAGAAGTCCAGTTTGGAAATTCTGTGGTCATATTAGTATCAAAACTACATGTGAAAAGTGATGAATAAACATATAAATATGACTAAGCATTTCCTATGTAGCAAATGTAGTTTTCAGATAAATTCAAATGGAGGCTTATTTTCTTTTTCCGAAAGAGCTTCTCTTTGTTTAAGTATAAATCTCTATTTGGCAAAGGGAAGACTAGTGTACAGTAAGAGACAGTGTCAACCTTTCTGTCCCCTTCAGTCTTACATTGTGCCATCTCCTCAAACCAACTTTCAACACAATTACACTGTTCGCTCTGTTTTCTATAACGTACAGATAATTCACTTCGGATATAGTTGAAAACATCTCATTAATAGAGAATTGGCATTTAAAAATTGAACCATTTCAAATTTTAAAAATTAAATCAATTTTAAATTAAGTGACACTTGTAAATAAATTTCAAGACTTTGATTATATGGTCATCTTAAAAAGCTATTCAATTTTTGTTTGCTTGCTATTAAAATTGCTCCTCATTGAAATGATTGGGAGTTCTTGTCCCTTTCCAGTCATCCTAGTCACTTCCATGAACTCAAGGTAAGCTATTAACAGGTTCCAAACATTCAGGGAGCAATTTGTCTAGGGGTAGTTCTTTTGTTCAGTAAATTTAGTAACTGTCCATATAGGACAACTTGTATTATTTTTCGAAGAGTGCTCCTACGTAATCTTTCTGCAATGACTTAGCATCATGTTAATTCGCCAAACTGCCTTTTTGAAGGTCATTTATTAAGCCCGAAAGGAAGAAAATAATTTTTCAAGCTTATCAGATAATCAAAAACCAAATACAGTGCGTCATTCTAACAAAAATTATTGCAGTTCTGAAGATGATTTGAAGCATGGCCTTTGTTTTATATAACCTGTACTAGAATGGATTTTCTGTATTTGTTCTAAAAGGAAAGCCATCTAAATGACACCTCCTGATGCCAACAATGAAGGCCATGTTGTTATAACAATGCCCTGGGACACAGCATAATTAAGACTCTTTTAGCGACTGTGACTGTCATCATGAGAAGCATCACAAGAACTCCAAGGTTTGAGGCACTGCAAAATTTCTTCTTGCTACTTTCCAGCTTGATATGAGCTGCATGGTCTCAGAGAGGCTTTAAGACACCACCAATCAATGATCATTCCTTATAGTGTTCCAAATTTAATCCTCCTTTCCTATCTGGTCAAAACGTATACAATAACTTTAGACTAGAAAGGCTTGGCAGAAGTGGGTTGTAATACAGATTAAAATACACTGTTTTCACAATGAAATATTATTAGGCATTTTGAGAACATACATAAGTTATAAACCATGACCTTTGACCTAAAATGGCTATATTCTATCTAGTTAGAGATAGCTGACTTGAAAAACATGACTGTTTCCTGAGAGATGGAGAGACCTAATTAGACTTCTGTTCATTTAGTATCATATTCTTCTCTTCACATGGTAACATGGACTAATTTATTCAAGTTAACCATATCTTCTCTGACATTTTCACAAACCTGTATTGCTTCCTTTCTGTATGGCAGTCAGAATATTGAATGATTTTATGTATAAATTGTCAAACTGTATGAGGTAGGAATAATTATTTCTACAAGTTATATAATGAAAGCCCACAATATTGAGATAATTTAGCTGCTTATCTAGCTATTTCACTATCGAGTCCTCATTCTAGTACAAGTCTTCTCAGATGGTTTGTAGAGACAGGCCACAGAGCAGGTGAGTGACACTCCAGGAGAAAATGATAGCAGTGATGAGATGTAGGTGCTAAGGGTGGGAATGGTGGGAATAATATCCAGAAATGGTGCCAAAAGGGAGAGACTGGGGATGAAGGCAGCCAACATCAAGTACATCTGTTCCAGTGGTATCCACACACTGTTCTTGGTAATTGTCCAAATTCTCCACTACCCATGTAGCTGAGTTCTGTCATTGCAAGGACTGGTAACACTAGGCATAACAGAATGAGCCCGGAATTTTGAATCATATAGATCTTGATGTAAATTCCTGTTTCCTCGCTTACCATTTATGTGTCATTAACCAAGTTAATAATTTTACCGAGTTCTAGTTTTTATTTTGTAAAAATTTTGATATTAATTTTTCTGTGGTTTAATTTTAAAAAGTAGAAAGCACTTAGCAGTTTCTGTTACCTAGTGAATGTTTAATAAATTCTTTTTTTTCTTGCTTCTTATTTCTGCTCACTTTCCTTTCTTCTCTCTCTTGCCAGCCAATGAATACTTTCTGATCACATTTTATTCAGGCTCTCATTTGATATAGTCACCTCTGTATATTTCTAACTTATTAATACAAACAAAATGACATCTAGCAGTTCTCACTTTTTAGTTGTACCAAGTAAATACAGGGCTTAATACAAAACGTTAGGGACATTATAAATGACAGGCTTGGTGATAAAGTCTTCATGAGTGGTAACATGGAACAAAAACTCAACATGGCCCAACTCTGTTCCTCCTCTTTTGTTCCATTTCTTAGCAAATGGTATCATTATTCACCCAATGGCACAAAGCAATAGCTTTATTACCATGTATTCTTCTTTACCCCACAGCAGCATTATACATTTTTGACAATGGAATTCTTCTTAAAATGCTTCTTACTCTTATTTTTCGTACTCTTATTTTTTGGACAGCACACTCTTTGAGATTTCACTGGTCACTGCTTAGTCGCTGTTGCAGTTTCTTCTGCTGGTATACCAGTGGTGAATGTAGAAATCTTTTGAGACTCAATTCTGGATCCCTTTCTTTGTTTCTACCCTTCTGGTTCATTTGGCCTTTTGTCTTTATTCTCTGTATGTTGATGACTCCCTGAATTCTACCTGTAGATCACAACTCTTCTCCATTCTCCAGTCTCCTATAACCGACTACCTGATTTCGATAGATGATAATTTCAAACTATATGACCCAAATACAATTTTGAATCTTGCTGTCCTTTTGTTCCTTCACTAGTCCTTGCTATCTCAATAAATGTCAAAAATTAATCTTGCCTAATTCCTTTTTTCCTTCATACCTCAGACCATTACATTTGAACACTAATATATCTCTTAAATCTACTTTCTTCATCTCTGTCACCACCATCTTCACCTCCTTCAAGAGTCTTCTAATCTATCTCTCTACTTTTAATATTGTTCTCTTCCAATGCAGTCTATACATAGATGTCAGAATGATCTTTTAAAAAGGCAAATTAATTGTGCTATTTCCTTACTCCAACAGCTTTGCTCTTATAAAAAATTTAAACTCCTTACTATGGCCTATAAAGCTAGTGAGATTTGCCTGATTCCTTTCACCTTGACCTTTTGCCACCACATCATACTATGTTTTTTGTTGCTCACTATATTCTAGTCGCCCCAACCTCTTTTCTGTTCCTTAGTTACACCAAACTCTTTTCTTCTCAAGTGATTCTTGTTTTCATCACTCTTTTAATTTGCCTTCTGGCAAAATTAAAATAATTCGTTTGTCTTCTGTTTTGTTATTACTTTATTGTTTTCTTCATGGTCCCCTCTCCTCCATTCTCACTACCCTCACTAGAATATAAATTCCATAAGGACAAAGACCAAATCTGATTTTTTGCCGCTGTACGTCGAACATCAGCTCAGCTTCTGACCTCAATATTTAAGCACTCATATTTTAGTGCTCAGTAAATATTTGTTGAATGAATAAATGAACATATGAATTAGTCATTACCTCTTTCTTATACCTATATCCATTACATATTAAAGTAATAATCCTATTTTGTTACTCTTTAAATTATCATAATCCACATTGTTACAGACTTAATTCAGGTTACCATTATCTCTTGCATGAATCATATAATTTCTTATGACAATCAGGATTTTCTTATGAATAGTGTGGTTTCAGGAGGTCTTAGAATAACTTAAAATAAAAGAAAGACCAGTCTGATATGGATTTACTCAATGCATTTTAGTATCTTTATGAAGCTAACACACATAAGGCAGGTAATTTGATGCATCAGACCTACCTCAAGGGAATTTATTTTTTCAAAAACCATGTCAACCACAAGAAACTAGCAGTTTCATAAATTGTGATAGAAATCATCTTGTCTTGGCAACATGTGACTTTAAAGGAATGATACCCTTATCTCCTATTGTGAGCTCTTGGGATTTTGTGACAACCCATCACTGGACTTCACTAGACATATTGGTTATTGACTATTTTTCCAGTGTCCAGAAACAAATAGCTACTTTGAATGAAACATATTTTATGTATCATCTTAGACGTAGCTAAAAAAAATGTATTACCAAGTAAATAGAGGTAATCCCGAGGAGGCTATGTTTCACAGATTAAAAATAAGGAGTAGAAGGCCATTAGAGTCCTACAGTGGGTGAGACTCCAGACTTTGTGGTTTAGTAAAGAATTCAAATAACCCTCTAATTCCTCCTGAAATTATCTAAATGATATTCTTCCAGCTGGTCTTTGTGCTTCTGGTCTTATTTCTCTTCAGTCTTTTCTTCACACTTCTACTAGAGTGATCTTTGAAAAATTTGCCATTTAAAAAGTATTTTATGTTGCCTCATTACTGTTAGGATAAATATAATAGCTGGCATAAAAGTCCTTCAAGATTTAGCCCCTTTATTCCTCCAGCTGGCTCTTTACAACTCAACTCTTTAAACCTCAAGTTAATGACTAGCTCATAGAGCTCCATGGATATACGTTGAGTACTAGAGAAATAAATAGATTAATTTATGCCTTTTTAAACTTCAACTGCTTATCAAGCAAGTTAAAAATAATAATAACTAAGTATTAATATAATAACATTTATTACAAGAGAAAATTGATAAGACAAAACAAGTCATTGATTGTATAATAAAGTGTCACTGTGATTAATGAAATTCTCT
>NW_006436288.1:3807283-3815646 GCF_000325575.1 Pteropus alecto
CAGATTGGAAACAGAAGCTTAGAGAGGTTATCCAAGATTGGACTGCTGTACATTGGTACTTTGCTGAACTGGTATTGATTGAGGTTTATGTGTGTCTTGCTCTAAAGCTCCCTGTCTTTTCTTTAAGCCATCCTACCTACAGCATTCTAGATCTTCATGGTAGGTACTAGTCTCTAACTCGAACACAACTTCAATATATGAAGAGCAGGTTTTAAGTACTGTGCCATTTTCACTCACTTATTAATCAGTTTGGCATGTGTTAATTGAGTACTTACTGTATGCTAAGTGCTGTGAACAAAGCTGGTGAAGATAATAAATATTCCAGGCCTCTATTATTCCACATTCTACTGAGAGCAGAACTCAGCAACTGCCATAAATATGTAAGATATACAAATAATACATTTCTACAGATGAGAAAGACAATAATTTGGAGAGGATTTCATAGAAAAGATGATATTTGACCTGAATCTTGATGGAAAACTTTCTCATTTGCCAGCCGTGCAAGGTTGGCTAGGCTGTGGGCACCGAGCATAACGAACGGTTTCAGGGGAATTCTGATGGTGCAACCTGGACAGAGTTATGGTCTTATGGAGAAGTAATCAGAACATAAGGTGAGGAAATGAACAGGTGTTAAATAACGAAAGATAATCTATTACAACAAGGTAAAGATTTGACATATATCTTTAAAGCATTGGAGAAACATTAAAAATATAAAGTGAGGTTTTCTTGATCAAAATATTTTTTTCTTTTTAGGCAGCAAGAATAAAGAGAAGGTGAAACAGCAAAGTAAGAGTGTGGAAATAGAGAGGGCTGATATATAGTAATGCAGAGAGGAGAAATTTAGAAGATACAATTAATGGAAAGTGCTGACCGATGAAATGGGGAACAATTCAAGATAATTTCAAGTTTTCTACCTTTTGGGATTGACTGAATGTTAGAAGAGACAGAAAATACATGAGGGAGAGTTATTTGGGGTCAGGGTTTTATTTTTAGATATTTTAAATTTAAAAGGTCAATGGAGTATGCAGGTGTGAAAGAAGTTGTTGGATTCTGAACAAATGAGATATAAAAGTGAACAGTGATATAAGGGAGCAAACTATTTTTTTTTTATTACGATAGTGCTTAATTTGGACAATATGGCTTAATGTGAGAGCTAAAAGAGTCTGTTAATGAGCCCTATAACTGGGAAGATGTGTCTATCAGTCAAGGCAGCCTTCTCAGGTGTGGGTCCACGTGGAAAATCTACTCAGATATAAAGGGCAGTTTGGATGAGCAGAAATTGAAAATAGAAAAGAGGGAGGGTTATCAGTTGGAACAAGCTCCCAAAAGATGAGGTGAGTCATATCTGGAGCACAGATGATGGGATTAGCTTTGTGGACTAATTAAGCCAGTCAGTCATTGTACAGACATTTGTTAAAGACCCACCATGTCTCAGGCACTGAGCTAGGTTCTTGGGATACAGTAGAGAATTAGAGAGATGTGGATTTTGCCTTCATGAAGCAGTATAGCATGGGATACAGACAAAAGAATCAAAGAACTTACAACAAATGATGATCATTATCATGAAGAAAAGTGATAGTGGGCTAAAATAAAAAAATAATTGAGTGGCATATGAATGGAAAAACCTAGTGAGATTGCGTGATCAGGAAAAATCTCTGTGAAGATGGCATTTAAACTGAGATATGAAAGGACAGAAAATACAGGTAATGTATATGAAGAGCAGGGAAAGCCATGCTTGAAAGAAATATTTTGTCGAGAGTTTAGCTAAGCTATTCCATGGTATTGTGTCTTGGCATCCATTTTTCTTTTTTTAGCCAAGCAGCCTTCTGGGACCTTAAATTGACATGACCTTAAATTGACAGTAGCCCTCTCACGTAAGCGCACAGACTCACAAGCAAATGCAAATTCCCAATAGGACTTTTCTAATAGCGCTTGTGATCAGCAGTCTCCTCTGCCTCCCAGGATCTTCCGCTGTGTGCCCCTTAGATAAGATCCCCATGGGGCTTACCCAAACCCGACTCAAATTGACCAATCTGGCCTTAGTCCTAGAACCTATTACTCTGACCGTACTTTGTCTCGTCTGGCCCCTTGGGGTGTGATGTGTACTTCCTAGTCCTAGAACCTATTACTCTCTCTGACTGTACTTTGTCTCGTCTGGCCCCTTGGGGTGTGATGTGTACTTCCTCCAGGACCTATGAATAATAAACTTTTCTATTTCATATTCTCTTGCAGTTTATTATTGAATCGTGACTCACTACCCAGCACCCTGTGCTCCACTTAACAAATGTTAATTTAACAAACTCATAACACATTTCTTAGCACTTGCAAAGCTTCTATGGTGGGACAGATTCTGGTAGGTTTGAAGAATTGAGAGAAAGAGCAATGGCAATTCATTCTGAGGAGAAAGGTAAGTAGGCGCCTGATCACATAGGGCCTCTTAAGCCATCATAAGATGGTGTGGTTTTATTCAATAGAAGATCAATTGAAAGGCAGTGTAACCAAGTCTGAGCTTCAATATCATTTTTTTTTTTTTTTTTGGTCACATAAAGAGTGAAGTAGAAGGAATCAGAATAAAAACAGCAAAATGAGGTAGAAGGTCATTGTCATTAGAGTATTCTAGATGAGAGATGACAGTGCACTGAATCAGAGTGGCTGGCTTGGAGAAAGAAATGAATGAATTCAGTACATGCGGAGCTTGCTGAATGATTGATGGGTAGTAAGAGAAAGAGGAATTGAAACTGATTTCTGAATTTGGTGCCATTTACTGAGGTGAAGAAGATTAAGTGGGCCAGAAGACACACTGGAGTGGAAATCAAAGGCTGAGTTTGGAGATGGCAAGTTTGGAAATACAGTTTTGGAAGTGATCGGTTCGTAGATGGTATTTAAAGCCAAGTGACTGGATAAGTAAGAGAGGAAACATTGTTTCATATCAGGAGAGAGAACAAGAATTTGATCATATGTGAAGGTAAGTTTCTGGGAGAGTGGGAACTTGAGAGACCCTCTGATTAATAAAGCATGTATACAATTTGTTGTTGTTTTTATTGATTAAAAAGGAAGTTCTCCTTCTGATGAGGAGGTAGGATATGTGGGTGAAGCCATGCAAAGAATAGTAAAATTCACGAGAGAGAGAGAGAAAGAAGGGAGAGAGAAGAAGGAGGAGGAGGAGAAGGGGGAGGAGGAGGAGGAAGAGGAGGAGGAGGAGAGAGAAGGCGAATGTGTATATATAAAAGTAGTGGCAAGCCATTGCAATGAGAGGCCATGGGTTTAGGGATTTACCACAGCATTAGTCCATTTGATTAAATTCCCCCAGCATTACCCAAAGTGAACGATCAATCAGATTGATTGGTTTTGGTGTTTACAAGAAAAATACAAGGAATATTTGTAAGCAAGGGAGGGAGGATGCTATTTAAAAAATTATTGCAGTCAGGGCTTCTGAGCTATGGAAAAAAGAAAAAGAAATTAGAAGGAAATAAATGAGAAAAAGGAGAGGTTTCAGAGAGTGGAGATCTTAAAAAGAGGTTTTGTTGTAGTAAGAACATTAAACTTACACATTAATCGAAGATGAAAATTTTAAGTTGAAGAGATAAAATTGATGAGATTTGGAAGTGATTGAAGGTGGCAAATAAAAAATAGGATTAAATGACTCTCAGATTTCCACTTTGGTGATAGGTAGAGAGTTCTTCTATGTACTAACCGAGGGACACAGGAAAAATATGTCCCCAAACCCCAACCTTACCCCTTCCCCGAAACCAAGTGTGTTGTTGCACATGTAAGTTTGAATTGCTTTTGGGACATCTGAATGGAGCTTTCCTTAAGGCAGATGTAGCCTGAAAGAGGCCCTGGGGATTAAGATTTAGGTTGGAGAATGGTAAGTATTTAAGTCGTAGAAGTTAGAGAAGTGAAATTGTCTTGGAGGAGAGAACCCAAGCATTTTGTTGTCTCTGATCTCACATTAATAATACTTTCCTCATCAACTCAAGTCCCTCATTGTCTCTCTCTTGTCACATAAGAGCAATCGTCTGTGTTGGTAAGATTCTCCAGACATAGGCCGTTTTTGTTACTTGTGTAGAGAAACTGGCAATCCTAGGATTTCCCACATTGTGTTTTCACTCAGGCTTGCACTGACACCCTTGGTCCCTAAGGGCTAACATCTATCAATTACACAATATTCATTTAACTTGTGGACAATTCGAATGCTCTCATGGATGCCAGGACAAAAGATTGAACCCAAAGATGTGCAGCTTTTACAAACTGTAATTAACTGGTCCGACTTAAAGCTTCCATCAACATGACAAAGCATAATCAACCTTCATAATGTTTTTTACTTTATCCATTTCATTAGGTGGTTAAAGCTTTGCCATCCTACTGTCTCCAGAAATCATGTGTACAGACCCATGGCCGTCTGTGCATTGCAGGGGAGGGGATAAAATTCTGCCTGCAGTCTGGACCAAGTACATGTTGCTGGAGCAGAGTAGTAGTTCAAGTCTCCCTACTGCACAGTTTTGAGTTTCTGATTCATATTGTATATGAAAGTCACATCAATAAAGCATCCATCACAGTGAGTAATATACTGTAGGTACTTAGTAAGTATTGTCTTCCTCTTGTTTTCCTTCTCCCACTACCAGTTTTAAAACTCATATTCATATATGTGCACAGATGAAAGTTGTTAACTAATATCTCTGCTCTTTTCTTCATATTTAGTATGTTTAAAAAAAATGTGTTCTGGCATACTTAGAATGCATTGCTAAATAATATCTATTATATAGTGAGGAATGGTCACATGCATATGTATACACACATGAATAAAGTGTATGGGCTTTACACATAGTGAATGTTTCTTAATTACAGCTATCAGCTCTTAGATGGTGAAGTGCTATATGAATCCAAGGCAATATTTCTATTACAGTTTATTTTCATGAACCACTGAGAAATGAGTCATTTAGAGACTTACGCTTAAATTCATAGAGTATGATTTAGAATTATAAACATTTATTTTGTGAAATTGTTCAAATTTTACACAATAGTATACAGTTAAAATCTTTAGCTTGACTATTATGGATCCCCTCATCTTAACTGCAACTCAATTTCTAATTCATCTCCAAATACTGCACTTATCCACTACTCTATACTGTGTTCAAGAATACATATGACCTTTCTTTTATTTGTGCTTCTAATTTTGCTGTTTCCTAGTACATGAAAATTTCCCCTTATATATCTTTCTAAATTTCTATTTTGAAAGTATCTTTCCAACTTAAAACCACAAATTTTATATCACTTGACTGTTTACTAACTTGTTGCTTATGATCAATTCATACTATGGAGATGGTTCTAAATTTCCTAAATAGAGAACTAGCTATAGTTTTGAATATTGTTAACCTCTTCCTTACTTAGCTCCTTGCACATATTAGGTGCTTAATAAACATTGCAGATAGATTTTCTTTCAATTGATAAAAAATGAAAATACCTCAAAAATGAATAACTTTACGAATACTTAAAAATTGTGGTAGTAGATTAAAAGAATAAGACCAATGTGGAAAGATAATTAAGTATTGATTAAAAACATTAATAAAACAAATTTATTAGGTTAGAGCTAATTAGTTATTAAAATTCTATATTACTAATGTCTTTATTATATATCTCAAAAATCCAGAGAAAAGGAATAGAAGGTCACTAACCATTTTCATTTTGTTAATACTAATGGATCTATGTAAATTTACTTTTTCAATGCTGCTTAGTGTATTAGCTATTCTGTACTCTTACTAGACAGTAAAGCCCTACAGGGTGCACAGTTTTAGAAAATCATTGTAGCTGTATATTGCCATGAAACCGAGCTTTGGTCAATCATATGTATCAAAAAACCACTTAAGAACCTTATTATTTTTTGAAAGTCTTTCAGTAAATTTATAGCCTACAAAGAAAATATGGCTCCTATGGCTCCTTTTCTTTTAAAAACTTTCCTTTGTTCCTTCCTTTGTTCCTTCGTTCCTTCGTTCCTTCGTTCCTTTGTTCCTTCGTTCCTTCCTTCTTCCTTCTTCCTTCCTTTCATCCATCCAGCCTTCCTTCCTCATTCCCTCCCTCCATCCCTCTCTCCCTCCTTCTTTCCAGGTATGTCTATGTGTATTTACTATGTGCAAGATCCTTAGACTACAAGGTTTAATATGGTAGACAAAATGCATCCCCTTTTGATATTTTCATTTCAGTCAGGAAGACAGATGATATAGTATATATGTAAACAAATGAAGACACAAGATAATTTTAGATAGTGATGACAGCAATAAAGGAGCAGATGTGGGGATGTGGTAGAGACCTACACACTCTTAACATCCAATAGATTCTCAAGGGATTAAACTAAGGAGCGAAGGGAAAAGAGTTACAGTGAAGAGCATAATGGCAACAGAAATTGGTTCTGACTATTCCTTGCCAGACAGGCAGAAGATAATTAAAATAAAGAAGAAATAAGTGATTTTAGATGATGGCATGTTTATTATATTTTAAGATATTTGATTTATGAAAAGAAAAATTATATTATAAATAGACTATGATATTGATTATGTATAATGTAATGATTCTCAGAAAAAATAATTAAAAAATAGATATGGGATATTGAGTTGAAAGTAGAATTAGTGTGTGTGTGTGTGTGTGTGTGTGTGTGTGTGTGTGTGCATGTGTGTCCTCTTTGCTGCTTTCATTTATTATGTCAGGCACTGGGCCAGATTCTGAAGATAGAAAATTTGAATAAGACATGGTCCTGTCATCAAGGAGTTTATAAAGTTATTATTTAGTCAAATTCATACTAAGCATATAGAGACTTTTCTAAAATATTTAGCAATCTTAAAGGACAAAATATTTTGAATTTTCTTCTCTGCTACTGTAAAATTTTAAGGAGAGCAATCTTCTTAAAGGGTTTGATTATTGTTATTACTGGTGTTGTTTTGAAGAACCATTGATGAATGTAATTTTAGAATTTCCTGCCTTTGAAATTTTGGTTGAAATGAGCTGTTGAATCTGGAGGACACAATGTTGTTTAGTCATGTAACCAAAGGCTTTTGATTACATTCAAGAACCAACAGAACAAAACAAAACAAATAGTAACTTCAGGGAACAATTGAACTCCCTTGAAAACCTTAGCTGTCCATTAGGATCGTAAACATATTTATATTATAATATTCTCATAGAGTTAGATTTTATGTTCCAAATTACATTTTAGATTTACTATGACTTTTAATCACAGTCACAGCTCTGGACAGCAGTCTGCTTTGAGATTCTCACTATGGAGATAAGAGAGGCAGCGAATCTTGATCTTTAATAAAGGAACAGTTTCTGAACAGCAAAAGAAACCATCAACAAAATGAAAAGGCAACATACTAAATGGGAGAAAATATTTGCAAACCATCTGTCTGATAAAGAGTTAATATGCAAAATATATAAAAAACTCATACACCTTAATAGTAAAAAACAAATAATCCTTTCTACTTTAGTAAAAGAACCCATGGTTTCCAGCTGAGCACATATCTTTCTGAAATTATGATTATGTTTCCCAGCCTACCATGGGTCTATGAGTGATAATATGAATAAGTTCTGGCCAGTGGAGACTAGTGGACAATTTTGTTTCTTCCTGGTTAGAGTACGGTTATGGTGACTGGAAATTAAAGAACAATTTTAGACTGTAAGATACACGGAACTTTAAGGAAAAGGGAGTATATATCTTTATTCTCTAGTTCACCTTAAGAGTCCTGAAGAGCCTACTTCTGAACTTTATAGATGAGAATACATTGCTAATTTGGCTTTTCTGATACCAGTTAATAGAGGAGTAGTAGTATGATCACCACCATCATCATCATCATCAGCAGCAGCAGCAGCTATTAGCAGGAGTGGTAATTGAAAGTTCAAATGCATAGCATTCTGGGAGTGTTTCATACAGTATGCTAGGGCTATAGTAAGAATACAGTAGAGTGAGAGAACTAGACGAAAACAAGTAATTTATGTTAAGGACTGTGGATTTTAAGCACTGATCCATTTTAAGTAGATATAACAAATTTTCAAATTTCACTTGAGATAGCTCACTCTGCCCAGGGGTGAAAAGGATTAATAGGCATTCCATCCTGGGATTAGGAGGCTAGATTCAGAGAGCCTACTCAGGTCCACTCAGAGATTCCAAAGAGAGATGCTGGTGGTCGAAACAGGCAGTACAGGTAGGCATAGACATGGGCAGATGTTCCAAGACACATTTAGAAGACAAGATGTGTAAAGGACTGGTGACTCTTTGGATGTCAGGAATGAGTTAAGCAGAAAAGGCAAGAACAACTCTCAGTTTCTGAGCTTGGGAATTATAAGCAGAGTGAACATCTGCCTATAATAATAAT
>NW_006436288.1:3815673-3825088 GCF_000325575.1 Pteropus alecto
AATAAAGAATGCAAGATGATTTATTCTGGAAATGCAAAGTGAGGTAGCTGAGGAACATTCATTTTGAGATGTCTAATAGGTAACTAGGCGTTCATCATTACCATCACCACTACCATCACCACCACCACCATTATCCTCATTATCATCCAAGCCTAATTATTATGATAATTTTAAAGTAAATTCCTTGGATATACGTGAATAAGTAGAAATATTTTCCAAAAATGTGTGGTGTTATTTTTCTAAAACTACTTGCAATAGGCATGGTTAGTATTTGAGGGATGGCATGCTATAGGGACAGAGAATTCTATGATCAACATGCCTTCCATTAATTTATTTACACAGAATTTTAATTTGTTAGAAAAGGGATTCCCATTTTTCTACATATCAGGCATGTAATCTTGAGAAAATAACTATTTCCTCATCTGTAAAATAGAGATGCTCATTCTTACCCTAAATAATATTAGCAAAATTCATTGAAATGTTTTAAAAAGGGTAGACCACCTATATACCTTTAGGATATCATCTTTACCATGTCATTTAAAACATACTTATATCTTTTTAACTTCTATTCACATTTCAAGGTTGTACAAGATGATATGTACGGTTCTATGGCTCGATGATTTTTCAGTTTAACATTTTAAGACTTGTTTTTTTCATTGTCCACAGTTGTTTTTGTTAAAGCTTTTCTTAATTGTAGGGAATAATGACTTAAATTACCTCAAGTAAAAAGGAGTTAAATAAAAGGACATACGTACTGGAATGTGAACAGAAACGTCACCAGAAAAGAAAGCAACTCCTCTTCCTGTACTTCTTCCAGGGTCTACAGAGCCCTGCTCACATTCTGTTCCTTTGCCCTGATTGTGTTTCCCTCTCTTTCGGTGATTCCACATTTTTATATCATTTTTCTCTGAAGATCAACTTCTCTAGTTTTTGCTTTTATTTTCTCATAAGTTAGACTTGCAAATGAATCTCGACTTTCCCTCACCTCAACTCATCCTCTTGCCATTTTTGCTTTATTATTTTGACCAAGCCTAGTACAAAAATGTGGTACCTGCCTCTCAGTACAGTCTTGGTAGCAGATCCACCTTCAGAAGTGGTGTGGGAAGGAGAGCAATCTGCATCTCTAAGATGTATTTTTGCGTCAGCAAAATTATTTCAGGCAAGACGAAAACAAAAACATAAGGATGTTAGCAAGATGACTTTGATTATTCCCTCACCTATTTTATGTATTGAGTACAAATGCTTACTTTATTATGATGGATGGTATTATGTATAGCAGAGGACAAAACCTTTCCTAAATGTAGGGGAATGACAGATGAGAAATAGAGTTGAATGTGGGTTGGAATTTAAGCATTGGCATAAAGAATAGATGGGCAAAAGCAGTTTCAAAGAGAATATTTTAAAAGTAATATTTCTTTAAATAATGTTTTTTTTCTAATAACAAAGAATGAAAAACCCTAAAAGTTTAGTCTATGAAGAATACTAAACCCAAAACAAAACTTATCACCAAATCACCAATAACCTGAGAATAGAGAGTATCTTCTTGTTATTTAGGCCACATGGTTTTCTGAAAGATGCTCTCTCCAGAACAAGTAATTTATACTTCGATTATATCATATTGAAGACTAGATTGGTAGTGTCTTAATAGATAAAAATTAAGTTTCAGACATATCTCCAGGTCTTTTACTCTCCTTCATTTCATCCCATTAAAATAATCCTAGTAAAGCACTAAATACACAATTAATCTTTCATAATCCAGTTAGTATTTCAACAAAAGACTTATATGTTTCACTGACATTTTGGTGGCTATCTCTTAAGTAACTAGTCAAATACTGATAGAATATAGCAAGAAATCTATAATTTAGCTTTGCAACAATTGTCTAAATAATTATTAATAGTTTATTAGCCATTAAAATATCAGAATTTACCTCTTATTTAACAATACAATTTTCTTACTCCCTAAATTCAATTTTTACCTATTGCGCTTTTTATCCTAATTTCTCAAAAATCGAGTCCAATTCAATAAAAAAGGGATAAAAGAACTCAGATCCAATACAGAGCTAATAAATCCATGGCTCTTGCTATATTCATAAAATATAAAATGAGAAAAACATCAAGGAAACAAAAACTGAAGCTTCCAGAGGACAAGAACATTGTCTAATGTATATAGAACATTATGCACTGCTGGCACACAGATATTAAAATTCAATATTTACAAGTGGAATATAATTTACTGAGCCATTCCAATGCACAAGCAAATGGAATATATTGACTATCTTGGGATTACTGAAATGCACTTTGATTTTATGCAACATCTTGTTAACTTTATCTGTTTTTCATAGCTCTTTTTTATTAGAGGGAGGGCGGGAGGAGAATTGGATCAAGGTCCCGGTTTTTAATACCAGGCATCAACACTATGAAAAAAATCAAAGACACATTAATAAACTAAATATTACCTCCCACTGCTCTCTGGCTACCAGGCACACACAATTCTTTCCACTGGACTCCTAAGAGCTCTTTCAATAAAGTAAAACTGTGAGTTTGACATTGCTTTTGCTCGCTGCCAGGAAATTCTAAATTGAGTCTCAGTTGTTTTTCAGATTAATCCATTGGAGAGAAATCTGAACACAGTATTTTACAACTTTTTGAAAATTCAGTTAGGCTAAATTTAGATTTGAGTATACGTATATATCCATAATTATAAAACACTCCTCTTATATCAAACACATACTAGTAATGTGACTGTTAAAAAGACAATGTAGGCATTTTTAATATGTAAGAAGAAATTTTCCATGAATCATAGAGATCAATGCTTCTAAAAAATATCCAAATCATGCTATATTTAAAAAACTGGTCTGCTTATAAGAATTCACTTATTTTCTCTCCTCAAATCATAAAAGAGAAAAATGTCTAGTAACAGCTTAGCTATTTGTGTTACCTCTGGGAAGAAAATAGTACTTTTTATGAAATCTTACTCAGTGCTTTGAGTCTTCTTCATTCATGTCAACCAGGTAAATGCACAACAAGGTTCATTTTAAAATCAAAAGATGCTAGTGATTTCCATATTTGCGTTCCGATCTTTTCCAACATGTTCTGGGAATAGCTCCCCAGAAAGGACATCTCGAAGCCTTCACTAGTGAAGAATGCGGTGGGTTCATTCTCTAGATATGTGCTGCATGAAGTACATTACACCTGGGCAATTCTTATTGATAGAAATTGAATGGAATTGCACTTCCAGGCTTTTTAAGAGCTTATTTGGTGCTTCACATGAGACTTTATTAAAAATAGCACAGCTCTCAAAAACCTTTTAAGGCACTGGATGCTTTTTAAAAATCTAATAAATATGGATGGCTGATTAAGGAATGTATTTTATATACTGTATGTTAATGTCGTTATTTTTCTCATTTCCATCTTTCTCTTCCCTTGAATTTTCTGAGATCCTCAAGTAATAAACTGACTTTTTAAAATGTTCTTCTATTACTTATACCAGATTCCTTCATTCTAGTGGGAACTCTAGCCTCCTTTTGCCCTACTCTAATTGTAAATAAAAAGCAGTTTTGATTTATTGAGAACTTACCAAAACCAGGCCAAGTTCATTTTCCCAACCTTCCAGGTAGATATTACCATCAGTTAACTGAGTGAAAACTGAGGCTTACAAGGTTTAGTAATTTGCTTAATATCATAAATTCAGTAGGTGGCGAGACCAATATTTGCAAATAGTCTTCTAGTGTTTATGCTTATTGGTATAGTGATATTTGTAATGTTAGTTATTGTGCAAAGTAGTTTTTGTATATTGTGACCTTTAGTCCTAACTTGATTGTATGAGTCCTATATTCTGACACCAAAATTGATTTTTTTCCCTAATGAGCAACGATGGGAATAAATGATAGTAATTCTTATTTCAGACATAGTGTTTTATATAGGGATCTGAGAACAGAAAACTTTTCCTCCCCAATTCTTGATTACAGAAGATTCTATATCATTCTTTTCTTCCCCAGCCAATTCTAAATTTAGATGTTTATAAAGAGCAAGTTCCTTTAAAAAAACTATGATTTGCAAAAAACCTTTTTTTTTGGTCTTCAATTCTGAATTCTTGAGGAGAAAATAGAAGAATAGTAAAGTGTCAAGTGAAATGACTTGGGAAGAGTCAATGAGGTCCTCAGAAACACATATGCACTTGCAAGCCTAAAGAGAGAACCCAGCCAGGCTTCCCAGTCAGAGTTGAAGTCAGGTTTTTCAGAACTGCTCTTGTCTGGTGGGGTGCTCAGAACACAGAAAACTCTGTTTCTCAGTTTTACTGTTTATTAAATGGGGGCAGGAGGTGTTTGATTAATGTCTTATATTATGTAGATAGGTGATAAATTAAACTCAAGAAGCATTGAAACATGACTTTGGTAAAATTCTTGTGGCAGAGGAGTAGCCCTTAGGTGGGATGACTATTTCTTACTTATTGTCATAACTATATATAGTGTCAGATAGATACTAGACATCTAAGTGATGAATACATAAGGCATAGATATGTTTAATCACTGTGCTGTACATTTTAGGTACATTTTAAGTATACAGCATAGTGATTAAACATATCTATGTCTTACGTAACAATCACTGAGATGTCTAGTATCTATCTGACACTATATATAGTTATTATATATATGATATATATTATATGATATATATATATGTGTGTATATATATATATCATATAATATATCAAGTGATAGGGCATCAGAAAGTAGTTTAAAAGAGTGTTTGTAGAAAAGATTTTTTTTAAGATAGAATTTTCTTTTCTGTGGCAATCTGATCTCATGTGGTTGTAGAAATCATAGCTCTCACATCTTTGGCTACATCAATGGGTTAAAAGGATGACTTCTACATCTTAAGATGCAGACTCCATTATATGCTTACTGCCTCACACAGGGACAAGTGGTTTAAGGCAGGGTGGTAATATAATCTTTGGAAAACTGAGTTTGTTATATTTCACAACAACCTTTTGAACATTATTTTGGTCAATTTTTGTTCTTATTAGATCACTGACCTAAAGAATAAGATCCTTCTGCTCTGTAAATGTCTATTTATCTATGAAGATAAATATATTAAAAATATAAAATATAATAAATATATATAACAATATGTGTAAAACAAATCAGTTCTACATATATAACTGATTTCATTATAAGAATATAATAAAATACATTCTAAAAATGAACTGACTTTCTATTTGGCAAATTTAATTGTATTAATTATTTTTATTTTTTATTTTTTTCCTACTTTAATAGCATCATCTTTTTAAAAAAGGGACAATTAAGAAAAAAACTGAATTGACTATGTCTTGCTAAAAAATTTCTTCTGCTAAGGCTGTTTTCTTTTTTAAAAAAGTCTTAACAACATGTATCAATTGGAGAGATACTTTGAAATTTTTGAAAAGTCTGAATTATAGAATATTTCCAAAGATAAGCAAAGTATCAAGAAGACCTGATACTCTCTAGAGAGGACAATGAATAGAAATCTGTATATAATTTTATCAGGTACAATAAGAACAATGTAAGTAGCAGAAAATATTATATTTATGCTAATTTCTGCATTGAGGAACTAATAAAAACTATTTTTAAGACATGGCATTTCTCAGTTTTTCTATTCATGTTAATTCTCTGGTTGTTTCTTTATTGTATCATCTGCTTATGCTACTTGGCAAACACTACCAGCACTAAATTTATTGGAGAAAAATGGCAATAGAAAAAGAAATTAGAAAAGCATTTCTTCTACAAATTAAAAACAAGAAACAATGATTTTAACTTTATTTTAAGACTATCTTACTTAATTCAGTTCTTAGAAAATTAGCATAGCATGCCAGCCTACAGTAAAAGCAATTAGACAAAAATCAGTTAAATATGTTGTAAAGTAGAAACTCCTTTGGGAACACCTCATATCTCTTAAAGGATAAAGAGAATTGGGAAATGTCATAATAGTCATTACTTTTTCTGGAATGCTCATGCTTTACTTATATCATCTTATTAAATGCAGTCAATTATCCAGCAAGATGGGCATTTGGAGTTTCATTTTAAAGTTGGGTAAACTAAGACTTAGGAAAATTAAAATGGGTACAAATTAAAATATGAAAGATCAAATATTAAGTGGCAGAAAGAATTTGAACAAATTTTAGGTAGGAAAAATGTGAGATTACAATTTAATAGACTAAATGGAATTGATGGTATTTCAAATAGACAGAACTAAAAAAATTATTTATAGACTGCATAAATGAGAATGTTTATGAATCTCTGAAATGTCCATCTAACATCTTTCAACCAAAATCTTTCTTAACCATGGTCGACAAACAGATCCTTAGAGATCTGATGAAAATGAAAAGTTAACTGCTAGCTCTACAGTACAATTAGTTTCCTATCTGTAACTGAACAATGTTCATTAAATCTGGGATCAGAATTTTAGATTCTGATTCTCTTCTTAGTGTGAAGTCATGGTAATGGCAATATTATAAATTGTTCCCACAACCTTGCTTTATATATCCTTTGTATTATTTAACTAAAATTAATAATTTAAAAACAAGCAATAAGAAATTAAATTTTAACATTAGATTTTGAGTGGAGAGAAAAAATAATTTGGCACTTAGTTCCTTGGCATTCATTTGCATGGTCATAGAGTTGACAGTTTCCATTATGTTATTATTCTTTTAAGCCATGCACTAGTTAAGAACCCATGTCCTGGCAAATGACCCAACTTAGCTACCATGATTCATAAAAGTAAAGAATGTTTTGTGCTTATAGTTAATTTTTTGATAAGATAAAATAATACTTTGTAAACCACATGATGTTTTGATGAACAGGTATCTTTTACAGCATTACATTTTTAAATATCAGTAAAACCTTGCTTTGTTTCTTGGGATTTGAAATTAAATACACAAATGGAAAATGAAGGTAGAGAAAGAAAGTTGTAATTAATTTCAAAAATATTATACAATGAAAAGAAATGGAATTTTCAGAGTGACCAACAGGAAATCACCTTTCTGGTCTCACAGTGGTTTAATTTCTGAAACTATATGATTTCATTAGTAGAGATAAAAATATAAAAATTTACTCTTGGAATTTTATTTCCATATCAATATAATGCTGTAGTTAACATGGAGTTACAAGGTCAATTGTTCTTCCTAAACTGATAATTATTTCCCTTTACAAGTAACTGCAAATCTCTCTGTTCCCCCTGCTGATTTTAGTTCTTATTAACCCTTTCCCCTGCTGTGATGGTAGCACACTAGTGTCATCCTGCTTCTCCTCCACACAGCTCCTAGAGAGATTCTCTTAGAAAAGTCAGAAACTGCCTGGACCAAGAATGTTAATGGATTCTCAATGACTACAAAAAAAAAAATCACTCCTTCTAAGCATGATATCCATGTGTTTTTTGTTTGTTTGTTTGTTTGTTTGTTTTGTGTTGACCTATTTCAGTATTTCTTTGTAGTGGAAGAATTTCTCTTTCCCATTCTGCCATTTACTTTCCTGTCTCTAGAGTATTTTTACTCTCTTTCCTCCAGCTGGAGTAACACCTCATTCCAATTACAATAACCTATAAAAATCTTATTTATCTTCTAAAATCTAGTTTAAAGTTTACCTTGGCTGTGAATCTTCTTCCAACCTTTCACTGTCTGTCATACTTGAAATTTATCTTATTGATTTAGCTCTTAATGATTTAGCTCTTTCTCCTCTGGATATTTACTTATGTACCTCCTATTTCACCCACTAGATTTTAAGTTTCTTGAGGGTAAGAACTATGTCTTATCAATCTTTATATCCTCTGGAATATCTAGCAAATGAGAGAAATATGTTACATTTTGGAGAATTATTTTAAATTCTCCAATTTAATTTAAATTTACACAATTATTTGATGGTGTTTTACTAAACTGATTAGTTTTGGCTGGCTTTTAAAAATATACTATTCATGATATATCTACAAAATACCAACTTATAAGGCTTTAATACTTTCCTAAAATATTGCATTTTTCTTAGTGAAAACATCATTGCTACTCTCTCCACTGCAAATTGTTGAATATAATTGTAGACAATGGAAATTGTTTGGTAGTATAAAGCAACATTCTAATAAGGACCTTTTTTCAATTATAATATTTACTCATATAATAATCGGTGCAGAATTTTGAGTTGTGTTTATGTGGGGAAATAAATGTAATTAGTCAGAAATACTGTTTCAAGCCCCTTTTTCCCTCAAATAACTTATATATGGAATCTCATGTTTTAGAAGCTTTTACAGAGGCAAAAATAAGCAAACAAACAAATAAATCATTACATAAAAATAACTTATAAAAAACTGGATTCATGTACTATATCTTCTTTTTTTTTCCTTGTATATCTTTAGCTCTCTGGGGAAGGTTGTACTATGAGAGATGAACACTATTAAATATGGGATAGGTTTGTTTATCTTATACGTGGACTTCTAAGAAAAGGTGTATATCTCAGGCAAATAGAATTTTCCAGTAAAGAGAGGAGCAGTGGCATCAAAAAGAAGCCAAGATGGGGAGGGGGAATGCAAAGAAGGGAAAGATAGACAAGGAAAGTATAAATAAATTAAAAGAATTCCTGGTTCCTATGCAAAGTGGACTTGACACTGACTCAGAGTGATCCAATAGTAAATAATATTTATAGCATCCTGTAGACTTCATGTGGCTTGGAATAAGACTGTATTCTTTTTGGACATATACCAAGTCTGTATGTCTTTTAGTCCCTTTGGTCATAATAGAAGGCTTTTTGAAGAAAAAAAACTAAAGTTGAGTGAATAAATTTTAGGTCTGTAGACAAACGGTCATTGAATATTGTCAAATATATCCTAGTTTTTATAAAGGATGTGTTTAACAAACTGTACGCATGTGAACTTTACATTGAGTTTGAACACAATTTTTAAATTATTTAAAAAATGTTGACATAAAGTTAAAAAAATGAAGTGGTAATGGCAAGTAACAAAACATGTTAAATAAAAATAAGTCATGTTAGACTAACCTATGATTTTAAGATAGAATTAATAGACCAGAGAGGAAAGCACATGGCTTCAAACACAGAGATGCTTCCTTGTCTTAAAGCCATCTTCAAGGAACCAAGCTCCTTTGAACATATCTACTTTGCCTTTTTAAGCCTTTGTCTTTGGACTTTCCTTCATGGGAAGTAAGATGGTTGTTGCAACAAAAAGTTCTGGAGCCTCTCTTCAAAAGACTTTTTTTTTTTTTTTTTTTCCATCAGGAAATGTCTTTCTCAGAAGTGCCAAGCAAATTCACTTTTAGGTCTTTTGGATTAGAAATGATCACATGCTCATCATGCTCTAGCTTCAAACGAGTACTAGGAATGGGAGGATATGGAATTTTTAGCCTCTGTAGAGGAAGGTGGTCTCTGCCAGCAAGGAAAAA
>NW_006436288.1:3825123-3850123 GCF_000325575.1 Pteropus alecto
TACTAAAATAATGCTAGTTGCTGTAACAAACAAAAATAATATCTAGTGGCTCGAACATAATAGAAGCTTGTTTCTTGCTTGTGTAGAATTCAAAAAAAATTTATCATTTTTGAGTGTTCCGCTCTCAAGTTTCAGAGAACCAGGTTCCTTCTATTTTATAGTTCATGTAGCTTAACAAATGCAATTTGAGTTTTCTGTGCTAGCTTGCATCAGGTCAGCTGAAGGGAAAAAAGAGTGGAGAATGATACCAGCTTCTTAAGCCCCTTTGCTTGAAAGTTGTGTTTACCACATCTGAACTCATTTCATTGGTAAGAGCGTTACTTGCCCTTTCTCCTTCCCATCCAGATGGAAAGGGTTTGAGAAATATAAGCCCTAACTAAGCTGAACTTCCCAGCAGCAACCAAATTGTGAACAAGAAACAAATTTATGAGTAGAATAATCAAATAGTTTGATGGTGGAATGATTGCATTTCAAGAATTTTGATTATGAATACATTATCACCTCAGAAGGATATCTTTAACAGGAAATCACTGGGCATATCAGCATTTTTACTAATGACTTATTTGAGGTTATATGATCCCATGCTAATCAAAGTTTTAGATATCTTGAAGTTGAGAGGATAAACCAACACATTACTTGAAAGTTCCAGGATCCCCAAAAAGATCTTAAAAGACAGAAATAAGGGATCAAATTGGGGATAAAATTGTTAGGAACAAATAGCAACTCCTATAGTTATGTCAACATTTCAGCAGCATAATTTAATTGGGCTAATATTTATTTAGTTATTATATTCAGGACATTGTGCTAGGCCATGCACAGAATATAGAACATAAGGGTTAACAGCAAAACATATAAAAAGAAAAAAGAAGTCTTAGGTGATTGAAAAGCCAATATGAATTATTAGTGTGGAGTCTCTTTCTCTCCATAAGTGAGAGTGTTTGTATGTATATGTGTGCATATACATGTATGTGTATTTATGTACACATCTTTGGTTAAATTAGAAGATTTATAATATATAGAAGATTCCAGAACATTACAGACTCTTTGTTTTTCAGATTATTTTGTCTTGGATTCTTGGTATAACAATTTAAAGAGGAAAATCAACAAATTTGATTGTTTCTGGAAGAGTATGACTAAGATGATAAGTGAATTTGAAATAAATCTTATGTATTCACTCTTTATTTATGAATGAGCTTCCATTTTTCTTTCTTTTGAAGGAAGTAAATATGTGTATCAATAGCTATGGTATGAGGTTGAACATGAGAAATTTTCTAAAAGAAAAATGATGATAAAATTAGTAGTGAGAGAAGAGAGATTTCTTCCAGCAAAAAAAAAAAAAAAAAAAGAAAGAAAAAAAAGAAAACATTCGTAGAGTGGGAAGTAATTTGAGTTGTGCATTAAAGATAGATAGACTAGCTTTTTTTTTTGTCCAACATCTTAGCGAGGCTTGTGATAGCAACTGCTCTCAGAACTTCGTCATGCCTCCCAAGGAATATTAAGAAGAAAGATGATGGAAAGTCGGCCAAGAAAGACAAAGACCCAGTGAGCAAATCTGGAGGCAAGGCCAAAAAGAAGAAGTATTCCAAAGGCAAAGTTCGAGACAAGCTTAATAACCTAGTTTTGTTTGATGAAGTGGCATATGACAAACTCGGTAAGGAAGTTCTCAACTATAAGCTTGTAACCCCAGCTGTTGTCTCTGAGAGACTGAAGATCTGAGGTTCCTTGGCCAGGGCAGCCCTCCAGGAACTCCTTAGTAAAAGACTTATTAAACTAGTTTCAAAGCACAGAGCCCAAGTAATTTACACTGGAAACACCAATGGTGGGTATTACGCAGCTGCTGGTGAACATACATGAATAACAGTTCACACCAACTGTATATTTTTAAAAATAAAAGTTTATTAAATAATAAAAAAAGAAAGAAGAGATAGACTAGGACATTGTCAACAGGAAGAGAGATGGGATTGTTTTCCAAGAGGAAAAACTCTTCTATCTTATTTAAAACATTGAATTTTAGTGTCTTTTAATAGTAGTTTAGACTTTACCCTATAAATATCACAGGAATAATTTACCTAACTCCAGTCTTGCTCTAATCTATCTCCTATAATTTTAAATGAGTATACTCTTTCTAAAATGCAAATATGACCAGGTCGATCCCCTGTTTAAAATTTAGAAGTGGCATATGCTTTGTTTTATTTTTAAATTTTATAAAATAAGCATATATTGATTTTACAATCATGAGGAAATAAATTACATAAATCCGTTAGATACTCCTTCAAGCCTTCAAAAGAAAGTTCAAGCTGTTTAACAGGGCACAGAAATCCCTTCATGTTCTGCCTTCCGTCGTTCCTAGAGTCTTCACTTTTACCATAGCCTCACAGGCTCTCGGGCGCATGAATCTTTCAGTCTCTGGATGGCATCAGGTCCTCGTACACATGACTTTTCACCTCCTTTTCTCTCTGTCTAGATGTCTTTCCATGCTTTCTACCAGGCTAATGGCTACTCATTCTTCCACATTTAGGTCTGGACTCAAGTTAAGTATTGTACCCTCCATTAAGACTTTCTTACTTCCTCAGTATCAATTAAATGTCCCTCATCTGTCACTGAATCCTGTCTGCATTTTTATCAGGCATATTTCACAGTAAAGTCTATTTTCCCACCAGACATTGTTCATTCTCCCACTAAAAACGTACTCTTATTTAACCAGGTTCTATACCATTTTTCTGTGTTTCTATGTATAGTTGGTGTTTTAAAATTTTTTTATTGAATGAGAATATAAATTATTTTTTCACCATAGAATGAAGAGACTTTTGCTCTTACCTACAGTAATTTCTACATTTTAGCTCATACAAAGTCTCCATGAAGATGCAGACTAGTAGAATCTTTACATTGAAATGAAATTCATAATTAACATAGTTAGAATCAGATTTGGAATGTGTATTTTCTTTCAATTGTCAACTTTCTTTAATGACCTCAGTACCTTGGAAAGATTTAAGAAGTTCCTATGAGATATTATTTTGATTATTGAAGAGATAACATTTTAACAAGAAATAGAGAATATGAAAAAAAGTTTGTAGTATTTTACACAGCAGATAATAAATGTTAAATGAATAAATAAATGATTTAGCTTTGGTAATGTTAAGTCTATTAAACATTGAAAAACTGAATTAGTTTTAAAATATTCTCAAAAGCCAGTGTCCTTGGAACCAAAATAAATAAAATTTAACAATTTGCCACATTCTTTAGAAATCACTCAGTTCTTTAACTTCTTTGGTTGGGAGAGGATTTAAAAATAACCCACAAATGGGAAAAAGACTGTTCTTTTCTAAACATTCATACTAAATTTGTATAAATATTTTTTATCATTTATTTTAAAATTTCAAAGTGTGAATTTTAAAGGGATTAACATTCCATTATTCAGAATTTTTTTGAAATATACTTGATATGCTAACATATAACTTCACGTGAATTAAATACGAAACAATCCTAGTTATGGGCTTATCTTTTAAAATTAAAAAAAAATCTTAATTTCTTCTTAATTTCTTAGAGCCTTTATTTTTGTCTTAGGCCTGGTTTGTATATAAAGAAAAATTCAGTAAAAGAAAGTTATTTTTTTATGAGTTATGTGTACTCACTTGTTAAGCTATTAAAGTAATCACATTTATATGTTTTCTGCTGCAAATATACAAGTATATATGGGCCAAGGAGCAATTATATAATCACAATCAGCTGCATGGGTGTACAACTTGTGCAGTAACAAAACAGATCATGTTTAGAAAGCCTTTCACTTGGTTTAGTCCTCTGCTATCTTTATCTTGAAATTCTTAAACATTTTGAACAAGTAGCCACAAATTTTCATTTTGTACTGGGTCCCACAAATTATGCAAGCGCTTCTACACATAATTTAAATAATTCTCCTGACTTCGAACAAATCATCTGGGAGTACCTGGTTAAACTGCCAATTTTTAAACAGCTACCCATAAACAACGAACCTAAGGTCCTAACTGTCTGCCAGGCTCCACCTGCCCAGCTTAGCTGTCAGGAGCCTCACATGGGTTAAAAGAGAAAGATTCTCCTAAGTGTCAATCCCTCCTGCTGGCTCAAGAGAACAAAGCTGGCAGGCAAAGTGAATCAGATAGCGTACTGTGCACGCCCAAGCTTCAGAATAAAGCCGATAGGTCTAATTTCAGCTTTACCAGCCTCGGTAGTGTCCCTTTAAGTTTACTAAGTCGGATATACCTGTAAGCAAGCAGTCTAATGTTTTTGTGATCTTGCTGCTGTGAAAGTATTTAATAATAAGCCTCAGAAGTTGGGAGGTAAGAAGGAAATCTATGATGTCTAATGCCAAGGTGGTGTTCAATGTGTTGAAAGTTGATTAAATTTCCTTTTAACACCCCTTGAAACTGACATTTCGAAACCGTTTAAAAATTTTTCCCTCCAAACTATTTTTTATACCTATGATTTAGAGTGATATACAGGAAAGCGGTGGCTATGAATTGGCTCAAAATGGTTTGAGGGGTAATGAGCAGGGATTGCAAAAAGTCTGCTCCTGTTCATTTAAGGAAAGTAAAGCTAACTTTATCCTGCAACTACATGTCAAGGCAGGGTCAAAGATTTGAGACTGCTCAAATAGTGTCCAAATTTTATCGGTTTGAAGAGATAACTAGGTTCCCGAATCCCATAGATTGATAAAAAAATATATATATATATTTAAATAGATTAGTACATTTTCAGCTATCAGTTGCAAAATTGCTTGCTATATTCATGTGATTCCATTTTAAAAATCACATCTGTTTTAATAGAGTTAGTCTAAATTTGAAAATTAAGAAATATGGCATACTTTTATCTCTCAAGTTTTAAAAAATATTATTTTTTTCCCATATGTATATCTATAGGAAAATGTGGAAGCCATACCACAAACCATATAAATGTCAATGATGATGTATTTATTGACATATATGATGTGAAGTTTTACAACTATTTGAAAGTCAAATAATACAAAACAGAATACCTCATAAATGAAGTAATACAGTATCTTCTATATAATTGACCATTAACTGGCCATTACAAAAGCATTTATTTAATATAATTCCTTTTTTCTCCACATCATTCTATGTTTCACCATATCAATAATTAAAAAAACAGAAATTCAAGAAGATTTTCTGATAATAAGAACCTGAAATACTATCTATTTTCTTTTTGCTTCTGAATCTAGTCCAGTAGTTCTACCTTATTCAACCTAATATCTCCTTTTAATAACAAATATTTTTAAATGCAAGTGTGTGCAGAAAGCAAAGGAAAATAAAAGAGCAGAACATTCATGTGGTCACTAGACTTTAAAAAAAGGATAAGTATTAACAAACAAGGTTTAGTTTTCTATGATAATAGAAAGTGGGGAATGATCTTAATTTGTGCAGAGATAGCCCTTCAAAATATAGAAGTATAATATTCTTGTAAAAGAATGCTCTATATTAAAAGCAAGATGGAATAATGTTAAAGAATCGCAGTGTATCATTTACCTTGAATTCCCACCAAATGTCAAGACATACAGTCAGACCTGAGTACTTGAACAGACCTTGGGAACCCTATCCTTTGATAGATGACAGGGGAAAGAGGATGGATTGGAATAAGAAAAGTAATATAAGAAGTTATAGTTGTGTGGTAGAACTCTATGGGCAGTATCAGAATAAGAATGAGAAACCTCTGGCCACACAAGAATAAGTAAATAAATCTTATATATAATTTTTACAATGTTTCTAATCATTGAGCAATATATGACTACAAATTTGAATATGAACTATAAACATGCTTATAGTCTTTATTAATGCATTACCTGCACATCATACTATTTAATAGTATTCTTATAATATTGTTTAAAGGACCCTCAATTATTCTTTATTTCAGGTTTGCATGAGACAGCTATAAAAGAAGAATGATACTAATGAAGACTGGTGACTCAAATACCATGAGTGTTGCTCCCATAGATGGCATGATTTTTCAAATAAGATGAACAGTTCTTGGTAAAATTACAAACTAAATAAAGTAAAATCTTTTACAGATTTTTATCATAGTTACATATCTGGAAAATATGTAAAAGACTATGTAAAAATTATGCATATTTTATATAAAAACGATTCACATGTCAGATGGTGACAAATTGTAGGCTCAGATAATTATAAATAATTTTTTTCCCGCATGGACTTTTGATGCTATATTTAAAACTTGAGAAAAATGTAAGGTGATATATTTCATTGTGTTTGACTATCTTACTCATTGTAAGGCCTGCAGCATCCTGGTCTCCACTTCTCACATGCCAGTATTGCCCCTTTGTGAAATCATTGTGACAAAATCACCTTTGCCAATTTCCAAAAATGCTCCCTAGTGGGAGGTAATACCTTCATCAAAAAACCCCAGGATCTCATCTGTTTTTTTTTTTTTTAATAGTTTTGTGATAAATAATGTAAGCATACATTCTAGTTGAGGTATTTACATTTAGACTGAAATATGATTACCATTTTTATATAGATTAATAGGACATTTGTTCCCTTACAAAAATTCAACTTTCTGCTAATAAATGTGAGAAATTTTAAGTTGGAAATGTTAATACTAATTTCCTAATTTATATGACCAGAACTAGCATAATTATTGTTTAAACAGTCTGATTTCAAGTTAGAGACCTAGTTTAAGTCTCAATAATGTTTTTCACTAGTTATGTGACTAGTACAAAATACTTAACTTTTCTATCTCATTCCTTCATCTGAAAAGTGAAGATAATGTTTTATAGAGGCAATGAAGATTTTTAAAAACCCACTTAACAATAACCGATATATATTAGCTATCATTATTGTTGTTGCTATAAAAACAATTTTAGATTTGGACTATATATTTCTCGACTTTTGCTTTATTTATGAAACAAACAAATATCAGAGGATATTAAAATGAATTGATGTCTTTTGAAGTAAGTAATTCAAAAATTAGTGGTAAAATTTACATTATGATAAAAGTCATAAGAAAATGTGGAAACAGAAATAAACTATTCTATTATAGAAATAACTTTTTTCTAATTGTTACAAATTTTATACAGTAAAGTCTTTTTTTTTCCTTTGAGTGTCATCATTTTGATCCTCCCAATATTGGCTGAGAGGTGCCACAGTAAAAATTTCTTCTTATGTCTCAATACCAAGTAGTGATTATACTCACGGTCCTTGGTCATACGCTTTTCGAGAGTAGGCAAGTGTTTTAGTTTCCCCAGAGCCTAGCTACTAGAATTTTTAAAATACTCTTGAGTTAGATTGAACACATATCTTTTTCTCGTCTTTAAACATCTCAAGTACCTAAACCAAACTTATTAACCCAAATTCCCACTGTAAAGATATGATACACATGTAAAGTGTGAATTTATGCTTGTTTTCCCTTTACCCTATAGAATCTAAAGACTCTTTTACAATATTGAGTCATCGGAGGGTGGAAGTGAGGAAACAAAATGCATTTTCCCAATCAGAATGGTCACTTAAACAAAAGTCTTCTTTCTCTCAGTCCCCTCTTCCACCTTTAATTCATTGCAAAGCAGTTTGGTTTCAAGTTATTCAATATTTAAATGTTACGGGTTGGTAATATGGTTAGTAATGTATTTTGTTTTAGCAAAATCTATTACAATAACATTTGAGCATTGTGGCAAGGCCACTTATCACTATGACTATAATATGTATTTTAAAAAATCCATTCTTTTGATGTGCCAATACCCTTCATAATCTAATCACTTTATGTGATTAAAGAATAGATTGAGGATAAATTAACTGGTTTGTCCTGAATGTTAATTTTTAAACAAATCTGTTTTTACATAGACAGATCTCTTGGCATTTTGAGGATTTTACTATAAAATGGGGTTATTGAAAAGATTCTGTGGTTAGAATTATTAGTCTCTCTTTATGACTGAGTGAAATATCTGTTGAATCAGATGACAAGTTCGTGTCCCCCACCCATCATATTGCCCCATGTGAAGGATATGAGTCTTAATCCCTAACTTTCTCGGATTTTTTTTCTCAATTTTTGTTCTTTTCCCCCAACCCCACTCCAAGATCTATTTTCATCATCCTACTTTAACTGTTTTTCATAGCATTTTCACTACCTGGAAACATGTATTAATTATTTGTTTGTTTATTTTCTGTTCCTTCAATAGAACATAAGCTCCTCTGGGGCTGAGGCTTTGTTTTGGTCACTGCTCTAACCTATGCCTGGGAAACAAGAATACAGTAAATATTTGTTGAAGGAAAGAACAAAGCAAAGGTTTTTCTTGGTTGTTATTAATCAATTTAGAAATTATTCTGTGGTTGTTGCCTCAAGTGGTTCCATCCAAAATTATACTTAAATAGAGAAAAGTAGATCAAATTAGAGATTAACCGAGGAGAATCATTATGTCATTTCTCCCTAAGTGGAAATCTGGGACCAAGAAATCTTAAGAAACTAATTGAGGACAGTCCTTAGAAGCTTTCAATATAGTTTTTCAGCATCCCAGAGAATGAAAACCTGAAACCCTGGAAAAGTAATGCATTTGCATATGTATTTCCATTAGACAGCTTTTTAAAATAGTAATTGTCAATCCTATTTATGACTAGAGACACCCACCTCATATGATACCTACATTTCTCCTGGATAAGTTGGCATAGTTAAGAATCAGTCCACCTTACATTTCTACAGTAGATAAGGAATAAATACAAGTAGTTGTTTTCCTCACTTAGTAGTTTGGCTATCAACTTATATTCATGAAGACTTTCAGAGAAAAAAAACAAATCATGAATACTAGCTCCCACACGGCACAATTGGGAAGTTAAAAGCGAGCAGAGAACAGAAGTCACATATTCCAGGACATGGTACCTTACCAATTGCAACATATATTGTCAAAATCAGCTGATACATTTTGTAAGGTAACCATATTTTCCCAGGGCTCTGGAGATTCATAATTGCATAAGCACCCATATAATTTACATATACTTGCATGCCATGCTCAATACTCCTCTTACATTCAATTATGTAAAATAAAATATCTAATGAAATCTTACAGTAGTTTCAGTCAGGCCAGATATTCCGGAAGTCTAGAAGAGGTAAGGGCCAGAATGGTCTGTGGAGCAATGGACCTGCTTCCTGATGTCCTTCCTCACCTTAGAGACAGTTCCAGAGTGAGCCAGAGAAAAAGGATCAGAATTAATACTGCTTTCGAAAAGAGTTATGTCTGCTAATGTGAATATATTGGCCATTTAATTGGCTTAAGGCACCATACTAATCCCCTAAGAATTGTTTTTGAGATCTTAGACGTAGCGAAGTAGACTTCTGTCTCCATATGGAGTGTTGGTGCCAGAATCTTTATACAAATAAACTGCTTTTCATTCTTTCCATTACCTTTTCCCTCTTCCAAATAATACCAACATATATGCTTAACTCAAAAAAGTATGCTTTAGTCTAAAGTTCTTATTAAAGCTTAGAAAAGATTACTAGTATATAATTCTGAAGTCCATAATTTCTCTTTAAATAAGCTATAGGTTAATGTACAAAAACCCCTGTGGATTTTTCCCTTTGTTTAAATAATATCTTGTAATTCAAGCCAATATACTTTATGGTAGCATGTTAAAAGCAAATAGGAAAGCAGTTTAGCTCGAAATTAAGGTTTCTCCATCAGCATTTCTATTCCGGATATTTTCTGATACAAAGCTCTGGTCTCTCCTTTCATGATGTTATTCTGCAGGAGTAAAGCAAGTAACCACAGCTTCATAATGCTAAGCACTCCAGTGGGAAACACAAACAGAGTGCATAAACCAAAGTATTCATTTCATGAGGTTTTATTAAAAGGCTTCACCTCTAAATTGAGCTGTCATATACTGTTGGGAAACTTTTTAACACAGTTTATTTTAACTATGTAAAACATTAAAGGAATGGAATTTCTTCAGCTTTTCATATAATGGGCATGACCTCTCTTACACACTACAAGCAATCTATACCACATTTAATCAAATTGGCTGGAGAGTAAAATCAGGCCATATGTTTTCCCACTTTATCCAGTTTTCAGAAATGACCCTAACCTCGTTAACATGCTGTAGATTTTCATGTATACCCAGCAAGCTCTTTGGCGTTCTTACTGAGGAACTATACTGCATGATTAAAAGATATCCTTCAGATGAGAAGGACATTGAGTAATTTATAAATCATTCATTTGTGACACAGCTTTATACAGCATTTCAAGGAATTGCATTAACTGCTTTTGCAGTTTCCTCAAATGTTCTTTCAGTTGACAGTGTCATAGGTCATTACAGATTTTTTCCTTATGTAAGCAATACCAACTTTCTATTAAAAATACTAATTTCCACCCTACTACAGTGTCTTTTGAAGTAGCGTGTATATTAAAAAAATCAAGTTGCTTTGAAATATTAAAGGAATATATTTAACTGAAGGGTTTTCAGACAGGTTGTTTTTCTATATTCCTGATGACAGAAAGATTTTAGCCTACAAAGTCAATAGTAAATTTTATTAAAGTCATTATTTTCCTGTTACAGGCCTCGTGCTTTAAATAAACTACAGCTGACAATGCTGTCTTACATACTGTCATACTGTAAAATGTCCCCTCTTTATTACCTCAGGGACAACTCATTTAGAACTTCGAAAGTGTTTTCACATTGGAGTTGCTCATTTGCAGAGCTGGCCTATGGCTGTGTTTAAAGAATGTGGTTGATACTTTTCCTCTAAATATTCTAGGGAAAAATATAAACTTGCCAACACAACATTTTTTAGATAAAGATTAATGTCCTTTCTCCATAGATAAAATATATCTCAATCTTTTCATATTAGTGTGCTGACTACTTATGACATTATTTTTCCCATTAGCTCGTTGCATGTAAGGAAAAGCAAAACACTTGACATCTATATGAAATAATTAGTTTCAGGAATTTTTATTTTCCCCAAAATTATATTCTTTAATGATTACCCCACCTCCTCTACATCATCTTTGTGATCAACATAATCTTGATTATATGAATGTATAATTGCTTGAAATTGAATAATCACCCAGAAAATATTTTTATGAAAATCATAAAGAATATGTTTAGTATTTTGGAGACATGGCATATCATTCTAAGTTCTGCTCATTTAACTTCCTATATAATACACATTTTGTCCCACTACCCTTCAACATATATTGCATAATTTTTACAAGGACTTTCTTTTCTTCTCCTCATGCACTCAAACACCTATAAAGAGAACAGAAAGAATTAGAAGGAAAAAAAACAACTTACCTTTATATTTGAAGTCAGATGAAATCAACACCACTAAATCCACATGTTATTTCCCAACCTCTTTTCCTACTATAAGATATTTCTAAAAGTACATCTATACTGATCAGGACTATTGAGACCAGACAAAACTTTACTCAAGTTTTTAAACTCATGGTCAGAGTATCTAGGCTTTCATTTCTTCACTTTGGAGAAAACATCAGAGCACGAGAGGCTAGATGCATAGATAACTGTCTGCATAGATAGGATTGGTCCTCTCCTCTGCCTTCTAAATATGGCATTATTTTATTTTAGCTGATGCTGCACTCAGACCCAGAAGAAAAATGAGAAGATGTGTGTAAACCCTTGTCCTAGGCTAATAAAGCCTTAATCAATGGCTTGTCTTTAATTTCAAATCCAGTTCTCTCTGGTTCAATCTTCAGACAGTAATCTTTGCTGTTGGTCTGTGCCTACATCAGATCTTGCTGGCATCTATTTCTGTGGCCTTTTATACCAAGTGAAATAGAATGGAGTCGATAAAATGTTCTCCCTTTGAAATACAAAATAATTCATTTTAATGATACACTGTAAGTGCAAATAAGTGTCATCCCTATAAAAGGAGAAATATTCTCTAATTAACAAATACTTGCTATTTTTCCTGGTTTATTTTTGAGTATCGTACTACAACTAAGCTATTTTAGATATTTTGTATTTAAATCACTCTCACTCCCTACTATACACGTGTGCACACATATACACATTCCATATACACACACATATATATACAACATAACCCATGACCTATTCAATATGTATATAACAGCCCTGAATTTCCCCTATGTTCCTTCTATATAGCTTAGAATCTCAGCTAAACCACTATCATTGGAATTCCTTATACCACATGGTGTGAACTCAGATAGTATCAAAATGCCTGATTTGTGATGTGTGTGTTACTGTTCGCTTAAAAGTGCTTTTTACTATCTTTTCTTATCAATGGAAAACTTTCAAGATATTTAAAAGCAATACCTTTAAACCTTCTGGCTGCAATAAAGCAAAAATGGCAGGTGGCTATATGAAAGTGGTAGAATATGTTTAAAGAAAATCACTCATAGGGAAAAGGTGTAACATTACTTAGAGTCCATTTTACACTTTCTATTGGGAAAAATGTATTTGGGGATGATGTGGGATTCTTTCCATTTGCCCAGTGAGAACATTAGCTGCTTTATAGAGTAACGTTGTTATTTTTAAGGAAGATGGAAAATGAAACATTAGAAAACCTTCTTAGCAATAAGAAGAGCTAAGTTCAGCAACAATAAAGGGGCCAGAAAGCTAAACTTAAAACCACAAATTACTTAAGTAGAAAAGATTAAAATGCTTTACCATTAGGTAATCTTTCTGAGGAGCAGAAGAGAAGGAACCTAATGCTTATGAAGCAAGACTTCTGACTAATTAAGAAAAAGGAGAAAAACAGATTGTGCTTGCTACTCTGAACAGGTTACATAATGCATACTTGCTCAAGGCAGGGATAGACAATGCTCTGACATTTAGAGCAAAGAAAAAAGAGGGGGAGTATTCTTAATATAAGCCACTAAGACAAGTCCCTAAAACTTGTTTCAGTGAAAAGTTAGTTTCAGAATAAAACTAAACAAATAATACAATTATCTTCTCTTTAACCTGTATTGTCTCCTTTTGGTTTCTTTATGGAAAGTAACTAAAGTGCCTCCGTTTTCCCTACTTCTCTAGTGTTCAGTGCATTCAGGGGCAGCTGAGAACCTCTAAAAGTCCACATGTTATCAAGGTGAAACTTTAATAATTTTTCTCATTAAAGGTAAACATTCCTGAAATTTATCACTCTCTAAAACAGAAATTATTTACATTTAAGATTGTACTTGAAATTTCTATATAAGTATGATAGTTAAACAGATAAGTATTTTAGAAAGAATGATTGATTTTTAGCATGGAAGCTAAGCTTGTGTTTAAGAGAAATAGTAAAAACTTGTACAAAAAGCAGTTGACCAACTATTATTATGTCACAGATCCTTAGAATTTTAGAGGTGGAGGGCAAGCCCGCCCATTTTACCTTTGAAGAACCAAGGCCCTGGCTGGAAGAAGTACTTGCCTCAGTGCTTGGCACCCATCAACGAGAGAACTGATGGGGAAAGGTTCTTTACATATTTGAATCTCCACTTGAGGCTTTGATGTAGGAATTAATCTTTTCTTCTATATGATTGCTGTGTTAACCTAGGTGCATCCTAAAAGTGAGGACAAACCCATGGCCCCAGGGGCAGAATGAACATTTTCAGATATTTTTAAGCAGAGAAAATATTGAAGGCTAGTGTTGGAGTAAAGGTAATTTCTCACTTGGAATGTTTTTTTCTAATTCCAAAATAGGACACAGAGATACAAATAGAAGCTCCCCTCACTCCTTTCTCTAGTTATATTATGTCCAGTTATCAACTGTCATCATTGTTAGCCTTGCTTGCTCCTGGTAACATGGAAATATATTTTTATTACAGGTAACATAATTAGTACTCACTGGATTATACAGAGGTATATAAACTCTAAAAGAAAATGTATAAACCAGTTTTACACTGATCATGGGAAATGATATTCTTACATATAAGCAAGAGGTTCCCATTGTAAAATAATACTGAGTAGTCTTCAGGGTCAGGGCTCATCTGTGCTCTGTACCCGCTCTTATACATCATGCTCTGTATACTTAAGACCTTGGTATTTCTCACCCAGATGGTCCTAACTCTGCTTCCAGTGCCTGAAAACTCCACTCCCTGGGCCCAACTTTTCAAATGAAGATTGCAATCCTTGTTGTAGGCACCTGTAAAGAGTTATCAAAGAGTTACTGTCCTCAAAAGATACTGACAGAGTTTGGATGTGAATTGTGTTCAGACAAATGTGCATGAAACCCCTAAAGGTGTAGGACAAAGTACAGAGTTGGCACAGGTGGGGTAGGAGATTGGGAGTGGAAGAGAAAGACAATTGAGCAGAGTCAAAAGGGATGAGAGCTCGTCCTCCTTATTCAGCCATCAAATCCTTGCAATGAATTCTGAGAACTCTGAGAATTCTACATTTGAACCTGGGCTTCTAGATTTTTATGGAGGTATATTTGTCTAAGTAGGTAGAAAGAATATAGTTTATTTAAGTGTATTTAGATTTTTATGACACTTATTAATTAAATAGATAATATTGAAGTTCACAAACATTAGAGGACAGGCTGGTAACAGATTGGGAACTCTTTATCTTGATAACATATAAATGCCTTCTTAAAAGTTTTGGACATGATAGATGCACTTGAAATTTTCCAATCAACGTGGAGGAGGCCAAGAAAAGAACCACTTAAAAGGACTAGAAGGAATAGTAGCTGTGTTCACACAGAATTGGGAACAAGAACTGCTCCTATCAGCAGATTGAAGAGCCTTATGACAATGCATGGGGCATTGAGTAGAGTACTCAGAAAGGTCTTGCCTCTATAATGGGAATTAATTAAACACAAACTAAACATTGCTTTTGTCTCACCAAGCAATTCTGAAAAATCTGACCCAATGGTATCAAGCTATATCTAAATAACTACACTGTTGAAAAAGTTCAAAAATATTCATAGAAATAGAAAATATCCAACACTTAAAAATGTAAAATTCATAATATGTAGTATCCAACCAAAAATCACAGGTGTGTAAAAAAAACAAGAAAGTATGACACATAACAAAGAACAAAACTAGTCATTTGCAACTGACCCAGAACTGATATGTTAGAATTAGCAGGCAAAGATATTAAAGCAACTATTACAGTTGTATTCTACATGTTCAAAAATTAAGTAGAGGTATAGAAATCAAACTTTTATAACTAGATGAAAGCTGTATGAGATGAAAAATAAACTGAATGGAGTTAATAGCAGATTAAAAATTATAGCAAACGTTAGTGAGCCAGAAGATACAGCAATAGAAACTTTCCATGATGAAACAAAAGAGAAACTGTAATTTTTTAAAAAATTAAGAGATCATCAATGACCTAAGTGGCCACTTCAAACAGCTTATTGTACATGTAATTGAGTTCCAAAAAGAAAAAAAAAATATTTAAAGAAATAATGTACAATAATTTTCCAAATTAAGTCTATAAGGATGTAGATCCAAGAAGTTCAATGAATCCCAAAAACAAAAAGGTAAAGAAAACTACAGAAAGAACACCAAAATCAAATTACTCCAAACTAGTCATAGGAGAAAAACTTCAAAGCATTCATTCAGAGGATAAAAGACATGTTATATAAGAAAAGCAAAGATAAAGTCATAAGTTTCTCACCAGAAACAATGCAAGTAAGAAGACTGGAAAAACATTTTGAAGTAGCCACAAAAAAAAAAAAAAAAAAAAAAAAAAAAAGGCCCCAAACCCTGTCAATCCATATTCTATATTTGACAAATATATATTTCAAAAATAAAGGCAAAATAAAGATTTCGTTTGTAGACATAAAAAGGCAGAAAGAATTTATCACCAGGAGCCCTATAATATAAGAAATCTAAAAGTCTTTCAGGCAGAAGGAAAATAATACATGATGAAGATATAAATCTACATAAATAATGAAGAATATCAAATACAGTAACTGCATTTTATTGCTTAAATCTTAAAAAAAAATTACTAAAAAACACTAAATACCGTAGTACTTGTTATCCGCTGGGTATACGTTTCAAAACCCTCGTGGATGCCTGAAGCCTTGGATAGTACTGAACCCTCTATATACTATATTTTTTTCCTATACACATATACCTTTTCACATAAAAATAGCAATTTATGGCTTCTCTCTGGTATATTCAAATTGCCAGCATCACTACTCTTGCATTTTGGAGCCATTATAAAGTAAAAGAAAGATTACTTTGAACACAAGCACTCCAATACCATGACGGTCTGTCTGATAACTGAGGAGGTTACTAAGTGACTAATGGGTGGTTTGTATACAGAGTGGACAGCTGGACAAAGGGATGATTCACATTCCAGGTGCAACAGAGCTGGACAGAGCAATTTCATCATGGTTCTCAAAACGATGCACAATTAAAATCCTATAAAATGTTTATTTCTGGAACGTTCCATTTAATATTTTGACCATGGTTGAACACGGGTGACTAAAACTTCAGAAAGTAAAACTGTGGATAAGGAAGGACTATTGTAACTGGCTTTTAAATAATTATTGAGAAAAAAATGAAGAAGAAAGTAAAATGTATTTTAAATAAAGTGAAATGAATACACCATGTATCAAAATTTATGAGATTCCTCTAAAGCAGTATTGGAGGGACATTTATAGCTAAAGTGCCTGCATTAAAGAAGTTTCAACTCAATGATTTCATCTCTGCCTTAAAAAACTAGAAAAAAACAACAAATGAAACCTAAAGTAAGCAGAAAAATATCAGTAAAGGTAAGCAAAGGTAAAGCAAGGTAAGCAAAGAAAAATGTAAAGGTCAAAGTGGAAGACAATGAAATAAAAAACAGAGAAATAATAGAGAAAAACCAATTAAACCAAAAGCTGATGTTTTGAGATCAATGAAATTAATAACTCTATATAGCCAGACTGATCATAGGTTAAAGAGTACAGACTCAAATTACTACTATCAGGGATGAAAGTGGTGACATAAACTCAGATTACACAGAAATTATGAGAGCATTTTGAACAACTTCATGCCAACAAATTTGACAGCATAAATTAAATGAATAATTCCTTGAAGAATCCTGTCAAATCTCACTAAAAATAAATAAAATAAATAACCATACATCTACTAAAAATTTGAAATTATATTTAAAAACTTTACCACACACACACACACACACAAATTCCAGGCTCAAGCAAAGAGATGACAAAAAAGAAAAGTACAGAATAATATCTCATGAGCATAGATGTGAATATTCCAAGCAAACCAACTTTAACATTATTTAAGAAGATAAATATCTCATGGCCAAATGGGTTTTATTTCGGAAATGATTTAACACTTGACAATAATCAATGTAAATCAATGTAATTCAACATATTAATAGATTGAAAGAGAAAAAAAAGATTGCCATCTTAACATATGCAGATAAAATATTTGATAAACTTAAGAATGAACCTGACAAAATATATGCAAGAACTGAACACTGAAAATTATAAAACACTCCTGAAAGAAATTAAAGAAGGTCTAAAGTAATCGAAAAGCTATATCACATCCATGGGTCAGGAGACACTTGTAATATTGTAATATTTTTAATAACAATGTAATATTGTTAAGATTTCAATTTTCTCCAAATTTGTCTGTTGAGTCAATACCCAATCAAAATTTGACCAAGTGTTTCTATAGAAGTCGAAAGCTGATTTTAAAGTTTAAATGGAAATGTAAAGGATCTCAAATAGTGTAAACAAATTTGAAAATGAAAATCAAAGTTGGAAGCCTAACATTACTTGATTTTAAGGCTTTTTATAATGCTACCATAATTGAGACATCACTATAGTGACATAATGATAAACAAATAGATCAATGATACAGAATAGAGAATTTATTAATAGACACACTCATATAAGGCAAATTCATTTTTTGACAAAGATGCAAAGGCAATTCAGCAAAGTACAGTCTTTTCAACAAATCATACTAAAACATTTGAGGATCCATTTGCAATAATATGAACTACAATCTGTAGCTAGTGCTATATACCAAAATTAACTCATAATGAACTATAGACCTAAATACAAAATCTAAAACTGCAAAACTTCTTGGAGAAAATGAGAAAAACGTTTCTGACTTTGTATTAGACAAATATTTCTTAAATGTGCCAAGAGCACAATTCATTAAAGAAAAATAATTAGATTTCATCATAATGAAAAAGATTTGCTCTTTAAAAGACACTGTTAAGAGATAAAAAAGATAAACCAGAGATTGACAGAAAATACTTGGAAAACACCTGCATGGTGAAGACCTTGTATCTAAAAACTTATCTCTGGTTGTAAGAAAGGATTCTTACAGCTCAATAATAAGAATATTAACAACTTAACAAAAAGAAGATAGAATGGCTTCTTTACCAAAGAATATATAGAGATAACAAATAAGTATGTGAAAAGATGCTTGACATCATTACTTATTAGGAAAATGAAAATTAGAAGCAGAATGAGTCTTATTATATACATTAAAACAGCTAACATTAAAAAGACTGACCATACCAAGGGTTGGAGAGGCTATGAAGCAACTGGAATTTTCATACGGTGCTGGTGGGAATATAAAATGATATAATCACTGTGAAAACTAGTTGGACATTTTATTAAAAAGTTAAAAAGTTAAATATATGATCCAGTCATTGATTCTTAGAGAAATAAAAACCTATGTCCAAAAAATGCTTGTACATCATTGTTCACAGCAGCTTTATTTATAATAGTGTCAAACTGAAAACAACTAAAATGTTCATCAATAGGTGAACGGATAAACACCTTATGATATATCCATACAATGAAATTCTATTGAACAATAAAAGGAATAACCACATGCAACAGTACGGATGAATTACAAAATAATTATACTGAGTGAAAGCCAACAAAAAGAAACAATATTTACTGTATGATTTCATTTATAAAAAATTCCAGAAGACCAAAACTAATCTATCATGACAGAAAGCATATACATGGTTACCTGGGGATGAGAAAGGTTGAGTGGAAGTAATTACCAAGGGGCATAAAGAATGATAGATATATTCACTTTCTTGATTGAGATGATGGTTTCCAAGGTATATATATTTGTCGAAATTTATAAAAAGGAACACTTTAACTAGATGGTTTATTGTATATCAATTAGATCTCAGTTGACCTGTTAAAAAATCATTATTGAGATGAGTTTGATTTATTGCTCTCCTTTCTTGTGTTCTTTAGACACTTGGAAAGCCAAAATTTTGTATGCTTATTTCCTGTTTTTCCTTAAGCACTTAGCCTTCCCGAGCTTATCAGAAGAACCCAAGAAGAATTTGTGTGGAAAATCAGCAATTCTTAACGGTTCTTTATTGCTTAATTTTTATTTGTTATTACGAATATGCCATGTGACATTGGGTTAAGTTTTTATTTACACATTTTAATTTTCCTCTTCCTTTCTTTCCTTTCCATGACAGTAACTCTCTGCTTGAGTTATTTTTCCCAATTCTTTAAATAGTATAGTATAGTATACTTAAAATTTAGGGTTGTTTATTTGCATTGCTTTTCCTGGTCTAGGTGTCAGGTCAATAAAAACAAAGCTTGGATTTTCTAAAACTTATTTTGCAAGAAAATCAGTAGAGAAAACATTAATTCATGAAAACGTAAGACAAATAGGATTGCAAAATACAATTTTATTATATTACCAAGAGAGTAGTTTAGCATATAGAGATTTCCAGACACATAAATCTGTATCTCTTTTCTGGTTTAATTTTTCACTTACCTCTAGCAAGTCTTCTAAATTGAAGGATTATCACTAGTCCATTATTAGTATTAGTTTTTCTTTTCAATGAATTTTGGTACCTTTTCTTGTTGCTCTATATTAGCATCTGCTCTTTCGTTACTGACCATGTGGCTCTCAATCATTTGATGCTTTCACCTTAGGAACTATCTACTCCACGTCTACATTTCTTTCTATTTCAAATGTACATCTTCTGTTTACATTCTGAATCTCAACTGTAATTATTTAGTTTTTAGTAGTTGTATATATATTGATGGGCATAACATAAATCAAGTTATACTTCCTATTTTTCCTGGGATTCTTTAAAGTATATTTTGAAGATGTATTTTGATGTCTCCCGATTTGAATGTAGTGTGATAACGGTTAACAATAAAAGGCAAAAGTTTTATGTAGAGAAACACTAGCACTATTATATATAGTTCTCATAAGTCATCTCCCCAGGAAAATCTTAGGAAATATTTTGCTTTTACTGATTGGTTGAATTCTCCAAAGGAGGCAAAGCGGTTTATAAATGTAGAAAGAAACTTTATTTCATTAGAGTTTAATGTGATATATGGTACCCTAGTGAATACTAAAAACTCTAGTGAATTCTCTACCTTACCAGCATCTTGCGATGTGTTGATGAAAGCCATCAATTTGATGAGAAGTCATCCATGCAACTTAGTTCACATTTAGTTTGAAATAATAATATAGAAAGTTTTGTCTATAGATTTCTTAGCATTTTAGAGGTGGGCATGTGATTGGTGATTGGCTATTTCAAACCTCAAGTGATAAATTTGAGTAAGAACAGTATTAATGAGTTTATATGAAAATGATCACTAAGTGAGGAATATATGCATGCACCACACATTCCCATAGTAATTTCTTCTTATTTATCATCTGGACATTCCAACGTGGTCTAAGTATCATCCCAGAGTTGTACCACTAGTAATTCTAATTTTTAAATTGATTAAATCCAGCAAGCAAAAACACTCTAAAATTCCATTCACTGAAAAGTTTGTTTTAAGCTGCTTTTGTATTTAAACATGTTATTCTAATACTAATATCCAATTTACTGGTTCTCTTAGATTATAGGTTTATGTCAAATACAAATGAAAAAACTGTCTCAAATGAAGAAAAACTATGTAAAAATCTTAGAATGCAATAAATTCAAATTGAAATGATATGGTGGACTACTCAATAACAAAGTTCACTGAATAAGCCAGTATGAATGATGAAGATTATTAAGATATTATCTTAAATATAATGCTAATTTACAAAATCAGTTGAGACACTAGGTTTGAATTAGCAATTCTTTATCATCACCAAAATTTAGAATGTAATTACTACCTTCAAAACATTTACATTCAAATATGATCTATACAAAATTGGAATGCATCATTGGTAACCAATATGTTAAAAGAAACTACTAGGTGAACTAATTTTTGTAAAGGCTTTAGATTACAGTTTCTTCTGCTACTTTTGCATACATTTAAAATTCAGGTAATTTTAGTATCGACTGCTAAGTTTGTATTTCTTCCTTAGTTTTCCTTCCCCCTTCCCCATTTTGGCCTGTATATGTCTGCACACTTAAAATTTTACAAATGAGTACTTTAATGCAGTACATATAGACCATACAAGTGCCAATGTACGTTTGTGTCACTGCAAATCATCGGTTGTAGGCAAAGAAGTAAAAAGGTAATACATTGGTTATTTTTTATGATATTGAATTCTATGTAAGGCACTAAATTTTGTGGTATTTATTTCTGACAGATTAATTATGAAATTGCTTTAAATAAAACTGTGGCAGGATATTATAATTAGCTAGCCCAACTTCACTTTTGATCTCTTGCCATTATAGATGCAAGGACAGATATTTGTCTTCTCAACCTACCTTACAAGTAGAAGTAATCATGTGAAATATTTTTAGAAATGAGACATAGACAGAGATCTGCTTTTTAAATTTTCTAATGAATGGGACAGATCTTGTTGCTTCATACTCTCCTCCTTTCTTCTATCTTGATTTGTACATGGTGCTGCTGCAACCCTCTTGTCACTAAGAGGCTAGACAACAAGGTGTGCATGAAAGATCAATGTGCTGAAGATGGTAGAACAGAAAGATATAAAAATCCTGGATCATAGATAGTATCACTGAGTAGTTGCACTTCAACTTACTCTTTCAGACTTCTCTCAATGTGAGATAATTAAACATCTTTATCATTTAAGCTTTTTTTTTTATTGTTGGCTTTTCTAATATTACAGGTAAAAATATTCTTAATACCGTTGTTTTAAATGTTTTAAGTAGAGAAACTTCTACTTAGATAACTATTCCTTAATAGACAGAATGAGTGGTCATCCACAGTTATTTTAACATAGGTTATAGAATGATTTAATAGTAAGGTTATGTTTGTTCTGTTAGTTGGAAATATATTGTTTGATAAGTGACAAAACAAAAAGTTATTTCAATTGCTAGTTACAAGGAAGAAAAAATTAGAACAATAAAAAATACAATCGGTGAGAAAATAATATTGTACAAGGTTATAGAATAAATTATTAAATAGCAGACATGACTATTAAAGAATAATAGTAATCATCAAAGAAAAATATGACTAATTAAATGAAAAAATATTTTGCATGTGTGATCAGAGGTTTAACATTAATGTTGGGTACTTATTTAATTGAATCCAATTCAGGAATAAGGTTTGAATTGACTTGAGTATGTAGTGAAAATGTTGCTCCTGGAAATTTGTTACAGGTTAGGAATGATTCACAAATTCAGGGCCCATTCGATTGTTGATTATGTCAAAGCATGGCAGTTATGGTAGCTGTACAAAACAGTACTTCACCATTAAAATGATAAAAGACAGTGGACAGGCATTATTTACCCTTCTTTCATCTTCATTTATGGAACTTATGTGTATTGACTGAAACTCTAGTTGCCTTCTTAGATCATTAGGATAAAATCATACTATAGGAATGATCATAATGCGGCTTGCAATTCTAGGTACTGCTGATATGATTCTGTCTGTCTGTCTGTCTCTCTCTCTCTCTGAACTTAAAATTAGAATAATAGTGAAGTCTTTATTTTTTAAATGTACAGAAAAAAGTTCATTGTGGCTGTATGTCAAGACATTGATTTGTCTGGACCAATCTCAGTCGTGGTGGATCTAGCCTCAGAAATGACTGCATCACTGCTACTGCAACATTTGGTAGAATCCCTGCTGATTGAAGATTGACTGATACCTCACATTAATGTCTGTCAGCTAAAGAGTAAGTAGCTATAAACGTCTGCAACTAGTGAAAGCAGGTTAAGAGGTGAGGTGAATATGAGAATAGCTTTGCACACTGAAAAAGGTGTAAAGGTAATAACAGCATCTGAGTTATGTTAACTAACCATGTGCATGTTTCAAATTGGTACAAATAGACCTATGTTAAAATTCCAAATAATAGAGGCCTGTTTTATTGAATCTCAATTGTCTGCCTGGTCATCTGGAAGTGGCTGAGGAGGAAGAGAGAAGCGAACACCTCAATGTGGAATATCAGTGGTAAAACCCTGGCCACTAAGTTTTATTTTTATCTTTGCCTAAATGTGTTCTTGTAATTCAGATTTTAAATTAGGAATATTATTTCTCTTAGTTATTTTAAAATCATTGGAATCTAATTACTTACCAATGTCTCTCAAATTACACTTTTACCTTACTAGGAAGTTTGGTATATAAAATTAACTTTTGTATATGATTCTTCCATTCTTAAGAATTTCAATTCCTACACCTATGAACTGACATTCACTTCTGTTGATGATAATCAACAGAAAATGAAAGAAGAATGGAATTAAGATAAAATCAATAAAGCAAAACACTAAATAGAATAAGACTTTTAGAAGTGGAGCCCTTAGAATTAAGGTAGTCATGGGAGAGGATACACATATATTGCTATATGATTTAGGAAGGAGAAACTGAGATGTTTAAGAGAGCTTGATAGAATATGTTTTGGCCTAGAGTCACTCAGTTAGAACAGTCACTGTGTTCTGGGAGAGGGGAGGGAGAACTGAGAAATCCGAAATAGGGAGTGAAGCCATTCTGTCTCTAAGACTATGATAGGACATAGACTTCAAATTTTAAAATCAGAGTCATTAAATATTGATGAAGACAAAGATGGGGAAAATATCTGCTGTTACAAATATTTGCAACAAAACCAAACATTTATGAGTATATTGTTGAAAGAAAGTGAATTTTAAAGTGAATTTGGTCATCAAAGCAAAGTCAATTGAAGTTTATTATACAGTATTAATTAACATTAAGATATATAAATTGGTATTTGATAATTGGTAGTCTATTTACTTAGCGTCTTTTCTTTATTGTGCTATATTAGTGAATATAAACTTTCATTTATGATTAAAACATTTATAGACTTTTAGAAGTATATTCAAGAACTTTAATCTTCTAACCCTATTTTTCCTATAGGTACTATGTTCCTCATTCACAAATTCTCCTATCAAAAAATTGTTAGGAATCCAGTTCTTAGGATTGAGAAAGAATTGATACTATCAACTTTAAAGCATCACATATTCCGAAAAGAAATATATCCATGTTAAAAAACTAAGTACTGACATATAAACTAATACACATATTTTTGTATTATTTCTTGCTCTGGATTATCTGATGTTTTTTTTTAATTAGTTAAGAAAGAAGAAAGCTGAGCATGCTAAGGCCGACCTATATATGACACTTCCAAGTGAAGATTTTAACGTCTGTTCTGTTAATAGCAAGAACTATTCTGCTTAAGTTTTCTAAGATCATTCTACTTAGGCTAGAACCTGTTTGCTTAATCAGTAGATAAAGACTTAAGTGGCCTTTTTTTTTTTTAAAGCCAGATTTTGTTTTGGTGGGGAGGAGGGGTAAAAAAAGACAGAGCTTAATTAACCAGACTGACAGGCTCCATAGATCTCTCAAGTGTTTAAATTAAGGATTGCAAGTTCTTGAAACTTGACAAGCCAGGCAGGATTGTCACTGCCTCTGTCTGAAGCAGAGTAAGTACAGATTAGGCTTGTCCTATCTCTATCATAAGCATTTTGCCAAGATCTAAGAACTTCACACTGTGAACAGACTTGAAGGTTTTCTTTATTATTGGAAAATTAATACAATAATTAAATTCTCACAGTTTTCAAATAAAGATTATTCATTAAGCAATAAATATTTATTATTGAACAGAATAGTATTATCATTGTAGTAAATGTATACACACACAGATACATTCTTTTATTAAAGAGAAATACTCATTTGTACTGCATCCTGGCTCTCAGGTTGAGTATATTCGCATCACAGATTGATG
>NW_006436288.1:3853666-3859940 GCF_000325575.1 Pteropus alecto
CCCTACCATTTCAGCACTTTTGTGCTGGTCAGCACCCACGAACCCAAAAGCTGGGTTGCAGTGGTCTTAGGACTATCAAAATCATAGAAGTTTTTGACTTAGAAAAAGAGCTAAAGAAATCATAGAGCACATTCTCCTATGTATAAATGACTTGTATAGAAATGTGTCCTGCTGTCTGATGTCTTCAGAGGATATATATCAGTTACTGGCAATATATGAAAAATATTTCACAATGATATTTTAAGATATAACATCTCTCTTTTAGCTTTTTTTCTCAGTGAAGGTGAACAGACAAGCAGGTGGCCGCAGTTTGTTGTTAATAACTTTAGTGAACCTTTTATTATTCAATATACGCATCATGTTTTACAATCTTATAAATAAACCTTTGTAACTGTTTTCTGCCCCATGCCAGGTTAACATTTAATATTATCAAAATTGAGATGTAGTTTGACTTAGAAAAGTGAAATATAGTTAAGTGAGGGGGGGTCATCCCATTCTTAGTTTTTGTTTCTTTACTTTGATTTTTTATTTTTGTTTATTATTGTTAATTTTTCAATTTATTCATTGGTTGTGAGAACTAATGACAAACTAAATGTAGTTTGCACAATTTTTGCTTAATAATAAAGAATTATAATCTAAAATATTATGCTATATTGAGATACACAAAAGAATACATGTAATATATATATTAAATGATAAAGCATAATATAAAATGAACATTCATAAATCCACCACATATATTAAGAGCTAAATCATGACTGATACCTTTGAAGTTACCTGTGTGCCAGTCAGATCCAATCCCCAGGCTTCCTACCTCACCCCAACCAGTTAAATACTACCCTGGATTTTGTATTTGTTATTCTTTTGCCACGTATGTACATACCATTAAAATGGATTATTTAGGAATTGGAAAAAAACAGTGTAGATGATAGGGGCTCTGTTCATCCCTCTGTCGACCAAATCAAAGTTGTGACAGCTACAAGGAGCAAAGAGCAAGGAAAAATTGCCTGGGATCTAGATGAACAAGCCATACATCTAGGGAGAAATCTAAGAAATCACCCTGCAATGGCAGAAGGTAGGGCAGGGCAAGGACATGATGCTGCCCGGTCTCAAGTGGCTGAGTGAGATGGTGGCACTGTGTCCCCGCACTGGGAGCGAGGAGGGCTCAACATAGAACAATGCATACCACTGGCACTTCTGTATAGAGCGAATCTTCCTTGGCCTTCACTCTGACAATGTCTCCCTGTAAGTTTCTGGTGCCTTTTGCGTGCAGTTGAATGGGCACTGGTGCTCAGAATAAGCAGGTCCTTCACCACGAAAATCCATGCCCGGGCACAGCCCCTTTAAGAGGCATCTGCTACCCCCAACTCGTGGCCCCACCCAAGCCATATCCAGGTGTGCCCTCCCTTAGTCAGGTGCCCCTTGCTGAGCAGCACCTAGACTCACAGTGGAGGTAGCTGGCCTCAGTTTTTGATGTGGCATTTTGAGGCAACTATAAGCACAGCATCTATAAATGGCTTGCTAAATCTTAACAGGTGGCCCCAGAGGGGAAGAGGCTTGGGCTAAATTTGACCTGCAGCTGAACCCTTCTCAAGACTGTGGCACTGGACACCTACTTCACAAATCCACACTAATAAGATCGGGAGACTTAGGAGCTTTGCTTAGTACATAGAAACAGACATGGAAAGGCAGCCATAATGGGCAGACAAAGAAGCAGAAACCATATAAGAGAACAGAACAGAGATCCAGAAATAATGGAGTAAAATAATCTAAAAGATGCAGAGTTTAAAACACTGATTATAAAGATGCTCAATGAACTTTTGAGAAGAGTAGATAAATTCAGTGAGAACTTCAACAAAGAGATTAAAAACATAAAAATAGAAATGGAAATTATAAAAGGGAACCAGTCTGAAACGAAAAACATATTATCTGAGATGAGAAGTATACTAAATGGAATAAACAAAGGAATAACAAAGTGAATAAGGAAGAGGATCAAATGCCCTATCTAGAGGATGGGAAAGCCAAGAACACTCAATCAGAATGGCCAGAAAAAAGATGCCAACACTAAAAAAATAAGGAGCATATGGGACACTATTAAAGGTCAAAATACCTGAAGGAAAACAAGATGTCAAACAACTATTTGACGAAATAATGATGGAAAACTTCCCTAACCTGGTGAAGGAAATGGAATAAAACCTCAGGATGCTCAGAGAGTCCCAAAAACCAGGGATCCAAAGAGGCCCACACTAAGGCCAACACATAATTAAAATGCTAAAGGTTAATTACAAAGAAAAAAATCTTAAAAGCAGCAAGAAAAAAGCAGATAGTTACCTATAAGGGAACACCCATAAGACTGGCAGCTGATTTCTCAAAAGAAACTAGCAGCAAGAGAAAAGCAGTTAGTTGCCTACAAGGGAGCACCCATAAGACTAGCAGCTGATTTCTCAAAAGACTATGCAGGATAGAAGAGCTTGGCACAAAATATTTGATGTGATGAAAATCCAGGATCTAAGGAATAAAGATTGGTAATAACTGCATCCCTATCAATAAGTACCTCAAATGGAAAAGAATTAAGTGCTCCAACTAAAAGACAGAGTGGCTGAATGAATAAAACAAGACCCCTACATGCTGCCTACAAGAGACTCATTTCAGATTAAAAGACATGTACAGACTAAAAGGAAGAGGATGGAAAAAGATATTGCTTTGATGGACCTAGAAGGTATTTAAATCAGATAGAGAAAGATAAACACTATATGATTTCGCTTATATGCAAAATTTAAGGAATAGAAACAACAAACTAGTCAAAAACAGACTTACAAATATAGTGGACAATTTGGTGATGGACAGAAGGGAGGGGGTTTGGAGGGCCGAGAGAATGGGGTGAAGGGTTAAAGAAGTACAAATTAGTAGCTGATGGATGGTCAAAAGCACAACATAGAGAATGCAGTTAGCATTAATATATTGGCTAGGTAGAGGGTCAGGGGAGGGAGGGAGGAATTGGGGGAATCATTTTATGAATTATATAGATATCTAACCCAATGTACTGTATACTTGAAACTAATTTAAAAAAAAAAAAAGACATTTAAAGCTAGTGGGAAAACTTGACAACATAGAAAGGCCATGAGAAAAAATGGAATTTTGTTAATTTTTTTTGGTGTGACAATAGTATTATGGCTATGATGAGAATATTAGTATTCTCAGGAGTAGCATGGTGTAGTATTGTATTGTCTGAAACTTTGGTTCAAAATAAAATGAGTGATATATAAAAAAATAGATTATTTAGTTTTGTTTAACTATATAAACATAGCATAATTAAGTATATGGTCTTTGGGGCTTGCCTTTTTTTCATCTAATGTAACTTCCCTAAGAATTATTTACATTGCAGCATATCATATTAATACATTTACTTTTACACTGTATCATATTCCTGTGCATGGATGAACTTCACTTATCCATTCTTTGTTGATCACTTGGAAAATGATCTAGCATTATCTTAATGCTGAGCATGCACATATCCTATAACCCAGCGATTCCATTTCTAGGAAAAATTCTTATACATGTATGCTAAGAAATACATGAAAATATGTTTATAGTAGAAAGCTTATAGGAGCTTTATTTCTTAATTACATTATCATTTATAATCTTTAATATATACATATTATTGTTATAGCGAAGAGGATCAATAGTGTGAATAAGAGGGTAAAGAAGGATTGTAGACATGTCTTTTCAGTGAAAAAGATTATTAGTATGATGTTATCTAAATTATTTAGCATTCAATATTTAATAAATATTTTTGAGTACTGCCATGTATCAAGCACTGTTCGGTTTACAGGAGATATAACAGTGAATAAAATAGATAAAGTGGCTGCTATCACTGGGCCTTCATTCTGTTGTAGAAATAGACATTAAATACATAAATAAATCACATGAAATTAGGTAGTGTACTGTAGACAAATAGAGCAAAATAATAGAATGAGTGATAATGGGGCTTCTAGCTTAGATGATATGGGCAAGGAATGCCTCTCTGAAAAGGTGGCATTTGAACAGAAATGTCAATGAAGGTTGGAAAAAGGTCTTGTGTGTATTTCAAGGAAGAGTGTTCTTGGCAGACCTGCAAAAATCATAAGGTGAGAGTATTTTTATTGGTTTAAAATGCAGCAAAGATGTCTTTGTAAGTGAAGTGGAATTACTAAGAGTAAGAAAGCTTGGTCAATGTTGGAGAGTTAGATCAAGGCCAGTTGACAGGGATTTATGTCATTTAGTCTAGGTGTCATTGTTGGACTTTGTCATTTAGTCTGGGTATGAATGAAAGGGAACCATTGGATGATTTTGCACAGGATAGTTAGTAAAAAAATAATGCTTTGTGTTTTAAGAGCATCACACTGGGTAATAAGTAGGGAAAAGCCCTGTGGCCTAGCAAGAGTAGAAGCAGGGGTATCTCTTTTATTAAATTAATTAATTAATTAATTAATTATTTTATGATGACATTGGTTAATGAAATCCAGTAAGTTTCAACTGTACATTTTAACAGTAAGACATATATATATTTACACTGTGTATTCACCTTTCATAATTAGATTTCTTTCTGTTACCACATGTTAGAGCCCTTATACCCCACCTACCTCCTCTATGCCCCTCCCCACTCCCCTCTGCTAACCATGTCCATGAGTCTCTGTTTGTCCTGTTCATTTGTGGCTTTTAGGTTTGTATTCGACATATAATTGATATCATATGATTTTCAACTTTTTCTGTCTGGCTTATTTAACTTAGCATGATTATCTTGAGGTCCATCCATGTTGTTGCAAATGGTAATATTTCATCTCTTCTTATGGCTGAATAATATTCCACTGTATATATGTACCACAGCTTCTTTAGCCAATCATCTATCATAGGACACTTTGGTTGTTTCCATGTCCTTGCCACCATAAATAATACTGCTATGAACATTGGTGTGCAAATATCTTTTCGAATATGAGTTTTCAAGTCTTTGTGGTAAAAGGCCTAATATCCAAAATATACAAAGAACTCATACAACTCAATAACAACGACAAAAGCAAACAAATGATCCAATCGAAAAACGGGCAGAGGACCTGAACAGACGCTTTTCCCTAGAAGATATACAAATGGCCAACAAATATATGAAAAGATGCTCAACATCGCTAGCTATTAGGGAAATGCAAATGAAAACCACAATGAGATACCATCTCACATCTGTTAGAATAGCTATAATCAACAAGACAAGTAATAACAGATGTTGGAAAGGATGAGGAGAAAAAGGAACCCTCACTCAGTGCTGCAGGGGGATCTCTTGAATAGGCATAATTGTCATTCAGAAGAGAGATGAGGATGGCTTAGGCTAAGGGGTAGCAGTGGAGCATATAAGCAATGATCAGATAAGGGTTATATTTTCAAAATGAAGTCAAAGGTATTTGTTGATAGAGTGTTTATAAAAGGGAGAAGGCAAGAATTACTCCAAAGTTTTTGGCCTGAGCAAGAGAGTTAAAGATGATGCCATGTATAGAGATGGAGAGTGATGAAGTAGGGTAAGTTTGGGCAGAAAAATCAAATATTTGGCTTGAACATATGAGTCATGAGATATCTATGAGACATTTAAGTGGAGTGAGCTGTCACTCTAGGGTCTTAGGTAGAGATTAATCTAGGGAATTCAGGGTAGAGCTCAAGGATGGAGATTTAAATTTATACTTGGAAGTCAACAGTAGATTGATATTTAAAGTAATGGAATATCGGAGGCATTTGCAAATATATTTTCCCATTCGGATGGTTGTCTCTTTGCCTTATTGATGGTTTCTTTTGGTGTGCAGAAGCTTTTTAGTTTGATATAGTCTCATTCGTTTATTTTTGCTTTTACTTCTCTTGCTTTTGAGATCAAATTCATAAAATCTTCTTTAAGTCCAAAGTCCTTGAGTTTAGTTTCTATGTTTTCTACTAAGCAATTTATTATTTCACTTTTATATTCAGGTCTTTAATCCATTTTGAGTTAATTCGTGTATGTGGTGATAGACAACAGCCTAGTTTCATTCTTTTACAGGTGACTTTCCAGTTTTCCCAGCACCATTTATTGAAAAGAATTTCCTTTCTCTATGGTGTATTTTTGGCTCCTTTGTTAAAAATTACTTACCCATATACATGAGGGTTTACTTCTGGATTCACGATTCTGTTCCACTGATCTTTGTTTCTGTTTTTCTGCCAATACCATGCTGTTTTGATTATTGTTGCTTTATAGTATAATTTGAAGTTGGGCAGAGTGATCCCC
>NW_006436288.1:3861352-3880041 GCF_000325575.1 Pteropus alecto
TTAATATATAGACAATACATATATATAATATTTATATATATAAATATTTATATATACACACACATATATATAATATTTATATTATTATACTGCATATTAATACATATATATGTATTAATATTTATATTAATACATATATATAATATTTATATTATTATACTGCATATTAATATATAGACAATACATATTTTATTGTACATATATAGATATTCATGCAGGGTCCTCAATATTTAGAGGTCCTCAATATTATAGATATTCATGCAGGGTCCTCAATATTTGGATAAGGAGGAAGAGTTACAAAGGACACTGAAAAAACTATCAATGCTGAAAATCAAGATCAAATTGTGTCTAGAAACCCAAGAGATGAAAATGGTTTCAGAAGGAGGAAATGATTAACTATGACAAACAATGAGAGTATTTGCAAGATGAAGACTGAAAGTTGATCATTATATTTTGCAAATGGATTTTATTAATGCCTTTGGTAAGAGTGGTGGGGAACGAATCCTAATTTCAGTTTCAGGGAGAATGATAAATAAGCAAGTTGAGATGACTAAGATTAGTGATTTTGCTCTATAGTGGACAAATGGGTTCAGGGTTGGGAGGAAAAGTGAATCAGGAGAGAATTTTTATTTTTAGATGGCCTATGATCCACATTGTTTATATGTAGCTAGAAAAGATTTAGTTCAAGTGGAGAATAAAACAGATGACAAAGGAGAAAACAAGAATAATTAGAATAGTAAAGACCTTGAGTAGGCAGGTCTCTTAGAATAAGATCTAGTGAACAAAAGATGGAGTTGCTCTTAGGAGAATGGGCAATACATCCATAGTTACTAGTGTTAAGGCAAAGTATAGGGGAGGGGAGGCTTGTTTAGATAAAGATAGGCTTGTCAGTGGAATGGTAAAGATTTCTTCTGAGTGTTTATTTTATGAATGGATAAGAGGTAAATTGTTCAGCTAGAGTGAGGAAGAGGAATATAGTAGACAACTCTAAGATAACTTCCAGTGATCTTTTCTCTTGTATAAGAGAAATTTGAGAATCAGTGGAACCTATACTATGAAGAAATTGTTACTGGCAAAAGAGAGATTACCTTGAATGAACCAGACCTAATGAGGTTAGCCCTTTAAAAGTAGAATTTTTATTTTCCGTTTGGTCTCAGGAGAAAAAATCAGAGAGATATATGTACTCTGGCTGGTCTCAAAAGAAGCAAACATCCATTTTGTAAACTGTCTGTAGCGGGCACTTGGCAGGGGATTATGAGTGGTCTCTAGGATCAGCTAGTGGTCCAAGCCAACAGTCAGCACTAAAATGGAGACCTCCATCCTACAACTGCATGGAAATGAATTCTTCCAAAACCCAGCAAGATACTCCTAGCCTGGGGAAAGAACTGCAGGCCTGGCCAATACCCTGATGTAAGGGTGAGATCCTGAGCAGAGAATCCAGCCAAGCCACACTTGGACTTTTGTTTACAAAATAGTGTGATAAAACCTTGGATTGCTTTAAACTACTAAATTTGTGTTAATTTGTTACACAGCCATAGAAAACTAATACAGGTGTCAGAGATTTCTATGCCAAGGAAAAGGTATCTCAGAGAATAGAGAGTGAATTGACAGCAGAATATAGAAGGATTACTGGGTAGTGTGGAAGACCCATCAGAGGTTTGCAATCATAAATTTAAAGTGAGACCTGTCGGAACTAGAAATGGATACAGGAAAAGAAGAGGTTAGGAGTTAGATTTAACTTAGATTATGGATTGGCCAGTTAAACACACATAAGGAAAAGAAGGTAAGGGAAATAAAATTATATGCAAAGAATGATTGGCCCATGCTATCCAAACAGAGAAAGTAGAGGAATAAGGATAAGAGTGTAAGACACAGTGAAAGTTCAAGTCCAGTGGGCTGAACATCTATCCCAGCAGGGTTTAAGATTTGTAGGAAGGGGATGATCACAGGAGTAAGTGGAAAAGTGGGAGTCTAAAATTATAAATTACTTGGCCTTTAGATTTTATTTTGATTAGAATCCCTTGTCCAGCCTTGCACTCAGTAGTGTTCTGAGTTTTGACCAAGGTGTGCACTAAGCAGCCGACTTCTTTCTCTTGAGCCTCCCCTGTCTGAGTTGCTTCCCCAACTTCTGGGGATGTGTTTCTTTGACATCTATCTACTTCTCAAACACAGAAGCCTTCTTTCAGAAAAGGTTTGATTATTAGTCCCTTGTACTTTATTGTGATATTAGGAATCTAAATATTCTCCACGGTTTTGGAATAAAGCTTTTATCTTTGCTAAAAATATTTTATCAATTTAGAGAAGAAAACCATTGTTTTCTGAAAACCAAAGTAGTTTCCAGTTTATTTAAAACAGGGGCCAGCAAACTAGAGCCTATGGGCCAAATCTGCTCTATCACATGTTTTTGTAAATAAAGGGTTTTTGGAACCAAGCCACACCCATTTATTTATATATTGCCCAAGGATGTTTTTGCGCTACAAGTGAACACTTGAGTAGTTGCAATGAAGATCATCTGGCACACAAAGTCTAATATATTTACAAACTGGTCCTTTTTCAAGAAAAGTTGCTGTTAGAAGCCCTAACATCATGCTGCTCATGCCCATCAGTTTTGGTTTTTTTTTTCATTCCTTCTCAGCCTCTGTGTTACAAATTTTTAGAAGTGAAGGAATAGGAGATGGGAGATTTTTAAAAAATAAGAAAGAGAAAGACATAGTATAGGAGTATTAAATGTTTTTGTCTGTAATCTTAAATAAAGGAGGGGAAACCAAAGCAAAGTACACACGGGCATCTGAATAACTATACTTTCTTCTAAGCTGTGTTTTATGAGGAGAAGGAATTGAGAGTTGTAAAGGAAAAGGTAATGCAATCACAACACTCTAGTGTGTTCTGGCATGACTTCGTGATCTGGAGTACTGCTAAGTTTTGTTAACTCTTTGTATCAGGGAGACAGAATTTTTTTTCCAGAAATTTACTTCTCCCTAGTGATCCGGTGAGTGGCAGAATATAATTCCCTTGTATTATTACCTTATAGATCTATTTTTTTTTCCTATATCATTGAACCATGGGTTCTGGATTGAGAAGAGCTAATATTAACTATTTCTTATGACAAGATATAAACACTAGAAAGAGTAACTCTCTCCTTATGCTGGCCTGAAGCCAGTCTGAAACTATGCAGAAAAACTTCAAAGTCATATCACAGAAGAATTTCAATGGCCACCATTATCCTAAAATAAAGCAAAGGATACAGATATATAAGTATAGTCAATATTACTTTTCTAGTTTTCTGAATCAGTCTTACTAGGTGTTTGAAAATATTTTACTAGTATCTTCAAAGAAACAACTTTTTAGTGTTGATCAACTCCATTGGCTTTATTTGGATGTTTGTTTTTCATTTTATGAATTTCTGATCTGAATTTTTATAATTTGCTTTCTTCAATTTTGGGTTTGTTATGATATCTCTTTGAATTTATCATATCGAGTATTCTATTGAGTTTACATATTAGATGGTCAATTTTCATGAATGTTCTATGTATGCTTAAAAATAATCTATAGTCTCTATCTGTTGACTACAATGTAAAAATTTAACAATTTCGATTATATATATGTCAGTTGTAGATTTAAAGTTAATCATATTTCTTTTATTTTAATGATTTCCTTTAAATTTTCAACATGTGTATTTAAGCCTGTTATTTATTCTCTCTATATTTCATTCCTAAATAATACAAAATTCTTATCTATTTTAACTCCAATATTCCTCTCTTCCATCTTCTATGTTTTTGTCTAGCATTTCAACTTCATCCTATTTTCTGAACTCCACAAATCTTTGTTTTACAGTAAAAGATAGAAGATTCTGTTTTCTTTTATTCTGTGAAAGGAGAATCTTCTGTGCTTTTTCTCTCTCTTTTTTTGTTTATCCTCATAAAAAGTCAAAATCACTATTGATTTTATTTCTTCATATTACTTGAACACTTTTCTTATTCTCTCCTGTAATTTATCCATCTCACCGATAAAATTTCTTATTCTCCCCTGTAACTTATCCATCGCACCAATAAAGAAAGGCTACCGTTATCTCTAGCCTGGACCACAGTTGAGATTTCTTACTGTTCTTTCTCCATCCAGAGTGATACATCATTGCTTTTAGAAAAGTCTAAATTCCTTAATATGGCATGACATGATGTTATCTCCACTTCTACAGCCTTGTTTCTATCCAACTCTTTTCTGGTTCACTCTATTTGCAGTTGTTCTGGGCATCTTTCAGTTTCCTAAACACAGCAGGTCCTTTCATCTTTGGGCTGCTAAACGAGTATTTCCTTCTAACTGCAGCACACTTGTCTGTTTTTGCTTGGCTAATTTTTATTCATTTTTCACACCCAGCTTTGAAGTAATTTCCTCTAGGAAGACTCTTCTGAAGTAACTTCTAATCCAGGTGTTGTGTTCTCTGTAGTTCTTCCACAGTTGTTTAGTATGATACTACCTCTTACGAGCTTTTGGCTGACTTCACTATAATTGCTTTCTAAAAGTTTCTGTCTTTCCTGATAGACACTAAGATCCGTAATGGCAGAAATCAAATTTGTAGTGCTTGATATATAAAACCACTTAATAAATATTTGGTTAATATCGAATGGATTTTTTTAAAAGCATAAATTACTAAATATAGGTGTTATTCTGGTAATATGCTTATATTGGAAAAACTTTTGTTGAGAAATGCACTGGGAAATTACTCTGAAGCAAAATCTGATAAAGGGTGGATTTATCTTTCATCCTCCAAAAAGAAAACATAGAAACTTCATGAGCCAACAAGGTGGTCAGGTAACCCTACAATCTAGATAAATATACTAAATAGAGAACATAACATATTTTTTATAGTGATACAAGTGGCAAGAGAAAATTGAAAGCTGTAGCAAAAGACATGGAAAATTGTAGGCGACTCTTCTTTTTAGAACTCAGGGAATGTATGATCTTGAGATAAATCACTTAATCTCTTGATGTCTCATTTTAACTATTGAGTATATAATGAATGATTATTCTTAACTACTGCATGGGGTATTGTGAGACTTAATTTGCTAATGTTTATAGAGTGCTTCAGATTGTCTGATTAAAAGTATGAAGTATCATCATTATTATACTATAAAAGAGTATGTGAAATTTTATTTTAATTTCATAAATATGAAATTACACCTTTCTACTTTTACTTAAAATGTTCTGAAATTCATACACATAAATTGGTGCATATTTGAATCTAGGTCTCGAGGCACTCATGTTGGCTGTTCTTAAACTGTCTATAGACCTCAGCTGCATTTCTATTGTCTAGAAAGTTCACAAGATATTGACTAAAATAAACCTGAAAGGGCACAACTCCTTTTCGTTAAATTATTACCCATATAAGTCAAGAGCGGTGCATTATGATTACTTTTTCTTTCTTTACAACCTTTCATTTTTTTTGGTGAATGATTTCTTCATTTCTAAATGTGATTAACTTTTTATATATGGTAATTTTCTTCCCATATTTTTAAATACCCTCTCAGTTACAATTTTGTGCCCAGGGAGTAAAAGTCTACAGATTCAATTATTTTTCCCAGAGATGCCTTCCTGGAGCTCCATATCCTGCTTTTGTCTATCCAGGTTGCTCTCCATGCCTGCTGCAGACATGTGGGATTCATTGTGACACTTCTGTGTTGCTTTCTTATTTTCTAAACACATTACCTTCATGTTTCCTGGTTTACTATCTGTTCCTCTAGAATCTTCCTTAGAAATAAGTATAGGAAGTGAAATTTTGGTAATATTGCCTGTCTAAAAATGTCATTTTGTTTTATTTAAACACTTAATTGAGAATTTTAGTATAAGATTCATCACGAAGCCATTTGCACTCAAAATGTTACAGATTTTCTTCATTTTCTTCTAGTTTTAATGTTGCCATGTTTACTTCTCGCTTTCTTTTTTTTTTATTTTCTGGAGGGTTTAGTATCTTTTTATCCTTAATGTTATGAAATTGCATGATGATACATATGGGTGATATTTTTTCATTTATGGAGCTTGATACTTAACCTGGTGAGATATATCCTTTGGTTCTGTAAATTGTATGTATTTTTTCTTTAAATGATTGCTCTTTTTATAATGTTCTCTCTTTTTTTGCTTCCTGAAATCCCTATTACTGGATATTGAAACGTTTAGATATATTCTCTAATTTTACTATCTCTCTCTTCATATATTCAATCACTTTGTGTTATGTATTCATTCTAAATAGCTTATTCAATTATTTTGCAACTCTAACTTATTTTTTTAAAAAATTAGCTACTTTACCTTGAATATAGAAGGAATATATAAGTTTTCTCTGGGTGTTTCCCATTATGACATTGTGTTATTTTATGATTGCAATATCTTTTCTTAGGAGATTAAATAAATGATGTATATATGTATATTATATATACACACATATACATATTTGAGCTAGCTATTTTGCAAATCTCTTTAATGTCTAACTTAATATAAGATGGTTGCATACTCATAGCTGTTTCTCTAATTCAATTTGATGTGATATCACATATTGTGTAACCTCTGAAAATTCTTTTATACATTCATGAGGGTATGAGAGTGAATGAAAAAAAATAATGCCTTACTATTATTATGAAAATAGTTTTAAGCTTGCAAACTACCTAAAAAAGACTTGAGGACTCATAGAGCCTCCAGATAACACAATTTAAGAACTGCTGCTATATGCGCAAACACACACACATACACATGCACACACACACACCATTTTTAAAAAGTTATCTTGTTTTCTTTCTCTTGTTTTTTTTCTCCCCAGGTTTTCTTTCTCAGTTCTTGTTTGTTTTGTTTTGTCTATTTTATGCTAGAAGCTTTCTTCAAATATCAGATAATAGTTTGACTGACTGTCCATACTTAAGAATAAAATACTGAAATCCTGATTGGACAGGTGTTTAGGTAAAGAATTTTCAACTAATGAGCTCATCCTAAGGCAGTGGCTCCCAATCCTATTAAACTCAATGACCACTTTTTTTGAAACAAATATTTTATAAATCTGCTTTTACTACCCTGAAATGAAACAAATAATTAGTGTAACTTAACCTATCGAAACATATAATTTTCCCAATAACAATATCATACCTTACTGTAATAAAAAAGGAAATAATAGAAAATAATTCTTAATAAAATAATATGTATTTTGCTGTGTAAACCATCAGGCATGGCTATCCTATAATCCACTGTGGATGTAATGAGGTAGTTAGCTGCTTCACATACTTGTAGAATTTCTGAAGATGACAACTGTAAATACAGATTGATACAGGCATGTTGGTGAGCAGCACTGATGTCTTAAATACTGTGCATAGCTTTGCTCCTAGTGATATGATTTTATGAAATGGTGAAAAACTCTTGGTTAAACTCCAAACCAAAAAATATGCCATCTTGCTTCATTTTAGAATTGCATCCTGAAAAAATTCAGTTCATGTTAAGGCCATGCCAAAATACATTGTGTTTATGTGTAATAAAAATGTATCATTTATATGCAAAATGCAATTAGGTGTTAGATTCACATAGCTTTAAACATTTCTCCTTTTCCCAATGACATCAGAAAGTATTTAGGGATGTGGGATAATTTGTCACTGTGAGTGTTTTCATACATGAGAGGATGTCTGGAATCTGAGCCTCTTACCCATTAAATGCCAGTAATGCTCTCCCAATCATTGTGGCAACCTACAAATTTCTAACTCGCCACTCCCCAAAGAATCTTTGCGTGGGGTGGTCAGATCAAGAGCCAGATTTGTTTGGAGACCTTAAAGGCTGGTTCACCCATCGATTACTTCCTTTGCTTGCAAATCATCCCTTTACCACTTCTGAGACTTGTGTACCTGGCCCTGACACTCTCTGGTTCTATCTTTGGAGAATGGGAGGTGAAGGTGGGTTGTTGGTCTGAGTGGAGGTTAAAGATCGAGAAGGCAGGATGCCAGGGAGGTGGTCAGGATTTACTTAATGTCTGACCTCTTTTTAGATAAACTCTCAGTCACCTCTCTGGTTACAAGCCCTTCTTGCTCCTGCCTTTTGTTATACTTGGTGTTTTCCAGTGTTCTTCAGGGAAAACTGGCCTCTTTCTTCTCACTTCCTTTCTTTCCATAAGCACATGGGTCTTAGCTTCCTCCAGTCTTCTTAGTTACCTCTCCTCCATTTACTTTCATTTTCCAAAAATTGCTTGACCTCGCTCATCTGCTGTTGTCTTTTCCTTGGGTCTCCTCCTTGAAGTTGTAAAGACTTTTATTACTTTACACTTTTGGAAGGTAATGAAGTTTAAGATACAGTGTTCAATCAACCATATTGAACTGGAAGTCTCCTGTATTAATTTTGTAATTACAAAAAAAATCAATATTGTTAAGGCATAGCTGAGGAAAAGGATTTATGAAAAAGAAAGCCTAAGAGACTTTTAAACTATTTCTCCACGTTCTCTAAAACAATATCAGAAAGCCATATGTCTGACCACATCATCACAATCTAGTCTATTAGAAGTGCATTTCTAATAGAACTATGCTTTAACATTACTCTTTTTGTATTCACAGATATTTGATAGAAGACAACCGCCCTCTGTAGAATATCTCTGTAGTATCATAGAAACTGGTGTCTTGGCACTAATTCATTACACTAATTGTTGTCCACTTAAATTTTTTTTTTTTTCACTCAGATCCAAGAAAATTTACAAATCCTTCTTTTTCTTTTTTGTTCTGGAGAAAGTATGTTTAAAAATTGGTTTTGAACTGTCTCTGTATTTTTCTTAAACCAGTATAGTTTGAGATGGAGTATTTCCCTGACTTTCCTTTTATATTTTGTGAACTTTTTTTTATCTTTTTCCATACATTTTGGTAAACGGCAGCAAACCCCACCTTCAGAAGTTGGAGGTAAAAAGTAAATCAATAAAAATAGTAAGTGAAATTCTGAAAGGCTATGAAATGATAAAAGACAAGTAAACAGAATGTATTTAAAGTGAAAATAAAAATTTTTCTTATCATTATGATTACTTCATTGTACAAAAATGGAACACAATTAATAACTGGAAATATTGCTGTTTGTTTAGTGACTCATCTTTGTTATCACCCTTTGCCTCTCTAATGATTTTCTGCTCATGTAAGAAGAGAAATAATTACAACTAGTTCTGGCTTCATCAGCTTCTCGCTCTTCTTCAGGCCCCATCTTTGCTTCATTCCATCTCTATTATTCCCTACTTCCAGTCATTTTGTGAAATCAGTAAGGAGGGAAGTATATTTTAACACTGCAAGCTTCTCATAAAAAATAAGGGAATATTGTGTTCTTACACATGCTGTATACCATATTGACTAGAAAAAAATTAAAAAGAAAAAAATATAGAGAGGCACGAAAAGCTTTGCTGATCTTGAATATAGTAGAATGTGACATAGTACAAATGTTCTTCCAGTTAATGGAAGATTTCTGGCAGAAGAGATGATATATTCTTAATTATATAGATCTACTTGATCTAGAAAAAAACCAAAATATAAAATTATGTACATATTTAATACTCATATATCTTTATCTATCTTTATCTAAAATAAAAAAAGGTGTGCTTCTTTTATGGGGTACTTCTATAGCAACTTGCTGTTTTAAAGTGCTTTATTTATTTATTTCTAATCTTCAATTAGTATTGACATTCAATATATTTTATATTAATGTCAGGTGTATAGCGTAGTAGTTAGACATTTGTATAATTTATGAAGTAGTCCCCCGATTAGTCTAGTACCCATCTGACACTATACGTAGTTATTACAATATTATTGACTATATTCCCTATGCTGTACTTTATATTCCTGTGACTATTTTGTCACTATCAATCTATACTTCTTAATCCCTTCTCCTTTTTCACCCAGAACCTCTACCCCCTCCCATCTGGCAATTATCAATTTGTTCTCTGTATCTATGAATCTGTTTATTGTTTTGTTTGTTCATTTATCTTGTTCTTTATATTCCACATATAAGTGAAATCATATGGTATTTGTCTTTTCTTGTCTGATTAAAGTATAGATTTTAAAAATCTACATAATACCAATGGAATTTAGAATAACATTTTAAGTATCAGTCATCAAATTATTTGGCCTATGTTACGTCAAAAAGTGAAGAATGTAATGCTTTTTATCAAGTTGACTATCAAACAAAAGAAAACAGAAGTGCCCGAATTAAGTAAGTGTTTTTGAATTAAGTTTATTTAACATTTTTGCAGGTGTAAATCCATATTTCTGTAATGTTCTCTTTAACTTTCTACTTCAATCATTGCAGCAATAACCATGTAACGGTACCTTTCTATTTTGTGCCCTGTCTAAGATTTTACAAATAATTTTTCTTAATGGAAAAGGAAATTATAAGATTTAAACATTTTATCAGTTTTTCTTAAAATTAACATTCAATCCGAGTACTCTCTCTTGTTACATTGTGAAAGTCATTGCTGAGTATCAAAATATTTTATCAATGGCTATTTTATCCATGAGACTTCTCCCCAGAAAAACAACAAAAAAAAAACCAGAAAATATCTCAATTATGCCAACACAAGAAATGTCATATAGTGAAGTGATTACACAGGTGAGGGAAGAGTAGAGAAGCCAAATGAAAAATGGTAAGACAATCCACAAATTAGGAACAGAAGAAAGCCACTACTAAAAGGCCAAAGAAGGGAAGTGGTGTTACAGCCCAGGGGCCAGTTTCATCTACAAATGTCTCATCAGTGGGACTGCCTGGCAGGAACAGGAGTTGCTGAGGAGAGGCAGCTGCTATCACAGATAATACTTTAGACAGAGAGGAAGGAAAAAACTCTAGCTTCTCCTTTTCTTCCACTTACCAGTACCCTGCTAAGGATGCCATTGGTGAAACTTAGCTAGAAGCTAGCTAATGTGGACTTCTGGGAAATGAAATCTTTAAGGGGAAGGAGGGAAATAGATCTTACTGGGAATGAGCCCACGATCATCAGCACTAGCCAGCCACTACTCCTAAAACTCAGTATTGATTCTCACCTTTCTACTCACATTTATATCTCATTCAACTTCATAATTCAAACAAATGAATCAATTTTTAAAAATAAGTCAACTTTCTGTTATAAATAGCAACATGCTGTCAATCTCTCTTAATATATATACATATATGTATATATGTTATATATACATATGCAACATATATACATATATATATGTATATATATACCCCACTACATCAATCCTTTGACCTAATCTCACTCCCGATGGACAGTTTAAGTCATTCAGTGTCTCATGATTAATCTTTAAAAAGGCCCAGTAGAGGCCAGAAGATGCCTCTAAAAGGAGATTGTTTACAACTAAAGGAACGTGACTTTACTCCAGAAACTTAGCTTTGTGATTCCTTTTTGGAGCTATTCAGATGTTTTCTAGTTCTTTATTTACTGCCAACACTTTGAGCACTATTAGTATTTTCTCTATTATAAAATTTGAATGGAAAAGCAGCTTAGACCTACTGGAGAGGCTTGTCTTACTCTGGGATCAATTTAAAAGTAGAAACCCATATCTTATTCAGTAAATGGATTGGAGAAAAACACAAAAGTATGGTAAGTATTGTCCATAACCACCAAAACGTATCTATTCATCTATGATAAAGTACCTTTGAAACTCCTATTTTTTTAAGAACTATACTTATCAACCCTGGATATTGGGTTATAATAAAATGCATTAATCTTCCCAATGCTTCACCCTTTTCTGTAGGCTTGTCCTTTGCCAATGACTCCAGTTTTTGCAAATAAATGCAGGTGTACTTCTAAAGGAGGATCCCATTTCTTTTACTTCTTCAAAAGTGTTTATCCCGCAAGAACTCTTCAATAAATTCTTTGCATGCAAATCTCCAACATAGAATTTATTTTTCTAGGAAGTCCATCTAAGATGGTTGTTATCAGGAGTGAGTCAAACAAGGGAACTATAAAACGAGGTTTTGGAGCTAGAGCACTGGAGATAGGTAAAGGATATGCTGTAGCAAAGCATTTGCTGGAAATTTTACTGGTGGTGAAATTGTGTGGGATAACAGTGCAAAGGGATTCACTATTGGGTACAATATCTCAGGATTTCGAGAGGTTGAGGGGAACACTGATAACAAGGATGATGGAATCAGAGGATCTCTCTGGGGACCACTGAGGCATTCAAAAAAAGACAAAGAAAGACAAGGTTGATTGTTCTGCAACTGAAAAAGTATGGAAGACAGAGGACCTCCTTCGTAGCATATAAAAGGACTCATCTTCTGTAGCCATAGTGCAGAAAATGAGAGGAACGAGCCTGAAGATTAACAGATAACAATGGTAGAGTTCCAGAGAAGATTGAATTCTCAGTCCTGGAAAGTTTGCTAACTCTGGTACAGAAAAGAGTGGGAACCTATAAATTGGGTTTGGGACATCTGGGTTAATGTACTTATAAAATTTGATTCTCTAGATACCTTTGAGTCCTTTAGTGCTTCAGAAGTGCCCCAATACTTCATGTTAGAGGCTGGTGCTTTTCTCTCAACATCCCTTGCTTAACATAGGTGCAGAGGACTCTGTTTTGCAAAGAAACAAATACTACCCATTGCAGGATCCACCCTCATCACCTAGAATATCACAGTTTATTTTATATCCTCCTTTAATTACATGTTAGATATTTAATATACATATAATTATATATATCTGTACATTTGAATTCTTGTGTGTGGAGAAGTGGGGAAGATTACTTAAATGACAGAGAGATTAAGACCCAATCCCTAACGTCAAGAAAGTTACAAAATAAGCAGAGAGGCTGACATGCATACAAATAATTGAAAAAAATATATATAATTAAATAGACATACGATGCTGTGGGAACATAAAAGAGAAAATAAGCACATCGAATAATAATAATAGCAATAATTGTTTTACTACTAATAATAATATTACTAATAATAACCACTCTTTATTTATTATTATGTGCTAGGCATTTTGCTAACCATTATTTTCAAATCACAAGTCTGCAAAATGTCTCATAATCTTTTATAATATTAAAATCATTGCAAATTACAAAATAATATTTTCTTTGTATAAATTATAATTTATTAATGGAAATAGAATATGCTAAACTATCTCAGACACAGATTACTAATCCCATGTGTTCACAGATGGAAGAAGCATTGCCATTTGGCAGACGGGAAAAAAGCATCCGTGACTGATTGAGGCCGGATTGTTCTAGGGTACAATTAGGTATTGTTGTTTATCTATTTTACAAACACTCTAAAGTCTAGAGAATGTGTGACTTCACCCACTGGTAAATGGTAAAGACACAAACATGAGTTTGTCTGGAATCAGAACAAAATCTTTATACTTTAAAAGACAATTTTTTTTCATATATTTGTTGCGATAGAGATGGCGAAAGGGGAAAAATTCTGAACAAAGTTTTAGAGAAAGGAGAAAATCAGATTAGAAAGCATGAGGAACGCTTACTCAGTATAAAACGTCTTTGATTTGACTGAAGCAAGGAAGTTACAGAAAATGACATTGAGAAGCTTTGCAAAAAGATTTTTTTAACTTAATTTAATAGGCGTTGGGGAAATACTGAATGATTTCGAGGTAGAATATTGACAAAACAAGAACTTTTCTTTTTGTGGAAATGTGTTGTGAATAGGATAGATTAGTGAAAGAAGACATTAGAGGTAACATGATCAATAAAAAATGCCATACTGAGGCAGAGCAGTATTCTTTTCTGACATAAAATTAGGGAATTTTATTTTGGGTCTGGGGATAAGTAGATGAGGAATGGGTGACACCTCTTAAATAGAAAAAAAAATATATTGTCAACATCTCTGTGTTGATTTTGTAATATGTGACTTTATGCAAAACTTATTGAATAATTTTTTAGTTTGATCCAAGGTTTAGAGTTGGATAGTTTTATCGGTTTAACTGCTAGTGAAATTGTGTTAAAATTTCCTTATCAAATCTCAAACTGCTAAATAGTACAGCATTTTATGATCAAGTCTATGGTAACAATATTCCACTGATATTCCACTATTTTTAAAATACTACTCAATTACTGCCTTCCCCAGTCCCCTCCTTTTTCATTCCTTTTGCATGCTGAGAGAATCTTGTTTATATTTTTTCTTTTATTTACTTTTTTGTTTTGTTTTGCTATTCTTATTTTTGGTCAATCAGAGCTTCATGATTCTTAGTTCTGATTATACTTGTGATATTACAATCTTAACACCAAGAAAAATCGAATACCATCTGAAAATATGTAGATGTTAATATAGAATAACATCTTTCAGTTTGAGGACCACTTTCTGAGGTTACAATATCAATGTATTCATTTTTTTGATGAACCAACATTTATTGAGTGCCTATTATATTATCAATTACATTGGAGTACAAAAGTAAATAAGAAAACCCTTAAGGCAGAGAGTATAATATGCCATAAATGTTATGATAAGGATTGAAGAAAATGCTGAGGAATATAGGAATGAGACTGCCAAACTCTCCCAGGAGATGCCAGCAAAGACTTCACAAAGGAGATGATCTTATGTTGAAACATAAAAGTAAATTCATGAAGCAGAAATGTAGGGTAGTATACACACAAGGGAAATATGATGTGTAAATATGTAAAGATCTTGGGACAAAAAAAAGTTATACAGTATTAAGGAAATGGTGAAAAGTTCAGTGGGAATGCAGCATGAAGACCCTCAAAAGTATTGTCCTGAAGAGAGCCTGAATGAGAAGATATGGTTAGATTGAGAAGGTTCTTATATTTGACCTTGGACTTAATCCTAACTGATACATAATTAGTGGAAATCTGAATAGTAGAGTAACATGATCATATTTTTTAAAGGAAGATAACCCGGAATCCATTTGGAAAACTTAATTAAGTATAAAAGATTAGTGAATGTATATCAATTAGGAAGCTGTTGGAACAGACTAGGTAAAAAAATCATGAGACTCTTAAAGAAGATAGTTAAAATGGGAGAAGGTGTGAAAAAGAAATACATTGACAAAATTTCATCACCACTGGGATATAAAGGGAACACGAGAGTAAAATTTCCAGGCTGCTTCTGGCATTTTTAGATTTAAGAAAACTATTTAGAGCTAGTGTTTTTATCCAATACAAAGGGTAAGCATAAATGTGATATGGATAGAAAATGTGAACTTTTAGTAGGACACATGTCTGCAAAATTTGCATGAAAGAGATACATATAAAGTCAGAAATATATTTCTAAGTTAGAGCAATTTGTTAACAGAGATTTTAGAGCTATCAGTGTCATGGTTGAAGCAGGCAACTTGGTTGAGAGCACTGATGGAAAGCAATATGTACCATTACCTTATATTATTTTCTGTTTCATAGTTAGGGCCTAATGTATGATTAAAATTCTTCCTTGCCTTATAAAAAAAATTAACAATTAGTGGTAATAGTAGTAAATAACTTTTTAAAGTTTAAATAAATCAGTTCACTAGGTTTTCTTCAATTACAATCTTCAAAGCTTTCTAGCATTGAACATGATTTCTCCTTACAGAACCGTTATAGCCTCTCCTTCAAATGAAATTTCCTGCTTATGCATTTAGTTATAATACCCTTGATTCCCTCAATTTCCACTTTCAACAAATTTCCTACTATCACTCAGAAACCTCTAGTTTGTAATTTGCACAGTTCTCTGAAATTCTTTTTATGCATGGTCCACAGAAAAATGTATGTCTCTCAAAGTGGAATTTTTTTTTGGTGGGGGTAAATAGTTTTAGACTTTACACTAATCCACACCAATAGTCTAACCTGATTATACATAATACCTGGTATACACAATATGTATGACTTGAATTACGGTTTCTGACCATGGCACTGAACAAACTACAGGCTCATGTGAGGATTATAAACATCACTTTACCTTTATTAGTGTCTTGCTCTAAACAACTGAGATTATATGTGTCCGTTTAGTCAGTAATGTGCTGATTGGAATCATAGACTTGAGGTTGAATTTTGACTCCATCACTTACTACTTATGTGATTATGGGAAATCACTTATTCAGTCTCTCTAAGCATGAATTTATTACCTGTAAGTGTGGATATTATATAAAACATCCTTATAAGATGACATTGTATTTAGAAGTTATTTAGTTTGTGTAGTTATTTAGAATTGAATAGATTAATTTTAAAGCCCACTTTTTTTGGTCTTTTTCTCATTGATTTTTTTTTTTTTTTACTTTAATTACACTATAGGCTTTTAAAAAAATTTTATGGCCCAGCATATTGCCCATTTTAGTAAATGTCTCCTGTGTACCTGAAAAGAATACGTGTTCTGTTATTTTTAGGTCCAAGGTTTTACATTTGTCTCTTAGGTTTGACAGTATGTTTCAGACCATCAACAATTTTTTTTTTTATTGAGGTAAAAGTCACATAACATACGATTAACTATTTTAAAATGTAGTGCACTCACAATGTTGTGCAATTATCACCTCTCTCTATTTTCAAAACTTTTTCATCACTCCAGAAGAACACCCTGTACCCATTACGTAATCACTCCCCATTCCCAACTCCCTCACCTACTAGTAATTACTAACCTTCTTTCCGTCTCCATGAATTTGCTTATACTGGATATTTTATATAAATGGAATCGTAAAAAGTGTGACCTTTTATGTCTGGCTCCTTTCACTTAGCATAATGTTTTCAAGTTCATCCACGTGAGAGCAATTTTAGCACTTTATTCCTTTTTATGACTGAATAATATTCCATTTTACATATATACTATGATTTGTTTATTAATTCATCCAATGATTGGTATTTTGGTTAATTTGACCTTTTGGCTCTTATAAATAAAGATGCTCAAAATATATATACTATTGAACAAATATAAAGAGAGAAATTATAAAAAGGACCCAAACAGAAATTCAGGAGGTGAACAGCACAATAACGAAAAAATTCACTAAAAGCATCTAGTGGCAAATTTGAACAAAAAAAGAGTCAATGAGTATAAAGGTAAGAGAATTGAAATTTATTTAGAATGAGAAGCAGAAAAAAAAAAAAAACAATAAAGAAAAATAAACAGAGCCTAAGAAATCTTTGGGACATCTTCAAGTGTGCCAACATATGCATCGTGGGAGTTACAGAGAAGAAGAGAGAATCAGAAAAAAATATTTGAAGGTATAATGGCTAATATTTTCAAAAATTTAATGGAAAATATGAATGTACACATATAAAGTCAATGATCTCCAAGCAGGATAAACTCAAGGAGAGCCACACTGTGAAATGTTATAGTAAATTGTTGAGAGACAAAGAAAAAATCTTGAAAGCAGTAAGATTCATATCATACACGGGATTCTCAATAAGATTAACAGGTGATATTTTAAAATCTGAAAACATGGAAGCCAGAAGGCCATGGAGTGACATTTAAAGTCTTGGAAGCAAAAAGCAATCAACCAATAATTCTGTTTCTATAAAACTTTCAATCAAGAATAAAGGAAAAATTAAGACATTTCCAGAAAAATAAAACCTGAAGGATTTCTTTACTAGTAGAACTTCTTTATGAGAATTGTTAAAGGCAATCCATCAGCCTGAAATGAAAGGGCATAGAAATTGAAGCCAGATGAAAACACAAAGGATGTTGGTAAAAGTAATTACATAGGTAAATGTAAAAGCCAGTATTATTGTACTTTTGGTTTGTAATTTCTTTTTCTTCTATATAATTCAAAAGGTAAATGGGGGTGCGGGGTGGAGGAAGAAGGCGGACTAGGTAAAAGATGGTTTGTCTTCTCCTAGGTCCACATTGAAATTACAACCAAATTATAAAATAATCAACATGGAGAATCACCTGAAGTCCAGTTGATGGTAACACCTACATCTGATAATATAAAGGAGCCACACCGAAGCTGGTAAGAGGGGCAAAGTCGAGAATCGGTCCGGACCAGCACCTGTGGATGGTGGAGGATCACTGGGAAGTAGAGCAAGGCTGCAGAGGCTCTCCTGAAGGAGAAGGGGGTCCTTGTCTCATTTGGGGGCTCCCCAGCCCAGGGTCCCAGCCCAGGGAAGAGGAGATTCCAATAACTCTAACTGTAAAAACCAGAGGGGATTCCAGCCTTCTAGGTGAGACAAGAGACTGAAACCCTAGACGCCCCTTTGAAGGACCCATGCACAGGCTTTCTGACCTATGGACACTCACCCGGGACACCGGCGGGGGTCAGAGTCTCACGTGGGATTCATTCTGAGAGGGTCTGCATTACCTGGCACCAGAAAGAGGGCTAGAAGGGCAGCCACCGTTGTGCCTTAGTCTGCCCCACTACCTGGAAATCTACAGAAGTGCCAGCTTGACTGTGCAGACCCTTTCTACAGAGCCATTAGGAAGCTCTGGCCAGAGAGGATCAGCCTGCCCCACCCGACCTATCAATTGCCCGGGGCATTTGTTGCTGGATGGCTGCTAAGCCCTCCTCTGATTCAGGGCCAAGCATTCCCAGTGGACAGCCAGCACTGTGAGCTGCATTTTTGAGATAGGGTCAGGCAAGTCACTGCTGCCAACACAAACTTGGGCAGATCTCAGGGATCTGTGGGCCAGTCCCAGACAGTAGCTGGTCTTGCTATGATCTGGGACTTGACTGCCATAGTCTTTCTGAGACCTTGCCCCACCCTAACCACAAATTACCCTAGGCAGCTCATTGATTGCGATCTGCCACAGCCCTGTCCCTCCCCTCCCCTTATCTC
>NW_006436288.1:3880582-3881625 GCF_000325575.1 Pteropus alecto
AAATTTACTCAATGTATCCAGGAGACTCCCAGGGGCCCTGTACTACCCAACACGCATATCACCCAGAGGATTCTGGTTTCAAAGACTTACAGGCAACTGACAGGCAGTGTCAGGCCTTGAGGAGCACTGGTCCCTCTGCTAAATTGCCCTAGGTCAGGGATGGAGGATAACCGATCTCTGCCTACAGCGTAGTCTCTTCCACTTACCTATAGATCCAGCATAGGCAACAACCATCTGTGGATGGCTTTGTAGTTCTCACTGGGTAGCCCTGAGCAATCAAAAGCAGTAGCTGACCTTGGCCTATGGGGGAGCCCCTCCCAAGGGGCTACAAAACCAATGCATCTGGAGTCTGGCACCAGACCACAACAGAGCAACTCCTGACTAGTTCCATTAGTGGTACACATAAAAGGTGGTTGCAACAAGTACACCCATACAACAACTCTTACTCTGTGGGTGCAGCCAATTCCCACAATTAGTCAGCCTGAGCATAATCCTATCCAGTGATCTACTAACAACAATAAAGGCTTAGTGACAACAGGAGATCACACACATCCCACACACGTCCAGAGCCCCTGGCATAAGGAATCAAGGAGAGTGCTCCACTGGGCCACACAGGACACCTTCCACATTAGGCCATCTGGCCAAGGCTGAGAGACAAAACGAATATTCCTGACACATAGAAATGAACACAGAGAGGCTAAAAAATTAGAAAACAAAGAAACATGCCGCAAATGAGACGACAGGAGAAAACTCCAGAAAATAAACTAAATGAAATGGAGGCAAGCAAGCTACCAGAGACAGAGTTCAAAATAATGGTTATAAGGATGCTCAATGAACTTATGGGGAGAATGGATGAGCACAATGAGATAGTAAGCATAAAAAAGGACATAGAAACCACAAAAAAGAACCAGACAGAAATGAAGAATACAATAACTAAAATGAAGAATACGCTAGAAAGATTCACAGGAGATTGGACAAAGTAGAAGATAGAATCAGCTAATTGGAAAGAAAGGTAGCAAAATACACCTGATCAGAACAACACA
>NW_006436288.1:3882884-3914221 GCF_000325575.1 Pteropus alecto
TGTACAATTGCATTGAAACTATAAAATACCTAGGAATCAAATTAACCAAGGAGGTAAAAGACCTGTTCTGAGAAAATTATATCATTGAAAAAAAGAAATTAAAGAAGATATAAATAAATGGAAGCATACACCATGTTCATGGGTAGGAAGAATCAACATCATTAAAATGGTCATATTACCCAAAGCAATCTATAGGTTCAATGCAATCCCTATCAAAATACTAATGACAGTTTTCGGAGAGATAGAACAAATAATCCTAACATTTATATGGAACCATAAAAGACTCCGAATAGCCACGGTAATCTTGAGAAAGGAGAATAAAGTTGGAGGTATCACACCAGCTGATATCAAACTATACTACAAGTCTACAGTAATCAAAAGAGCATGGTACTGGCATAAAAACAGAAACATTGATCATTGGAACAGAATAGAGAGCCTGGAAATAAATCCATGCCTATACACTCACTTAATATATGACAAAGAAGGTAACAATATATAGTGGGGTAAAGATAGTCTCTTCAATAAATGATGTTGGGAAAATTGGACAAATACATGCAAAAAAAAAAAGAAAGAAAGAAACTGGACCACCTTCTTACACACTTACACACCGTATACAAGAATAGACTCAAAATGGATAAAGACTTAAATGTAAGACCATAACCATACAAATTCTAGAAGAAAATGTAGGCAGTATACTCTCTGATATTACTAACACTAATTTCTTTTTTGGATATATCTCCATAGGCAAGGGAAACAAAAGAAAAAACAAACAATATTTATTCAACATAGTATTGAAGTTCTAGCCAGGGGACTTAAGCAAGAAAAATAAATAAAAACTGTGGAAATTGGAAGAAAGAGTAAAATTATCCCTATTTGTGGATAACATCTTATATGTACAGAGTCCTACAGAATCTGCAAAAAACAAACAAAAAAACCCCAAAACATTAGAGCTGATAAAAGACTTTAACACAATTGCAAAATACAAGATTAATATACAAAAATTAGTTGTATTTCCATACAGTAGTAATAAACTATCCAAAAAGTAAATTAAGGAACAATTTTATTTACAGTAGCATCTAAACGAATAAAGTACTTAGAAAGAAATTTAACCAAGGTAATGTAAAACTTATACACTGAAAACTACAAAATTTTGTTAAAAAAAAAACTAAAGAAGACAAATTAGAAAGACATGGAAAGACTTCACATGTTCATGGGTTGGAAGACAATATTGTTAAGATGACAATACTTCTCAAAGTGATGTACAGATTCAGTGCAATCCCTATCAATATCCCAATGGAATTACTTTTAGAAAGAGAGACTCCCATCCTAAAATGCATACAAAAATTCAAAGAAACTAAAAGAACCAAAAAAATCTTGAAAAATAAGAACAAAATTGAAAACTTACACTTCCCAATTTCACAATCTACTACAAAGCTACAGTAATCAAAACTGGTAGTGACATAGGAGAGTAACAGATGAATAAATAGGATTGGAGGCCTGGAAATAAACCTTCACCTATATGGGTGATTACATTTCATCAAGGATGCCAAGACCATTCAATAAGGAAAAAACAGTCTCTTCAACAAATGATGCAAGGAAAGTTGAATATTAACATGCAAAAAAAAAAAAAGAAGTCAGTCTCTTACCTTAAACCATATACAAAAATTAATTCAAATTGGAATAAACACAAATTTAAGGGCTAAAACTATAGAACTCTTAGAAGAAAACACAGAGAAAAGTTTTATGACCTTGAATTTATCAATGGCTTCTAAAATATGAGACCAAAAGCACAGGCAACAGAAGAAAAAAGAAACTGAATTTTATCAAAATTTAAAACTTCTGTGCATCAAAAGACATTGCAAATAAACAATGCTACTAACTTGTCTACCTAAAAATGGTTAAAATGGTTTATTTTATATTGTGTATATTTTACTAAAGCAAAAATAATTTAAATATTATTTAATTCCACTTGATAATTTTTCTTTTACCCATGGTTATTTAATAATTTTTGCTTAATTGCCAAAATTGAGGATTTTCTTAATATAGTTTTGTTACTGATTTTTAATTTAGTTCTTTTTTGGTAAGAATACAAACTGTATGTTTTCAATCTTCACATATTTATTGAGAATTATTTTATAGCAGAGCATAAATGCTATGTCTTCAAATATTAGACATAGCATTATATAAATGTTATGTAAATGACACCTTGGTGAATGCTGTATTCAAATCTCTACATTTTAACCTGCTTTTTTTTGATAGCTTGTTCTATAATTATTCAAGTTAAAATCTCCATCTGTAATTGTGGATTTTATTATTGTCATCTTTAAACTGTTTCACATATTTTGAAAATTTGTTGTAAGGCTAATCCTTTAATCGTTAATTTTTTTGAAAATTCTCCCTACTTTGATTATGACATGACTCCTTTATATTTGCTAGTACTCCTGTTTTGAATATCACTTTATCTAATATTCACTTAGGCATACCAACTCTTTTATGATAATTTTTTGTATGTCTTATTTTTATCCATCCTTTCGCTTAAATAACCTGGGTCTATAGCTAAAGTATGCTTCTTAGTATGCAGTTGTGTCTTGTTTATTATTTTAAAATCTAGTCTTACAACTTCTAATTTTTAATTGGGATATTCAGACCTTAAATATATAATGTAATTATTGAGGTAATTGGCTTTAAGTACATCCTGTTGTTTTCTGTCTCATATACTATATTTTGCTCTGTTCTTTCTTTGGTGTGATCACTTTTTAATATTTAGTTTTATTTTCTCTCAACTTTTTAGATGCACTTCTTTGTTTTAATTTTTTAAATTGCTACCCTAGAGATTACAATATGTATCCTAATCACAGTTTATCTTTAATCAACATTTTAACTCTATGTTTAAGCTAAGAACATTTAAACAGTGTAATTCCAGTTACTTTCCCCTGTCCTTTCCCTGTGTTAATCTTACCACACATTTTACTTCTGCATATGTTTGTGATGAGTTTTTATCAGGACTTGGTGTTGAGTTTTGTCAAAATCTCTTTATGAGTCTTTTGATATGATTCTATAGATTGTCTACTTTATTTTAATTATATTAATTGTGGTTTAGGTAATAAACCAACTTTGCATTACCGATTATAGAGTTATGGTGTCTTAAATTTTTATTTTTGTTGAATTTAATTTGGTACTATTTTATTAAATACTTTTGCATCTATGCTTATAAGAGATACTGTTAAGCACTTTTCTTCTGATGTTTCTGTCCTGCTTTGATATTAAGGCAATACTGGTCTCTTGAAATATTTTGGTATATACTCTCTCTATTTTTTTGAAAAAAGTTGTGCATGATTGGTATTATAACTGGTTCTTTAAATGTCTGATAAAATTCACTAGTTAAGCCATTTGGGCCTATATTCTTCTTCATGGAAATATATTTAATTATTAATTTTTTTACTTTATGTAGCCTTATTAATTTTTTATTTTTAATATTTTGGTGCCAATTGGTAAGTATGCCTTGTAGGAGTTCATTTCACCTATGCTGTTAAACTTGTTTGTATAATGTTGTTCATACTACCTTAAATTCATTTTTAATTTCTGTTGGATCTATTATGAAGTCCTATCTTTTGTTCCTGATATTGATAACCTGTACCTTCTCTATTTTATATTGGTGATTCCCTTGTTTTATTGTTTTTTATTTCCCATTTCATTACATATTGTTCCAATTGCTATTATTTCTTTTCTTCTATTTCTTTGCTTCTTTTCTAGTTCCTTAAGTTGAAAGATTAGGTAATCGATTTGAGAACTTTTTCATTTCTAGTAAAATATTTAAAGCCATAAATTTCTCCATAAGCATTGCTTTGGCTTTTTTCCATAAAATTTGATTTGTTGTGATTCATTTTCAAGAGATTCAAGCTATTTTCTAATTTCCCTTGTTATTTCTTGGTAGAAATATACAATGTACATGACAGCGAATGGATAGTTATCATAACAAAATAAATAGATATCAGAGAAATAATTCTATATGAAAAAAGTTGTGGAAAAAGCACTAGTTTTGAACATAGTTTTGAACAATATAGTTTCAGTCCTGCCACTTCCATTTTAGAATTAATTCTGTTTGAATTCCCATTTTCTTACCTGTTAATAAAAAAATAAAAATACAATATCTTGTTTTTATAGGATCTTTATCATGATGAATAACAAGGTTATATTTAGAAGGCTTTGAATAAATGGAAATAGTAGAAAATGAAGGAAATTTGCATCACTCTTGTCTTTTCCCATTTTAATTTCTTTATTGTTTGATAATTGGTTAGTTACAAGCGCTCTCTAGAAACTCAAAGAAGAATCCCAGGATTCAAAGCTAAGCCTCAATATTTACAAAGGTAATGAATCTGTCAGCCATGGGAAGTCAAGTGCTCTTACTGTTTGGTATTGCTAACCTCAAACCTAACCTAAAGGGACACCTTTCTTGAGGGATAACAGTTCATTTGTCTTCATGCTAACTCTATCAAGGAATTTTCCTGTGCAGAAAACAGCTGGTTTCACTAAGCTCTGTATGTGCAGTGTTTTTTATGTAGTGCACTGACAGCCAGTAACCGAACCTAATCCGTCAAACTCATTTCACCTAAGACCTCAGGTATAACTCCAATTCTGATCCTTAAGGTAAAGGTGTCACTGAAGTACTTAGTTCCTGACCTTTTGTTTTTGAACACATAGTACTCTAAGGTTTGGGGTAGGGGAAATGTATATTTCTCTTTGTACTGAAAAATATAGTCATAATTTTTGGGCGTTGCATTTAAAAATGTTATTTTTGCCCTATAGTTTTCTTATAAAACCTGCAACATTGCTCAAGAAGCCTTTGACAGAGTTGCTCCTTTGCAATTGGTAGGTTTGCAGTTTAGTAAACTACATGCTTTTATTAATTTTTCATTTAATGGTTGGATCTTTTGGAAATATTTTATTATTCTTAGTAAGATTTTAAAAACATCAGGTATTTTAATTTTGTCTAAGTTTCAGAAATTAATCATAAGAATTTGTATATATAGCATTGATGTATATAAAAAAAATCCTTCTAATTGTGCCATGTATTTTGAAAACATGTATTTTTGTGTAAGACATGTAGGTTAATAATTAATCAATATTATTCTTGCCAGCTATTCGAATTTCTAATTATCGAGAAAGCACTAAAACAGGCATTTGAGAACTATTGCTGCACCACAAAGTGGTTGCCCTTTGCTTTCTCACATGTTTGCTGGACGATATGATGTTTTCTGGGGAACAGATATATTTACAAATATAAAAGACATTCAGTAATGTTTACTTTTTAGACAGGTACTATGAAACAACAAAAGGAATGTTTAAAAAATTATTAAAATCTAAGTTTTATGAATATCAGTAAGTTAGTTGAAGTGATTCCATTGTTAATGGCCCTACTTTAGAAGAGTAAGACTCCTACTATATAACTGACTATTATTTTGTGTGGGGGAGTTAATAACAACTTAGGGATCTTAAGACTTATGGTCGATGTCTTTTAAAAAAAAAATAGCATTATATTACAACAGAATCTTTACTTACATTTGTTTTACTTTTAACGCTCAAAACCACATGATGGGCCAACTTTGACATTCAAATTTATTCTCTAATACTGCTTTAAAGCAAATGAGAAGAGCAAACATTCTCAGATTCAAACAATTTTTAGAAATTTTCTTTTTTATAAAACATGTTTGTAACTAAGTGTAACTCATGTTACAAAATGCTATCTACTTAAATTTCTTGGAATTTTTTTTGTTCCTCCTAATCTTTTTTATTGCATGCTAGATTATTTATTTTTGTAAATAAATACAAAATAATCTTTTTTTTTTTTTTTTGCCTACAGCACCTGGTCTTCCTAGGTGGTCTCTCATCCAAGTACTAACCAGTCCCGACCCTGCTTAGCTTCCGAGATTAGACAAGATTGGGCACATTCAGGGTGGAAAGGCCGTAGATAAATTTCTTGGAATTATAGAGGAAACAAGATATTTTATTTAAGGTTTATGGAAGAATATTATTTCTTGATGATACTTCAATTTCTAAAAAAATGAATTTCTTATGGGTGTCAAAACTTTAGCATAACGATTATAAGAATAGAAGTAACTCTTCAAAAAGTAATATTTGACTATAGATATAACTTTCCAACAAATTATTTTTAAGCAATTACTTCCGTAATCAAACTTTAGCTAGAATTTATTTTAATATCTTTGATACCAGTTGGAGATAACTGTTTGCAGAACACCAGATTTGTACATTCTTACCATATTGGTATGTCAAAATTTAAGTGTCCCATTTAAAGTAGGGCTTAAAGATAATGAAAATATATACATGTTTTCTCCAATATATGGGTCAATTTGAAAAATAGTAGAGATTTAAGTAAAGACCCACTGTGTAATTAAATACATGAGATTAAAGCAAAAAAATCTTTGAACATAATCAGTTACATTTGGGTCCAAAAAGATGGTGATAGTTATAATTTGGCCTTATAAGGAAGATGGAAAAAGTTATTACTATTTTAAATCACTTAGAAATATTCCACCAAATCGTGGCTTCAGTTCTATTTTTTTTTTTTTTAAATCAAATAATGTTCTAATTCCATCTCCACAATGATTGTGCTCCCACACTGTCTTGGACAACTCCATCTTCTTGTGCTGATCTCTGCATCACAAGAGAATAAACGCACCTGCCTCCCTAAACAAATAAACTCTGGCTTTGGCTTCTTGATAGCTCCTCAAGGGATTTCAAAAATAAACAATTCAGTCAACTAATTGGTTCTTATTTATTATGATAAAATATCAGTTTAAATGATATTTTACTGATGAATCAAATGTTATTTTGACTAAACAAACCCAATTTTTTGGCATCATGTTCAATTCAGCCTCAGATTTTCTTACTTAAATATAAATCTATACCTTTAAACTCTTCCTCAGGACACTAGTTTTCTAACTGAAAGATTTCAGATTTTTTTCACTGAGGTTTTGCCTGGCTAGGGATTATCTTAGCTTTCACTCCCAATCAGAATTAAACTGACTAACTGATCTTTCAAGATATTTTAAAGGCAGTGGAGAAAGACCTTGTTGGCCCAAAATATCCTGTTTACCATTAACTCTGATCCCTATGTTTCTCATTCATGAATTCCTTCTTTGTGGATCAAAGCCATGCTTCTCTGAGAATGACTTATTATCCAGTATCTATCTGTAATATCAATAAACATGTGTTGAGAGACTTTTTTTCTTCTTTTTTGTAGCCAACAGAGAGAGCTGGGAAACAAAGAAGAATAACACTGTTTCTGCCTTCATAGAGTTCACAGGAAGAAACCCTCATTCTATTTCTATAGTAAATAAACACAGAGGATATCTACTTAGTACAACCTGGGGCTGGACGTTGCATTAGGGAAGACTATGGAAGGTGTGAGCCATGATAACTTGGCTCTTAAAGAATGAGGAAAATCTAGCCTAGTCTTGAGGGGTTTGTGTGTGTGCGTACATGTGCATGTGCATGTGTGTATGTGTTGGGATTGTGGGCAATGAAGCTGGAGTGGGTGGATGGTAAGGGATGAAAGGTACTCCAGCCAAATTTATGTAACTCATAATAGCATGCTTTAAAAAGGCATGAAGTAATATTGTATCTGAAAGATTGAAATAAAAAGTCATTTAGTTCTAAGAAGAAATGCCTGAGAAAAGAAACTAAAGAAGTAGATGGATGAGGGTACAGCAGGCTTACTATTCCATCCTAAGGATTGTGGCCTTTCTCCCATAGTTAGTAGACTAACAGTAAAGCAGTATAATGACAAGGTTAGATATGTATTTCAGGTCCACTATTTTAGCAAAAATTTAGAGGAATGTAGAGGAATGGATTAGAGGAGGGTAAGCCTAGAGTGTGGTGGTTATTGGTTAGGAGGCTATGGCAACAGTCCGGGCTTGAATAATGGCAGTGGAAAACATAAGGAGAGAAGATGACACATTTGAGGGGTGAAAGCCATGCCTCCTTTTCACATTTAAATTTAGTGTAAATTGATGTGTTAGATTAGAGTAACACAGGACAAGGAGAAGGGAATCAGCGTGCATGTAATGGAGTAGTGGTGAAGATTAAATGAGTTAATATACATGAACACTGCTATATATTATTATTATTCCTATTATCAGAGGATAAAGAAGAGTACAAATCTTAATGAGTTACTGACCTTAATAGACAAGGATCAGTGGAGAGCTGCATACATGGTCTTGACACTTGGGACGTGGATCTACTAGAGGGACATGTGCTAAAAAAAGGAAATCATGTAAGAGAGGAAGTCTTAGTAGTTATGGACAAACAGAAACTGTCTGGTGAGATAAGACCAGTGTATCAAGGGATCACAGCAGAAATAGGGTACGCTCCAAGTCATTTCACATAGAGATAAAAAAGGAGATGTTTGGATTAGCCACAGCTTCTGCCTGTCCCCTAAATTGCAGCAGGATGCCTTCCAAACCCTGAAAACAAGTCATTGCATTCTGTCTTCTCCTGCCATGCTCTGAACATACATAGTATAGATGCAAGAGCATGTGGATAGAAACCCACAGAAGTGTCACATGTACATTCCATCAGCATTTTGCTTTGCTCAAGGATTTTTGCTAGACCTAAAAAAACCTCTGATCTGTTTGGAAAGAGGATTTGCATTTGCAAATAGATTTGCAGGCAGATCTAACAAACAGCACTTTGCCATTTGCAAATCCACTTGAAACATCTGGGTTTCTGTCTAGCCCCCAAATTCTTATATAAGTGGATGCCCCTAGGATCATAGTTTGGACATGATTTTTAAAATCGAGATAAATGCTAAGTAAATTGCACAGTTTTTGTTGTGAAAGCATGCCTATATTGTTAACAAAATGAAAGAACAAACAGAAACTAAGCTTTTTCTGTTAAAAGAGAATTAAATAAGTGAAATCAATTTAGAAATAATAAAAGCACCTTGACCTTGTTAACTGGAGAAAGATTGTGTGGCATTTCAGTGAAGTAAGCTTGCTAATGAGTTTTAATTTAGATTTAAATTCTGCCTATTGTTCTAAAGGTAATAGAAATTTTTTAAAAAATGCATTAACTATTTGTTTTGAATCTGAAGTTATAGCCCTTATGCAACTTTTTTATATAAAAAATAAACAGTGAAGTTCTTCTCTCATTTAAAAATAGTATTAAAATATAGTCAATATGAGATTTACTCAGGCTAAATTTATACTATACTAGTAGACTCTAAGAATTCCATTAATGCTCCATTGATATCATCAATGAAGAAAAAGGCAAAATGGATGCATTGCTTCTGCTCCACTGGGTCTGTAATGAAGCAGCATTATAGCAGCTGCTGTCTTTTTAAACAGCTTCTTTTTTTTTTTTTTTCTCCAAGGCATTACTTGGTATATTGCAAGAATCTCCAGAAAAATATTTTTGCCTTTGTGGCCCTTCCCTTTTATTATTTGTATTTTTTCAGGAACTGTGGCCTTCTATTTGCTACTGTGGTGCTATGTGGTAATTTGAAATGTACAGTGGAAATTTCAAATAGAAAAGAAGAGTTTGAGATAGGCCTTGCCAAAAGCATCTGTGCCGACGAATCCTAATATTTTAGGAATGTTGTCCATTAGAACGTCTCTTCAGCTTTTGTGAGATGATGAAGAACTTGCTAAAGAAATAGAAATCTCAATCATTTCCTCATTTTCTTACTTAAAAAAAAAGTACAAGGAGCTTTCTACAAAGGCACAATTAGTATTTTGCCAAACTGTCAAATCATGGTGATGAGCTGGATTCCTGTCCAGTTAACTTGTTTGTTCCAGTTGTTGGCATGACAATGATTGTCATTACCAAATTGATCATGCAGCTATTCACTCTGCTAAGGTGGCTTGAATGAACAACCAAGTCTTTTGAAGTTATTTCATCTTGTGGATGTGTGTGTGTGTCTGCGTGTGTGTGTCTCTGTGTATGTGTGTGTAATTTTGATAACTCTCACACATCCACTCCACAGAATTGAAAATATTTTAAAGCTAATATTTTTAAATGAGGGAAACTACACTTCTGAAATTACCATGCCCTGGGTATCCACATTAGTAAGAAAAATGGACAATGTAAATGTAAATAAGCAAAAGAAAAAATATAAAGAAAAACACAATGAATGCACTGTGACTGTAAAAAAGAAATAAAATCACTGTTTGAACAATGTTCACTCTTAAGCTACCTTTCTAAAATTCAACCTCTAAAAGGCGAAGTTTTGGTTCTCCCATGATCTAAAAATATTGGCACACTACAGACATTCAAAATATACTCTCAGGATTTTCAACTATTATTCCCCTGAAATCTCCAATTTTGCATTGATTATTTATGGGATATTACTTTTAGATGATCTAATTTAAAATTTAGATGTCTAATAATGATTCTTCCTTGACTCTTTTATCCAATAAAACCCTGCTTTTCTCCCACCTGATCTTTATCAATAAAGACATATTATTTCAGTGATTGGTAACACCATTTATCTATCGCTAACACCAGCCACTTGGATGACATCCTGGATTCATTCTTCTTACATTACATCAAATCAGTAATCACCTTGACCTACTAATTTTTTCTATCTGACACATTTCTCAATTCCATTTATTATTTCTCACCATCTTGTCATTCTTTAAATTTAGACTCTCAGTACTTTTGCCCTTGATTATTGATTATTCCATTTGATTATACATCAAAAGTTTACTTTTCTTAGTCTTGCTTACATCTTTCTTATCCATTCTTTACACCATCATCAATGACCTTTCTAAAATGTCAAACTGACTATGTAACTCATTTACTTCTAAAGGTATCAGTGGTTTTCCATTATGTTAAAAGTTATATCAGAACTCCAGCTTATGCAAGGTCCTTCATGATCTGCCTCCTGGCTGCCTCCCAGAATTACCTTTTTCTCTACCCTTATTGGTTCCATACAAAACTACTTGCAGTTCCTCAAATGTGCAATACTTTTTCTTGCCTCTTTGCATTTGTCTATCCCCTGTGCATGGAATATTCTTTGTCCTCTATAATCAGTGCCAACATTTCAGCACTCAACAAAAGCATCATCTCCGTTACGAAGTGTTCCCTGATCTCCTTTCTCTAGGTTTGGTTTCGCATCACATCTGTGTATACCTGTTTCTTAGCATTCCTTGTATAATGCTTATTTACTTGTTTTTTTTTTCCCCCACTAGAATATGAGCTTGTTGGTCATAGAGATTGTGTGTTAATTTCTATCTCCAGCAGCTATTTTTATGCTTGACTTGTTGAATTTATTTATTCATTCAACAAATATTAGTTGAGCAGTTATTATTTGTCAAGAATGCTTCTAGTCATTGAAATAGGCAATGAACAAGACAAAGCCCCTATGTTATAATTGAACTCTGTCTCCAAAATTTCAGGTAATATTTTTTGGCTGGCAATAAACTGTACATATTGTCACACATCATTTTTGGGAAAAGTTAGTGGTACCCATGATTCCACTGGAAGAGATCAACTGGGATATCTGCACATGGAACTATCCTGGAATCTACTCCATGCTCCTTTTACTTTGGCTGATTTTCATCAGTGTTGCTTCATTGTAATAAACTGTAACCATGAATATAATAGCATCTTTCAGCCAGTTTGGTGATTCTTTTTAGCAAGTTATTGTATGTAATCTTGAGAACCCCCAAATTTCCAGGTCATATCAGAAGGGAGGGTTTTTTGAGAGATCCCTAATTTTTCAAAAACTAAGAAATCTAGGAAATGCATGGGGCACATTAAGTATTTGTGAACATCACTGTGCCTGCCACAACCTTCAACAGTCTATTTGCAATACAGCAGCCAGAGAAAGCCTTTAAGAGTATGGCATTTTATTTCTCTGCTCAAAACTCTCCAATGACTTCTCAGCTTATATAAAATGAAATACAAATGTGTTAACATGGATTACAATAGATATATTTAATATGACCTCTTGCAAACTCTCTGATCTCAGAATTGACCATGTACTGGCTGTAGCCTAACTAGCCTATCTCGACCTGCCAAGTATGCATCTGTCTTAAGGATTTTGAACTTGCTGTTTCTTTTGCCTGTAATGTTCTTTTTACTGTTTTCCTCGTGTATCACTTCCTTGATACCTCCCCCAACACCTCTTAATTTAACATGTCCCTTAAATTCCCATAGTAAGTTCCATAGGGCTATGCTCCATACATGCATTATTAGTGCAGTTTTCCATTGCCCATCTGCCTGACCATATGGTCAAAATGCTGGCCACTACTCATGAGTCAGTAAAAACCCAAACATAGTGGGTTATTTTCATTTTTGAGTTCTCCTATCTCTATAAGGAAAGCAGCATGCAAAATCAGCCCATTGAACTGATTTGTTCTTACCTTCTTCAATCGGTCTTTGCATCTGCTGGTCTCAATGCCACAGTATTCCACATAAGATGCTGTTTATCTACCTTGGCACTGCCATCCATAAACCAAGCAGATTTTTGTTGGTCATTGGAGAGCTGTTCATAGGGTACCACCAACATTATTATAGGATCCATCAGATCCTCATGTGGTTCCAAAGTCAGTCCTGGGGGGAAAAAAAAGGCTACTCACTTGAGAACCCAATGAATACTTCCCTGCAAGCTCTCAGATGCTCCTTGGATAGTGTGTTTCTGCACAAACTATTTCTATTATGAAATTCTGGGCACTACCATCTTGGGGACAGCCTTTCTTCAACATCACCCACGACATTATGGGTATTTCAGTTTTCAAGATCATTTTATGTCTTTCAGTCATAGGAGCATTTCAATTAATGCCCAATATAGCAAGTCAGGTATTTGTTGCACAAATGACTATATTGCACAGCTTGTAATTATAAGGAAGAAAATGTCATTAGAGAAAAATTAAACTTTACCTAGGCAGAGGAGTCTAAAAAGTTTTCCCTGAGAAACTGAAATCTATGCTAATGTCAGATTATTTTAGCCAGATAAAGAAGAGTGTTTTAGGAAGAAGAAATATGGTGTGCAGAGACCCTAAGCTGGAAAAAAGCTTGGCACATTTAAGGATCTGAAACATTAACTCCAGTATAGCAAATTTGGGAAAGTGGTGCAAGATAGTTAAAGAGACACAAAAGCCAGAAGTTTTTGGAACTTAATTCTTATTTCTGTACTTTTTAGTTCAGCAACTTCTTTTTATATGCATTACAATTAATTCCAAATATCCCCCCACAAATGTTGTAACAGGGACACACAAACATTAGGGAGTACATACCCATGAATAGAAGGTAATGTTATTAACTAGATGTTACTTATCTTTTCCATAGCAGATATATTTCAACATAACACTAGTTAGAGATATACAGAGAGGGGGATTTTTGTTAAGACCAAGGGTATTGCAGATTGTCCTGGTGGTTAGCATGAGTCTAGAAACTTTGTAGAATCTAGGAAGAGCTACCTTTTTAAACTTTGAAGCTGGAAGGCATCTTTCAAATGTGTCTCTTGAAGGACAAAAAAAAAAATTTGACACTGAAATATGATACAAAATCCATCAAGTTAGTTTATTACTTCTACTTTTCCTTTGAACTATCCTGTGAGTAAAAAATGCATGGGAAAAAATAAGCAGTGAAAATTTTTTAGAAATGTTAGGTTTACTCCAATTTTATATATCCAAACTTTTCTCTATATACTTCAACTTCAGCTATTATAATGCCCATTGGTCAAAATGAGTTATCAGTAAAAGCAAGATTATCAGTATTTAAGTCAATTTGATAAACATTATATATGAGAAATTAGGCTAAATATCATTCTTGAAAGAAACAAATTCTATAAAATTATGGCAGTGATTTATATCTGTCTAAAAAATGGGGGAATTGTAGAAATGTGTGAAGTACAATAAAAGAAGAGAATATAAAAAGAAGATGTTTTTGGACATACTACAGTTAATAATCAAGAAGCAATTAGTACAGCACTAGCCTAAATTTAGTCATCCATTCAACAAATGTTTATTAAGTAACTACTATTTTCCAGATACCGATCTAGGCACATGGTTAAATCAGAGACTAGTAAACAAAGATTATTGTCTTTGTGGAGGTTACATTCCATTGGGCAGAAACATTAGAAAAATAACAGATCTATTAAAAAAGTAAATTACATAGCATGTTATAAAGTAATAAATGCTGTGAAAATAAAGGGAAAGCAGAATACAAGGATATGAGATGCCAGAGAAAGTATGTGTCAGGTAGAATTTTAAATAATTAGTAAAGGTAGATCACACTGAGAGCGTACATTTGAGCAAAAATTTGGAGAGATATTAGTCATGTCTATGTCAGAGGCCCTAGGATGGGAATGTACCTGATATGTTGGGAAATGGAAGATAGCACAGTTTGACCTGGGTAAAAACAATAGAGGATGAAGACAGGTCATAGAGGACCAGATTACACAAGTCTTTGGATGCCTTTAGGAGGAACTTGGATTTAAGGGAGAGTGATTTGAGTAGTTATTGTAAGTTTTGAAGGAAAATGACATTAATATGGCTTATGTCTTAAATAATCACTATACTGTTATGCTAAAAACGGATTGTAGGGGTTAGGACACAGGAAAAAACAAGGAAACCACTTAGGAAATGTTCTGGTTAGTCTTATTTCTAAAGTTGGCTGGGCTATAGCACCAAGTTATTTATTCAAATACTAATCTAGTTGTTACTCTGAAAGTATTTTATAGATGTGGTTAACATCTACAATCAGCTGACTAATTAAGGATTACCCTCAGTAATGTCATTGGTCCTCATATAGTCAGTTGATGGCCTTATGAGCAAAAACTGAAATTTCACAGAGTAGATGAAATTCTACTTCAAGACTGTAGCATCTACTATTGTACATATGTTTATATATGTATACACATATATCTATGTTACACACACACACACACACACACACACACAATTAGTTCTGTTTCTTTAGACAACCTGACTGAAAAAGGAAGCTATTGCAATAATCCTTGCAAGATATAATGGTGGCTGGGATCAAGATGGTAATAATGTTGGTACTGAGAATCATCCAATTCTGAATTTATTTATTGGCACTGATATAGACAGGAAGTAGTCTGAGTATCATCTTCTAAAGTAATCCAGCTGAAGTCTGGGAACAATTTACTATGATACGACAGTTCTACCTTTTTTTCCTGGAGGGTAAAAGTTAGATAGTCCAGGCATTTTCTAGACCATAATTTGAAAGGCATCTACACAGAGGAGAATTTGTAGTCCTTCTCCCAACCCCCACCACCGCTGTGTGAAAGGGAAAGGGGGAGGCTGAAGGTATAACCTAAAGGTGTCAACTGTTACTTATTAAACAAGAACCTGCATACAGGATGTCAGTGATGTGATTAATCATTCTCTGGTCCAAAAAGAAGGTTGTTCATGTTGAAATTTTGATTTATGTGTGCTCTTGCATTATCTCCTAAACCCTAGCCACTTGCCAGCATGAAGACTATAATGAGTTTGGCATTTGTGCAGGACTTTAGAAACATTAAATAACTAATCCCTCCAGAATATCTTGTGTTACTATATCCTACTCTATTTTTAAGTAGAGAAAATAGAGATGATGTATAATTTGACTGAATCCTCATATTAAGTTAGTAGAGGAGTAGGAATAATCAAACATTATATTATAGAATTATTAAACATGCCTCACAGAGCCCAACTGGATGTCATAGATCTAAATAACTGAAGGTTCTAATCTTATCAGGGAAATTAAGAGGGTAGGCTCATCTTTAAAAGAGCTTTTCTTTTTTATTTACTAATGTTAACATTATCCAGTGTTCCTTGTGGCTTAGCCATAATCCTCCCATTGGTATTATACTCAAAAATTTACAACTTTTTATTGAATCATAACTTACATGCAAATTTGACTTTTTTCTTTAAAATGTTAAGGTACTTAATTGTAGAATTAAAACAAAATGTATCTTTGATATGAAGTTAAAACTCTTTGCTGTACTAGTTTGGTAAAATGCCTTGTAGCTCTCGTGTTTGGCTTTGATCTCCAAATGCTAGTAAACATATCTATGTGTCTGAAAGCTTGCAAAGCTATGTCATAAACCAAAATGTTATAGTAATAATCTATGTGAAGATGGCAGCTGCTAAGATATTAAAATAGATTTTCTTTAAAAAGCACCATGTTTTTCAAGCTGCTAACGTACCTTATAGTGCAGAGAAAATAAATTTACATAGTCATAACAGGAAAGACCATGAGGTTTTTACTGGGAAAAAAAAAAAAAAGGATCCTGGAGCATATGTTGATCTAGCTCAATTTGGGCTACTTCCCAGGTTTGGTGGTGAATGGCAATCAAGGTCAGTAGTTTTGCAAGGTAGACCGTCTAATATAAGAATTTACCATATGAATTGGGGATTTCAGATGACTTTATTGTTAGGGTAACTTTAGGCAAAACAAAACAAAAATAGAGAAAGACAAAACAAAAATAACAGACTACATCCTTTGGAAAATGACTGTGAGAAAGCTTAATTTTTCATGGATAGAGTATGAGAGAGAAAAATTTAAATGTCTTGGTGAAGTTGTGACTATGGGCTGGCCTTCACATGGGTTAGCAACCTTGTTTACATCTATTGAGGGGCCAGGAAACTTCAAGCCTTATTTTGGTTTCAGGTATCCCTAGATTGGTAGTGTCCCCTGATTTTCAGCATAACTAAATGCAAATCTTCTAGAGTAAGGTTCTCTCTGTATTCTAAGTCTTCAAATAATTTCATGAGTTCAGTAACAATGCAAAGTAGAAACTAACTAGATACCAAGGAAACAAGGCATCTGAAAGAGAAATAAGATACACAAACTTGAAAAGATCCCAGGTATCAGAACTATGAAACATAAACAAGCATAAAAATTTATATTTATAATGTTTAAAGAAGAAAAAGATAAGCTTTAAAATATCTTTAGGGTACATTAAGAAACAAAAATGAGCAAAACTGGAAAATAGTCAAATATAATTTTTTTTTTTTGAAATAAAAAAAAACTAAAAATTAAACAAGTACAATTGCACCATGAAGCACAGCTAAAGACATAATCAGTGACTGGGAAGATGGGAAATAGTATCCAAATCAACCCCTGTACCCCCCAAAAAGGGAAAACATCTTTAAAAAGTAGGAAACATGGTAGATAGCATGAAAATGCTTAATATGTCTTTAATGACGCTATTGAAGAAGATGAGATAGAGGATGGGGTAGAGGCAATGTTTGCAGAGATAACAGATTAGAATTTCTGGAGTTAAAGATAGAGTAATGTACCAATCCAGATTTTAAAAGTCCAACAAAAAGAGCACTACCTTCAAAAGACTGACAACTTCTCAAGAGATAATAGAAGTTTAAAGATAGGAGAATCATATTGTCAACATGCTAAAGGAAAGAAATATATGGAATGATAATATTAATCATTCCAAAAGAAGCGAGAGAGAGAGACAGAAACAAAGATCAGGTGTAGAACATAAAAAGAATAAAGTAGAATTACAGATCAGTACTTATATTACATTTAAAGAAGTCCAGTGTCTACTTAAAAAAGAAGACTGCATAACTTGATTAAAAAAGATTATATAATGTTCACAAGAGTCTCATCTAAAACAAACATGGAAAGAATGAGAAAAAAACGATAAAGAACATATGCTATAAAAATACTAATTAAATAAAATTGATATGGTTATACTAATATCATAACTAAACAGACCTTAAAGTAAAATTTTTTGATTGACCAAGATATAATAAACATTAATTGAAAAAATATGTGAGGTAAAACTGTAATAGCCTGCTGAAATGTAAAAGGGTTAAAGAATAATTAAAACCTGAAACTGGACAAAGGAAGTCTATAACTTAGGCCTAGTTTCTGGAACCCCTAACCACATTCTGTTAATCATGAAACTTTTAACAATGAGCTCATACGCTAACTGCCAATTTTAGCCTGTGTAACCCTGCTTGCTTGCGTGGCATGAAAAATAATCAATTGTATATAAGCTGAAAATTACTGTTTGGCTATCGCCCATGGGAACACTGGCTATTGCCCATGGGAACACAGGCAATCACCCATAGGAACATAACATTCTAACAACAAGCTTTCTGCTTCTGTACTTCCCGCTTGCACACCTGACCAGTGGGTTGACAGGTAGTGAATAGGAGAAAGATGGACCTTTGTGTTTAAGACAGAATGAGGAATGGGATTTGGGGCTTAAAAACCTTGTATCTTGGCATTTCGAGGCTGCTCCTTTGCAAGGATAGCCGCTGGCTAATAAACTGTCTCCTGGTTAAGAGCACTCAAGTTGGGTCTGGTTATTCTGGACACAACAAAACATGACAGGAAAAAGGAGAAAAAGACAAGTCATCAATCATTGTGGGAGACTTTTAAATACTTTTTTCAATAAATAATAGAAAAATTAGATTAAAATCATTAAAGATATAAAGATATCATAGACTGAATATGTCTATTCCAATGTTAGCACATAGGAAACTTTGTAAGATGCAGCTAAAGCCACATATAGAGGAAAAGTTATACACACACATACACATCCATGAGAGAGAGAGAGAGAGAGAGAGAGAGAGAGAGAGAGAGAGAAAGTGTTGAAAATCAATGAATTCAATATCCATCTAACAGTAGAAACAGAATAGGCCAAATCAAAAGTAGACATAGAAATTAATACAATAGAAAACAAACATACAATAAAGAGGAACAAAAAAATCCAAAATTGCTTTTTTAAAAACTACCACTTAAATAGTTTAACCCTCAGATTAGACTAATGATGACAAAAGAAATGGGCCCAGGTAAATGATATTAAGAACAAAGTGAGGACATTTCTCCAGAGCCTAAGAGATAATAAGGAGATATTAATAAAGATGATATGAGCAACTTTATAGTAATAAGTTTATACCTTTAGATAAAGTAGATACATTTCTGGGAAAATATAATCATCCAAAAATGATTCCTGAAAGAAAAGAAAAGGTAAAAAGATATACATAGATTGTACAAATAAATTATACCATTAATCAAAAGCTTTCCCACAAAGAAACTCCAGTTCAAGATGGCTTCATAAATGGGTTGTGCCAAACATTCAAAGAAGAAATAATTCTATGTTCTCAAACTCTTTCAGAAAATAGAGATACCCCGACCCTACAACTCACTGTATGATGCTAGTATAATCTTGACCAAAAACAAAACAAAACAAAACAAAACAAAATCTGACAAGAATATTTCAGGAAAACCAAAATAATGCCACTTTCACTCATGAATATAGTTGTAAAACTCCTAAACTAAATATTAGCAAACAAAGTCAGAAATATCTAAAAGAATACTGCTTCATCTTCTGGTAAAAACTCAAAGATGTACTGCAACTCAGTTGTGGCACTAACCACTTGGAGTTAGCACAAACACCATGGATTCAAAGAACATCACCCCAACAAGACTGCCCTTGTTACAGACACCAGCAATACTTTGGGGATTCCAGGTTTCCCAAACTCACACTTCTGACTGATTTGGCTATAAATTTGGGGGTTTCTATAAACCCTCTTCGTTTTGATAATTTGCTAGAATGTCTTAAAGAATTCAAGAAAGTGCTATACTTAACTTTTAAGATCTTCTCTCTTAACACTTTTAAGTATATAATACATTATTATTCATTCTAGTCAACATGTTGTACATATACCAGAATTTATTAGCTATATTATTTCCAAGTGACTTTTCTAATGGTCTTTTCCTTCTGTTCTGTTTCTGGCATTTGTTATTTCTCACTGGAACTAGTACTTGAATTATCTTTTGGTTGATCTATTTTTTTTAACGTTGCTCATTTTCAGTTCATTCATCAAACTCTTTAATATGTATGACTGTCCACTTTGTGTCCTTGTTCAATATTTTTCATAAAATTTTTGTGATTTACAGGATACAATTTGATATTTTTGGACTCCTTATACCTCTGGATAAAAAATTTTCCTTTATATTAATTACTTATTGGAAGCATCGATCTACCAACTTCAAAAGCTGCTATGCCTATTCATATTTTAGAAAGTTGTAACAGTTAATAGCAATAAAAATAATGGCTTATTTTTCTATAATACTTAGTCTGTGAAGTGTTCATATTTGTACTATGATATTTTATTTTATAATAGCAAGTATTATTATAATACTTTCTTTCCTTTTTAAAAAAACTTCGTTTTTTTAGAGTAGTTTTACGTTCACAGCAAAACTGAGAGGAAGGTGCAGAGATTCCCCATACACCTCTGTACCCACACATGTACAGCCTATATCCCATTATCAACATCCTCCATTAGAATGATACATTAGCTATAACTGACAAACTTAATTTGACACAGCATAACCATTCAAAGTTTATATTTTACACTAGAATTCACTCTCAGTGTTGTAAGTTTCATGAAATGAATAATGACATGAATTCATTATTGTGGTATCATACGGAATCTTTTCACTGACCTAAAAACTTGTGTTTTAACTATTCATCTTTCTCCTGTAATCATAACCCCTTGGCAACCAGTGATCTATTTAAAGTCTTCATGGTTTTGCCTTTTCCAGAATGTCATGTAGTTGAAATCACAGAGTATGTAGCCTTTTCATATTGGTTATTTCACTTAGTTACATGCATTTAAGTTTCCTCCAGTCTTTTCATGGCTCAATAGCTTATTTCTTTTTCGTGCTTAATAATATTCTGGATACACCGCAGTTTATTTATTACCTACTGAAGGACATGTTGGTTGCTTCCAAGTTTTGGCAATTCTAAATGAAGCTGCTAAAACATCTGTATGCACACTTATTTGTGGATGTAAGTTTTCAACTTCTTTGGGTAAATACCAAGGAAAACAATTTTTGGATTATATGGTAAGAGTATGTTTAATTTAGTAAGAAACTTTCAGACTATCTTCAAAAGTGGCTGTATCCTTTTTTGTTGAAGTAACTAGAGACACAAGATGTGATTCATTTTTTTTCTAATTAAAGACAGAACTGGGAGTAGGACTGAGCTCTTGTGATTGCTAGCTAATGTTCTTTCTAAATTCAAGTCACCTTATCTATGACTTTTGACTCACAAAGCCATTCTTCAGTATCTTTCAATTACTGATACTTTGGCCTCTAAGAGTTTGTATGTATGTATGTATATATGTATGTATGTATGTATGTATGTATGTATGTATGTATGTACTTATTTAATATTTAGCCTTTCCCTCTGGCCCTGTTATTCTGTCATCCTGGTTCTTGGATTCTTTCTCTTGCTTATTTTCCTTGTCATGCATGTGCCAGAAGAATGTTAGAATGAAAGATAGAAGTTTGTTCTGCTCTTTCTCCTCCTCTTATTCTTACACCACAACACAGAATTTTTTATTTATATCCACCTTGGAGAACTTGTATACTTATGCTTGTGGCTAATTAGTAATTAGATAAGGTGATTTTTTAAATTCATCTATACTAGTTGCTTTTCTTGGTTTAAAAAAAAAAGAAAACTTTTTTACCAATACATGAAATTCGGTTTAAAATAATGTCATCGAATAGTATCTCTGAAAAGCTTATATTATCCACTATCTTATTTATACTATATTTAGGTCTGATTTGTGTTTTTAAACCCAAGAGTTTATAAAAATGCATAGTAAGTACACCCAAGAGAATTAAGTTGCTACTTAAATTCATTGTGTGTCAATATCACTTCTAAATGAGCCATTTTCGTATTACCTATTTTAATATTTTAATAATCAATTGGCAGAATTTTCTTGCACTGTTACTGAAATTTTCAAACATATTAGAAGTATCAAACTTTCAACTTCAAAAGCTGCTATGCCTACTCATGTTTTAGAGATTTTAACAGTCAATAGCAATAAAAATAATGGCTATTAATTATTAGATAATTAACATTTGAATTTTAATTGCTTATTGTCAATGTACGCATCTCAAACACTTAAGATCTTTTAGTTAATTAGATGATCTTTAACATTTTCATTTTTCACTGCCAAGTACTTACACTGCATATGTTGTACGCACCAAATGATAGAAAATAAGAATTCATATGCAAGTCGTAAACCTATAACTTACTTAATTCATACAAAAGTAACACACTTTATCATACAGGAAGTTCATTAAGTAAACTTGGATTGCACATATTTTTAAATTGAAAATATGAGAATTAATTTACTGAAACCCCTATGGGAAGTAACTATATATCACAGGTGCCAAATTAGAAATCTCCAGGTTATAAGATCATAACCCCTAGAGGAATATTTATCTGTATGTTTACTTAATATCTAACAGCATGTGAAATTTATTTATTAATATGCCTGCAGGTTCCTCTCTAATCCCACTTCTCAAAGATGCACATACATAGATAGAAAGCCAGGAGGGGGTGAATTGCCCTGGAACTGTTTCCATCTAAGCTGAAAAATATGGTTATAATGTGAAAAGCAGAAGTTGCTCTCCTTCTGACCTTGAACGTTTATACACATCCAAAGTAAAATATGGGGACACCTTCAAAAGATATCTCTTCCATGGCATCTTCCTTGCAATACACGTCTTCCAATCTAAGTTAGCATCGATTGCACTCTCTTTGATTATAATTTACCTATAGGCCTTATTTTATCATCTCTTTCATTATATGTATCTCTATTTCCTTTGAATGCTGCATTGATAGAGATCTTTGGTGTGATAATTTAATTTACTATATAGTGCATAGTAAAGTGATTTTTACATTGGCTTATACTATTTAGTAAATGTATTTGGTTTGAATTGAAGTATATTTACACACGTGAAAACTTAAACATGTAAACCAATTATTGAAGGTAATGATATTAAAAAGGAAGGACAAACTTTCTAAAAAGTAGGCACAAACAATACATTTTAGAAAGTTTTAGAATGAAATTTTCCAAAGTATTTTCATTTTTCTATGGAAGCTATAATACATGATTCTATTAAATACATGGTTATCTGACATAATTTTTGTCTAAACAAAATAAAGTGTAGAATTGAAGCAACTGTCTGAATAATTTAAACCAAAACACTTTTGCTTCAATTTTCTATCTATTTAGGGTATAGCTATTGATCTGGCATGACATATCCAATGATTGCCTTGGTGTTATACTTCATTTAGCATGTATGGACTTGGCCACAATGAAAAAAATCTGCTTGAGGCCATAACAGATAGACTACATACAATACTAATACCAGATATTTGTATAATGCCTCACACTTATCATAAAAGTGCTTTTACATCAATTATTTGGTCCTCACATAAGATGAGTGAAGGCAGGGAAACTGTCAGGTAGGTAGGAGAGTTATTATAACTCACATTTTATAGTCATAAAAGAGAGTATTATATTTAGCATATTTCTTACAAATAGCTGAATATCTTGCACAAACATCTTTTGCCTATATAAATCTAATTGTTTTAAAATGAGGGTCAGGTTTGCTATATATAAACGTATTTGTATACATATGAGACTGTTATTCACATAATGTTGTCAAGTAGTAGAGTATAAAATAGACTTTTATAATTGTTAGCTTATAGATATATGTAAATGCAACATAGGAATATATGTCCTAAGAAAAGAATTGAGGAGAGTACACACAGAAGAGATGGCATCTTGAGCCAGCCGGGTCTTATAAGATGAGTTCAATAGAGACATGAGTAAGGCCGTAAGCAACAGCTCTCAAATGTAAAATTGCCCATCAGATGATAGTTTGTAGTGTGCTATAGCTTGATGGTAAGTTGCATGAGAGAAAATTATAAAAAATACAACTAGAAAAGTAGAATTGAGCTAGATCATGAATAGCTTTGAATTCCAAGGTAATGATTTTTAGCTCTTCTAGGCAATAATGAAGTTTTTAATTTTTTTTTTTTTTTTTTTTAGGGTAAAAAGGTAAGAAACATTACTCTGATTGGAGATGAGAAGAATGTTGAGAATGGAATCTTAGGGTAGTATTTTCCAAACACCTCATAGCACACATACAAAATGTTAACTTTTGCCTCATACCCTGGGCTGAACTGGCAAGGCTTCTCCTGGCTGTGGATTACCAGCTCCCCAAGGGCTGCTCCTTCTAGCCTCCCTGAAGGCTGAGAAGTTCACTATTAATTTCCCTCATGTGAACCCATTAGCTCCATCAGCAAAATGCCTGGTGTCCCTGCTGGTAAATCCTGCCTTTGGCAAAGGAAGTAGGGAGAGGAGTTAATGAGGAAGGGTGTACAACAGGGAAAAAGGAGACAAAATCAGAAAGGAAGAAGGTGAGTGCGGTATCATAAGTCAGGGGAGGAGAAACTTTTAAAGAGGCAGGAAACAGAAAGGACTTCACTACTATTGAAAAATCATATGGTTCAATTTTCACAGCCACTGTGAAAAACAATATGGCAGTTCCTCAAAAAATTAAAAATTGAACTACTATGGTCCGGCAATCTCATTCATGGGTACATATCTGAAGGAGATAAAATCAGTATCTCTAAAAGATATATTCACACCCATATTCATTGTGCATTAGTCACAATAGCCAAAATATGGAAACAACTCGTGTTTGTCAATAGGTAAATGGATAAAGTAGGTGTGGTATATATGTACAGTGGAATGTTATTCAGTCATGAGAAAAAAGGAAATCTTACCATTTACAACAAAACAGAAGAACATTGAAGGCATTACAATAAATAAGTCAGACAAAGACAAATACTGAATAATCTCTCTTATATGTAGAATCTAAAAAAACTGACCTTGTAAAAACTGAGAGTAGAATGGTGGTTACCAGGAGCTGTGGGTGGGGGAGCTGGGGAGATGTTCTTCAAGGGTACAAACTTACAACTAGTAGATAAATAAGTTTTGGAGATCTAATGCACACCATAGTGATTATAGTTATTAATACTGTATTACAAATTTCAAAGTTGTTAAGACACTAAATCTTAACCATTCTCGATATTAAAAAAAAAGGAATAAAAATGTGACTTGCTAAAGGCATTAGCTAACACTACTGTTGTAATCATATTGTGATATATAAATGTATCAAAGCCAACACATTGTATACCTTAAACTTATGTCATGTTAGATGTCAATTATATCTCAATTAAACAAAGAAAATAAAAGGAAAAATCCAATTGCACAGGACCTAAGAAGAGAGGACATTGGGTAGGATAATGTCATCCCTTGTTGCTTGTTAAAAAGCAGTTTGAGTAGCAGAGGGCTTATGGAAGACAGATTAAGCAGTGACTGAGAGGTTCTGAAGTGGTGTGTGTGGGTTACTGTTCTTATAAGAAGCTGGGTTGCGGGAGGAAGGAAAGGGATGAGCTGGAAGGAGAGACAGCCCCCTTTGGGAAATTGAGGACCTGAGCATGTATGTAGATCCAGGGGAAGATTCCAGAAGAGAAAATGGGACTAAAAACCTAAGAGAAAAAAGGAAATAACTGATGAAACAAAATCTGGGCAAATGAGAGAGAATAAAATCAAATGCATGAGAAGAGAGATTAACCTTGGTATAAATATATATCTTCCTTTTAATAGGTAGAATGGAGAAAAGTATTGATAGAGAGAGATTTTGAAGGGTATCGAAGAAATTTGAGAGTATTCTCACTCAATAGCCTTTGTTTTCTCTGTAAATTGATGTGGGAGGGATGGTAATCATTCAACAATTCCTTTTGGGGAAAAGGACAGGTGACAAGGGAGAGTGAGGTTAGGGTCAGATGAATCTATCAATCATGCTCTCAACATTGTGTTTAACAATGTGCTAGGTGCTATAGAAGATATAAAATATGTATGATGTGATTCCCGTACTCAAAGGTAAACACACACACACACACACACACACACACACACACACACACACACACAAATACCTATAAAGATAAGGAAATCATTACAAGCTAAACCGTTATTTCCTGAAAAGCATAAAAAGTCTTAAGAAAAAATGAGGGTGGGGGGAACAGAAGATATGTAGAACTAAGAAAAGCTTCATGCATTATTTGGATAAACAGAGGATCAGATTGTAGAAAGAAGCAGAGGCCAGCGTAAGGATAGCATGCACACCAGTAAGTTGAGAGATAGTCAGATAGTGGAAGAAGTGCGTGATGGGGAAAGGTAGGCAGCATGACTGAATAAACAGGAAGGAATCAGAGTATAGAGCATCTGTAGGGAAGATAGAGATGCATGAAGATTAATTAGGTATTCACATTCAGGATGGAGGATGAAGGATAATAGAGGTACAAATGTAAGCCAGGAAACTGTTGCAGCAAACCAGATGTGAGGCAAAGCAAGAGTAATGCCAGTGCCAGAATAAAGGAGAAGGGATGAATCTGAGAGATACTCTGAAGGAAGATTTGCTAAAATAATGTGACAGATTGGATATTGATTGGGAAGAAGAAAAGAATAAACTGTGCTTTTAACTTTCTGCTTCTGAGAGATAGAATAATGATGCTAAGTGCCGAAATGGAACATGTGGGAAAGCAAGGCAGTTCTGGGGTGAAGCTAATGAGTTTCAGTTTGGAGCTTTTTGAAGTTTGGGGGGATAGCAGGGAAGAGTGATTGTTAGATTTTTTGCATTTAAAATATATGGTGGGAAAATATAGGGGTTTATAATTTGGATTATCGCCAAGAGGTCATAATAAAGCCTTGGGAAAGGATTGGCTCGCTGAGAAAGTGCGTGAAGAGACAGAGAATCAGAGAATTAAGATTTGAGTCTCAACGGACATTTCCAGTTAGAAATGAGCCTGATAAGGAGGCAGAGTAAATGATCAGAAAGTGTGAGGGACTAATGAATTGACATGTTCTGAAACAACAGAGAGAAGAAAACTGCAAGGAGCAAAGGATTTAATTGCAGTAAAGGTTGTGAAGCAATAGAATTGATAAAAGTCCACCGAATTTGACAAAAAGGAGATAATTTTAAACCTTCCAGAGATCAGTTTTAGTGAAGTTGTAGAAGAGAATGGAGGCACCAGGTAAAAGAACAGTAGATATATAAATATGCTCAAATCTTTCCAAAGGAGAGCATTTCTTGGAAATTAGAATTTCTAAGAGAGTCCTGAGGAAGTGCTTTAGTGATCATTGCTGAAATTGATGGAGCATTGCACCAGACCCTGCCGGCCCCTTAACCCTCCGTCATCCAGAGCAGCTCCATTTACATTGTACATGTGTGTATTTGTATATGTTAGCGTACGTGCCTGTGTGTATGTGCGTTCACACATCTATGGATTTAGTAGTTGCATATGATCTTTTATTCGAAGAGGTGCTCGATGCTAAAATAAAATATATTTAATAATCTGCTTTAGAAGTTTGGCAATTAAAAAAAATTTTACATGAGTGCTAGAAAGGATAGTGAGTAATTTTAAAACAGGTTATTGATAACTCCCAATATGTTAGAGAAAAACTGGCTGTGGATTCATACATTTTTCATTTTTAATTTGGCCCTATTTACTAAATATGTGTGTGTGAGTTACTTAATCTTTCTTAACCTCATTTTTTTCATTTCTAAGATATATACAGTGGTGTTCACTTCATGGTGTGTTTCCATGAGACAGGAGTAAATAAGGGTACTAGTTTCTTTTTTTCTAATTTCTACTTTAATGAGTGTCATTTTCAAAAACTATGCACTCAAGTGTACAGGAAACGAAACTTCATGTTCTATAATTAAACTCAATGTCTATCTTGAGCTTTCATTCCCATTGGTAGTAAACTTGGTTTAGTCATTTGAACATTTAGTTAGGTGAACTAAACAGTTCTATGTTTTCTCAAACATTTCAGTTTTAAACCCAAGTGAATTCACGATCTACCTCTCCATATATTCCCTCCAGTGTTGCATCTAAGATCTCACAGATGCTCCTTGGCCTCAAGGTCAGGTATTTAGTCCTCAGTCAGCCTGTTGTCATCGGCATCCATTGGGATTTACCTTCTGGCCTCCTCCTGGAGCCCTTCTTGCCCTCTCTGCAGGCACCGGCTAATGTGTAAAAGTGTTCTCTGCATTTCCTGATGTTGATGTATAAATGTACAATGCTGTTTCTGCTGTGCGGCAGTGTCTTGCCCTGACCAAGAGTTTCCAATCTTTTCACAAACTATTTCTACCATATATTTGCCTTTTCTAAAATGTATTTGCCCTTTTCAGAGCCATGTGAAAATGTAAATCTCTCTTGGCAGCATGCTGAGGTTTGTACCTGTTTGGGGGACTGCCCTGAGCCCCTTCAGACCTGACACCTTGTGTCTAGTCACGGCTGTGCTACCTCTCAGGTTCTGTATTGGATACTTTAAGACCTAAAGTCCTTCTAGACGATATTTGGAAGACTCTGTGTTTGAATTTACAATCCTAACTGAGGTTTCTCCACCTATTCCATCTGGTAAACAATGGGAAAGAGGCAGCAACTGCAGTGTCTTCTCAGAAACCCACATCAATGCTCAAAGGTCACTGCTCCTGCTCCCGCTCCTCTCACAATGTTCTGTGTCCACTCCTTCTCCTCTGTCTATAGCATCCAGTGTGGAATGTGGCAAAACCTTACTTGCACCTGGTCATGTGTATTTATAAAACCTTTCTTCCTTCAGCCTAAATTTGCAGTAGGTGAAATGTCCTTGGACGTTTTGCTACGCTGGCCTTTGATGGTGCTAGATGATTCATCTTGACAAAGGCCTGTCAAGCTTCTCTAGAGAGACTGAGGCCAAGTTTGATGTCAAGTGATGGCTCAGAAGTCTTCTTTCTTGAATATTGTGTTTTTGCCTAGTTTGTTTTTACATCAAGCTACTCATACAGGCATGGCTCAAGAAGAAAATGAATTAACTCATACCTTGGAGGTTTGAAAGGTAATTACAGATCATCATAAGGACAGCCTACACCATCCTGGTCCTTTCATCCTATATTATTTGGTCCTTCACTCAAACTTTTGGGTGGAGATATTCTAATCAGATTGCTTAGTAATCATTTAAATAGAACATCTCTACTAGACTGCTTTTATTTCAGGCATTGTTCCCTGGTATAATCATTTGATATCAGGATAGCTGAGAAAACTGCCTTAGCAGCTTCTCTTAGAAAGGGCCACAGAGACTGGGAATTATTCTGAAGTTTCCTGGACTACCCCTGAAACTGTGATGGTGGGTTTCTTATTTGTTCTGTGGAACCTGCACCTCCCCCCACACACATACTTTTTTTACATGTCTTGAAGCAATATAGAGGCATCACATCACCCTCATTGTGGTATAGCCCTGAGTTCAAGTCACTCTTGTGTTCAGACTTAATTCTAAATGTCTGTAAAGTTTGTTCTGTGAGACTTCCAGCTGACTAAGGATAAAATTCCTCTGTGCACAAATTTTGTAAACCACACCGCTTATTGGACTGTACTCTCTCTCTCTCTCTGTTTCTCTCTCTCTCTCTCTCTCTCACACACACACACACACACACACACACACACACACTCTATCTCTGTCTCTCTGTCTCTCTCTCTCTCCCTCCAAGAAAGTCATGGAGAGGACATGACCACTGGTTGAACTGTAAGCTAGACCCAGACAATTAGAAGCGCCTTACTTTCTTCCCTGTCCTTGGAATGTATGTTCTGTCCACTTTTCCCACAGTAGAAGCCATTTCAAGGACATGGTCTTGAAATAATAATATGTTTCCAATGCCATCTGGACTGTGTATGTGACTGAACTACATTAGGCCTTAATGGATATAAACTTTTAAAATTTGGGTGGGTGGGTGCAAAAATCTATTTGTCTTGTGGCCATCCAAAACAAACCTTGAATGTAACTTCCACCTGCCAATTTGGAGTGATCTGCCTCTTTTTTCAGTCTCTCCTTGCTCTCCATCTATAGGGACCAATTTTGAATTTCACCTTGAGAACGGTTTCTGTCTCTTTGGGGACTAACTCAGTAGGGTTCATATTTTCTTATAGCTTTGTCTAGGATTCATAACAATTAAACTAGGTTTATAAACCCTTATTACTTAGAAGTCTCTTTTTGTGAAACGGGCATCTTTCTCCACCATCCAAATACATATATTTTTTTTAACTACTAGAGATAAAGTTCTATAAAAAGTTTTGGAACTCACTTTCCTATTGTTCCGTATTTTGGGGAGAATATTGTCATGAACTTCCTAGGTTTTTCCCTCTGGAGAACCAGTACATTCAAACCAATATGTTTCAATGCCTTTGGATTGTGTTAGGTTTGTTTAAGTCATTTTTGTAAAGACTGCAAGCCTAAGTATGTTTAAACACTGAGGATAAGGCAACAGAGGAGTGAGAGAAATAAAAGTCACTGAGAATAAGCCTCGTCCCAAAGGAATTATGCGGGCACACATTCTAGTCCTCAGATAAGTAGGCTCATTTCACAAGAAAGAATGTTTTCCTTTCTATAACTAGAAGGAAGAGGTAAAGGCCAGGGAAAAAAAATGGGAAAACAAGATTGAGGCAAAGCCAGAATGGATAGTTTCACTCACTTTTCAGAAGAAGCACACAGATCAGTATGAGCTTTAGAGTTGAACTGAAGCATTCTATATTTGGCATGACACAAATGGTAAAGGAAACCATCATCATTTTCTTCCCTGTATTTAACTGCATGGAACCAGTAAAACTAATTTAATTATGTGCTCTAGGAAATACTTGCTACTGGAAGATAAACCTATGACCAAATGACAATAGGCTACTTATTGAGACTAACGGTTTACTCATCAAGTCTCAATTCTGGAATTGAGACTTGCTGTGCTGTTCTTACTAATTCAAAGCTACTATGTCATAAGCTCAACCCAATCCCAATCAGTTCTCCAATTTCAATATCCAGCTTATAATCACCCAGTCTAGACCATAAAAAGCTATAATCATCTTCCCTTAAATCCCCATCTAGAGGTGCAACTGAGATTCTGTCAAAGTGATGTTAGCCGTTATGCAGTAGATCTAAGAAAATTAGCTTTGCTTTATCAATAGGTCCATCTTGTGGTCTTTTAGGTAGTTGGTGGTCCCTCCAAACTGGATTTCAATTGCTCCTTTAGATACCTAAAGGTAACTAATTTAAGTGATTCTACATATAAAGTGTTCATTGACCTAAAGTTTTCCCCAATAATACTTACATGTATAAATTACATAGTAATGGAAATATGGCTCAAAAGAATTAAGCAGCAATGCATTTATGAATAATATTCAAATATTCTGAATTTCCTCATAAGTCCTGATCATTATTATGATCTATTTCTAGGCTTTATACATAAAAAGACCTAGACATGTGCCTAGGTCTCCTTATTGGGATGCTATTTAGTCTACAATTACTTCCTCTATAATTTTGGGTAATTTGCCTATCTTTGTCAGAGCTTCATTTTCTTCATTAATAAATTGGGGGTAATTACTATACCATAAAGGTAAAAGGAGAATTAAAGGGGTTCATATAGGG
>NW_006436288.1:3914231-3931731 GCF_000325575.1 Pteropus alecto
ATTCTACAATAATCCTTAGCATATGGTACAAATATAATCAGTGTTGGTTCTATTCTTCTTTTTGTATATTTCCTCCTTTAAACTTCGATTTGTGCCATATGCTGACAATAAGAACAATAAGTTCTAATTTTTCTATATTGTTGGTCAGTGAATCTTCACATTCTCACCACCCAGCAAATATTCCACTGTCATTAAGGTGATTCTCACCATGAGAAGTGAAGGCAAAATTTCAAGAGCGACTGAGGGAAAAGCAATAAAGTGTTCTGTGGCTCTTTGACTACTGGGAAATAGCACCTCTACCATTTTAATTTAGTTAGGAGCTATAGAATTTACTACTCTTATGGTAGTTGATATTTCCTATAACATGTAGTATTACTCATAAAAACTAAGAATTTAGATTACATATGACTTATCAAAAACGTAAAATTCAAATAAAGAATCTAATCTGTTTCTGCATATAAATTCTAATTCTTCTTGATTTAGCATGGGTTAATAACCATTGGAAAAAAATTGGATGTTGCCATATTTTTTAATTCAATTTTAGAATGTTTTTCATAGCTGTAAATTCCCTTTCTTTCTCTCTCCATCCATTTGTATCCATCTTCCTCTTTCTGTCAAACATATCTGTGCCTGTACACACACACAGACACACACACACACACACATACACACACACACACAAAACTGGTCTTTCTTCTTTTCTATGTTTTCATGTCACTGACTTTTACAGAATCTATGCTTAGTCAGTCTGGACAACAGCAATCTAAAGACAGATTCCATCATGCTCCTATCTGTTAGAACCTGCAGTGCTTGCATTTGGATTCAATATCTAACAATAATGTGGTATTTTATAAACATTAGTGAGGATGATTTTGCACTGGTCAGCAAAGGTAAAAAACTAGGTGCTGTGGGAAAACAAATAAAAAAGGAATTGGATCTGTCTCAATAAATTGCACAAATTGTAAATATCCTAAAGATGCAGCCGCTTACTCTGGCGTAGGAAAATAAAGCCGACAATTATGCTTCAGAATGAATAGGTGGGTATTACGATGGCTAAAAATTTTCTTTACAAACATCTTTTTCTTAAGTATGGCACTGTATTTATTTATTAAACAAAGTTTCTGTTTCATATGTCTGTTCAATTCTTCAGGTATTATTTTAATAATGCCAATTAAGATTTACATTCAAGTCATGCTTTTCTATTCTGGTTTGTGTCTGCAGATACACTGTTCCATCAATTTAAACATAATTATAGAATAATCTTTCACAAATATTATAGTTAATAACATTAGGGCATTTATAAATACTGGTTCTTAATTTATACACATTAAAATTTCATTTGAAATGAAAGAACCTTGACTATTTGAACATTTTTAATACATTCTATAGGTTTCCTAGCACAGTGTGCCCCAAAGCCCTTGAATTGGACATGTTTGGTTGGGATTATATGGCCTGGACAAAGTCAGAAGCAAGGAATTATTTCTGGCTTTAGCAAGGCAAAACTTAGTTTGACTATGCGCTACGTATTCCTCTTTGGTTTTAGAGATCATAACCTGACATTTTATTCATACTAGGGTCTGAACAGAGTTTTGTCTAATGGGAAAAGTGACAAGCAGTTTAAGTTTTACAAGTACATACTGTCATGCAGAAACTCTATGTACAGAAATTTGCCATTTAAAAATTGATAATTCAGGACTTTGTTTTAACATGAATTAATAAAATTATCACATCAGAGAATTTTTATTCTTCTCATTAAATAGAAAGTCCTAAAAAGCTGCTCCTTAAATTAGCACTCAGGGCAAATGTAATCTCTGGTTATTTTATTCATAGTTGTGTAAGTTTCAACAAATGTGAATGTGCAAAGTAAACTTATTGCTGTATTTTGAGTAATTGTCTCTTATTCTTGAATCTTTTCCAATGTTTTATCTACATCAATCTTTTTATTTCTTTATGTCAGTACTTCTCAGAAAATATTATAAAACAAGGTGTCATCAACCAACCAAAGAGAAGACATGTGTTCTGTTGTTCAACATTGGGGAGGGAAATCGGTAGAACTTACTGTTTAGAACAATGTGGTCTAAGGGATTAAAATGTTATTTATTTCCCTTTATGTCTTTAAAATAATGTTCTGCACATTAAACCAAAACTTAAGAAACTTTATACAATGTTCAATTGTTAATGTTAGTTTGGATCAACCAACCAAAGAGAAGACATGTGTTCTGCTGTTCAACATTGGGGAAGGAAATTGGTAGAACTTACTGTTTAGAACAATGTGGTCTAATGGATTAAAATGTTATTTATTTCCCTTTATGTCTTTAAAATAATGTTCTGCACATTAAACCAAAACTTAAGAAACTTTATACAATGTTCAATTGTTAATGTTAGTTTGGTTAAATTTTCAGTAGATATATTATTTTTAAGCATTTGGTAGTTATAGAAGTAGTGTGATTTTATAAAATGTGTAGGACTAGATATTTTTCACGACTCACATCTGCTTTCATAACACAAATCAAAGGATAATTAAATTCAATAAACATTTACTTCATCAATGTCTTTTTAGAAATATACTTATTTCTACAAAACAAAATATAACCATATTTCTATAAAAATATCCTATGGTAGCTATGCAACTTAATCAACGTATTTTAACTTCATATGCTATAACTTTGATTTTTTGTACTACCTAATGCATAACTAGATTTTTTTTTCCTAGTCATCTTTCTGACCTATATTTTCATATTCTCTTGGGAACATCGATCTTTTTATTGACAAGTGAAAACACCAAAACATCGCTTCCAACTTTATGCACTTAATTGTAATGTCATTTATTGATAAGTGACCAAATATCAGGACAATCCCAGTTTGTACTTTTTGTTCCACCTTAATTATCAATTATGCACCTACTCCCCTTTCACAAATGTTCTGGTTTCTATAATAAGATTATCTATTTTGACCCTGTTAGGACATCATCAAGATGAGTAAGATTCATATATTATAACAGAAATTCTCCCTCTTCCTCTTTCTAGAATTTTTCTCATTTTTCTCTTTATAACTAGGCTTCCTGCCTACTTCCAGTTGTGAGTAAACATAGACATAGATAAACATTGTTGATGCATGACCTTTGCCCAGATGTGATAGTAGGTAGACGACACTGCATTGAGTAAATGAAGAAACTGCTGCTTGGATCAGCAGTCACTTAAGAGGAAAGATCATTTCTCCTTTCTTGCTATTTAGCCAAGCATTTACTGTGGGGATTTCCAAAGACCAAGTATTAGGGTTTCTGTCAGAAAGTTGATGGTCATACACACATATCTAGAAAGCAAATAGTTTGAAGTCAAAGGGCACAACTCATTGCATTTATTCCATACATGTTGTTAATTTAAGGTGTGCTTTCTATTTCAAAAGGTCAGGAAATATCAATTTGATAGCTCATTCTTGTTATACCTAATATTTTCTTTACTTTACATGCAAACACATCCAAGAACCCAAAAGGGGCAAGGGAAAATCATGTAAATTGACTGATCTTTGTTCAGTGCAAAAGCTGAGCTTAACAGCTCTGCTCATCCAACTTCACAGAGAAATCAAATATCACAGAAAGTTTTGTCTTGCTGAATGGACTTTCTGACCTTACTATTGGATGACAGAAAGATATAATGAAGCGATGAGAACTAAGTACAGAGATCGTATGCTCTGGTTATACAAGCCCCTTACCTTGTGGTTACCTTCAATGGTGTGTTGGAGCTGGCTATTCTTGGCTCGGGAGAACAAATTGTGAACCCCTTTTACCAAGTTTGAATTCAGTGATGTTATATTAGTCACATGAAATCAAGTTGGTATGAATATTTATTCAAAATACATTGACAAATGCTATGAATCAAGGATTTCTTTTTCCTTAAGGAGACAATTTTAAACATTCACCAGAACACTAGGTTACGTCTCTCATTATTCTAAATTTAATGATTATTTTAATTAGCTGTATGATATTTATGACTGATAATTTGTATTTAATAGTGGGATAGGATACCTATACATTGTCCTATATTGTTTATGGATATTTTCCTTTGTACTAGTGGGATCATTCCATTCCTATTATTTTGCATCTCTCTTTTCTCACCTAATAATACATCTTGGGGGATTTCCTGTCAGCACACGCAAATCTACTTCATTTTATGTTAACAGCTATGTTACAGACATTTTATGGCTTCACCAAAGTTTATTTACCCCAGTCCCTTTAGATGAAAAAAAAAAATAGTTAGTTTCCAGGTTTTAGCTATTATAAAGAATGCTGCATTGGCCACTTTTTCACATTCTACCCTTGTATAAGCCGCCTTTATATTCCTATAGAAAGTGAAAATGTTGAGACTAAATGTAGGCACATTTTAAACTTTGAGAGGTATTGTTAATATACATTCCTAAACATATAGGTACAATTTAGGATCATTTAAAGTACCCTTTGAAACAGTAACTGTTTTCTTCTCCTCTCTCTATCCTTCTTCTCCTAACCTACTCCTCCTCTTCCTTTTTCTTTAATGACAGGTTACATCAGATTGAAAATGCACTGTTAGGCATGCACTTTCTATCCTTTCGAACAGATATTTCTAGTAGCAGGATAAGATAACAAAGATGAAAATGTCAGTATTCTCTTAAATTTCAACAAATAATTATGAAGTGTTTATCTATGTATCAGGCACTACGCTTATAAGATTCTGGGCCCTTAATAGATTAAAAAGGCAGACCTGTTCTCTGACCTCATGTAGCTTACATCTAATAGAAGAGCCAAAGCAAAAGGAGTCAAGTGTATTTAACAATCTATCCACTTCATACATTTGTTCGGCCATTCCTTCTGTAACACTTTTGTCTACTTTTTTAAACTGGTTCTAAACCAGTTGCTCTCAGATATAATTTCATCCTTCACCATCCTGGGAATTCCCTTTTCTTCTTTTATGTACTGAATCTCATCTTCCTCCTTCTTAATTCTCTGCCTCGCCCCCACCATTTTTTGATATAGTACATCCTCTAATACCTTTTTGAGAAAAGTACATGGAAAATACATTTTTTAACACTTGATTAAGATGTCATTATTTTATATTTTTTGTATCCTAGCTTGAATAAGAATTCTAGTTGGAAGTAAATGTCTCTTACAATTTTACAGAATTTGTTCTATTTTTTTTTAGCTTTCATTGTTGTTGAGTAATCTGATCAGTACCATATGACCTCGATTTTCTCTCTTAAAATTTAAAGACATTTTTCTTTATCCTAAGTATTCTGCAATCTCTAAATAAAATTTTTTAGAGTGGATGTTTTAAAATTTATTTTCCAGAGCATTTGGCAGATCATTTCAATCTGGAAACTCACATTTTTCAATTCTAAAAGCTGGAGTACCAAGAGTGGGCCAGTAGAGCAGTCTTCTTCAGGGAAGGCAATGAGGAAGTGTTTAAAAAAAATTAAAAATAATATTAAAACTGACTAAAAGACACTCTGTTTTGATTACCAAGTGCCAACAATTCTCTCCCCAAATCTCTTATTAGTCTAGAGTCTGAACAATTGCTGATACTGTTGTTTTAATAATATATATGTAACCTTCAAATTAGCAATTTGCATTACTTATATTAAATACCATATTCTGTATGTGAAGAAATTTTAATTATACAGTAAACTCCCTCCCTCCCAACATGTGCAGATGTAGCTATACTCATCTGAGAGTAAGTTTATAAGGGTTTAGAACCTGGAGTTCTCTTTGGGTGTAGTTTCTGTTTCCAGTCCCTACAATAGTAAATATTCCTGTAATTAAATGGTAGATTCAAAATAAATAGTGATGGAACAGTTATTGTAAAGATGAAAAAAATGGAACTTAAATTACTTCAATCCTGTCATTCATGTAACCACTGAAATTTTTAATTTGGAGTTTAAAATATTTAAAAGTGAAGTAGAATGTGACATGTGAGGTATAATATTTGTTTTGTAAGCACAGATTTAAGTTCATATGCAGTATTTTACTAAATTTAAATAATCTCTGGTGCTTGACATTTAATCTTTTTAAATTGTTTATGTTAAAGTGAAATGAGTTAAGAAATGATTACTGATTCTTACAATATATTATATATACACATACACATGTATATTTATGTATATGTGTGTGTGTGTGTGTGTGTGTGTGTGTAAAGTACTAAGGATAGTGAGGATAGTAATTATAGATTTTTTTCCCTTTAAAGTTTTCTTCTGCTCCCTACATTGCATCTGTTTCATTAGTAATTATTTCAAACACTGGGTTTGGTCTTGTTTTTCTTGTTTGTTTTAGGTTTCCCTAAATTGTGTAGTCATCTTTGTCTCTTTATTCATGTTTAAGACTGAAGTACTAAAAAGCCAATTTTAAAGTAAGTATGTATAGGTAGAGCTTATTTTTTGTTGGTCTCAGAGAAGGATAGTTGACTAAAAAACAAGCTGTTTTGTCAGTGATCTCAAATATGTATGTCTGTGGCCATTTCTCCTAAGCTAGTCAATTTCTCCAAATAGGACTCCTTTAATTCTTTGTTAGTGGCAGTGGAGAAATAGAGAGGCGAGATGTGATATGATCAGCTAGTTTACTGAAAGCTTCAAGTATGAAAGGGGTTGCTGATCTTTTTTGCCCGATGTCCTTAATGTTAGAAAACTCTCATTCCAGTGCTCCAGAAATTTTCTTGTCATCTGCCAGGCTGTGTAGTCTAGTAAGAAACAAATCTGAAGTCTAACTGCTTATACACATTTCTAATAATCCAATTCAATCCAATTCAACTATTCTTCCAGTTTCTGAGTTCTGTAGTGTGAATAGACTTGCTCCTCACTGGCTTCCCTTCCTGCAGACATTTAGCTTTCAGCATCCTCAACTCTAATTCAACCATGGCTCATCAATACTCTCATCTTCAAAATTTTGTTGACACCATTCTCTTACTAGAATCTCTTTTCCTTTTTCTAGCTCTGTGTGTGTGTGCGTGTGTGCGTGTGTGTGTTGTCACTTTCACTTTATGGATTATTGTAACATAGGAATGACAGAGATCTTGATACAGCTCTTTCTGATAACGTGCCCAGGCAGACAGAGCTCAGCTTTCAGTGGACATGACCAGCTTTCAGGAATGGTAGGGTAGGTGGTGCTATAGGAAATAAGGATTGTAGAACATGCATACATATCCCTTTCAGAACTGTATCTCTCCTCTTAAAATTCTCTGCCATAGAAAACATTTTCCATTTAACTGGAGAAAATCTTTCTTAACTTTTTTAGGTTTATTTGTTTTTGTTGTATGAATGATGTGTAATTTGCTTTAGGAAATTTGACAAGTGAAGAAATTTATAACTGGGTGTTGATTCTTACGTTCTTTGTTCCCCACGACTTTGATTGCATGATATACAGTCTTTCATAATAATTTTCTTATTATCACTATATTTTTAGTATAATTTATATTTATTGTAAATACTAATTCAAAAGAGTGCACATATACAATTTAAAAACAAATAATAAAATAAACCTCCATGTAACCATTGCGTAGCTTATAAATCAAGAGAATATATTTTTGTTATTTTATTGGCCAGATTATAAACTACTTAAAGCTGTATAATATTGAATACTTAAGTTTGTTAGGTATTTTACACTTACATGTATTGTTTAATTTAAACCTCAAAACAGCCATATGAGGTAAGTACTAAAATGAGCCCCATTTTACATAATAAGAAACTGAGGCTTAGAAGATAAGAATTTTGATCAGTTAATAAGTGACAGACACATGAAAATTATACTAACAGACCCATATACACACACACTCACACACAGGAGGCAAAAGGCAAAACCAATTATTTGAACAGAGAGAATTTAATATAAAGAACTGTTACCTAGATATAGTTGTTAGCTAGGTAACTAAAAGTGAAAATGAATATTAAATTGTCAAGGAAGCAGTAACTGTAAGAACCAGCTACCATCCCTAGAACTGAAGGAACAAAGAAAGATATTAAAATTTTATAATCTAGAAATTTAAGAAAAGGTCTCTATGGTTCCAACATCCAAACCTCTGAGGGAGAGGCTCTGCTCAGCTGGTTTCAGTGTCTCTGATCATAAAGGAGTGGTCTTGTTGGCCTGGGACCCAGAACTCAGGTGCTAGTGTCTCTTGGTAGTGTTGATGAGGTAAGTTCTACAATGGTTAAAAAACTGCACATTGAATTCTGCTGCTGTTATGGGCTGGATATTCGGCTATGGGGGTGAAAATGTGGCTCGAGTGATGCACGAGAACTACACACAGACAGCTGACAGGAAGTGAACAGAAAGAGGCAAGGAATATTTCCTTCTTCTTCCTCCAGACTCCTAGTCCCCCTCTATCACCCTCTGTTGGCAGAGTCAAACACGGCGCTACTTGGCAAAGCAGAAAGAAGTGTGGCCAAGTCGGCTTCAGTATCACAAAGTTGACAATAGAAGGATGAACTGGCATACTGGTACAAAAGTGTAATTTGTAATTGAGATAAAAATTTGCACAAAGCGATGCGCATAAAGTGTGTTCAGACCAACAAATTTTGACAAATGTATGTATACACATGCAGCCAATATCCTAAACAAGATACAGATTATTTCCATCGCCCCTCACCCTTTGTGCCTCATTTTAATCATTCCTACCTCCCACAGGAAACCAACATTTTAATTTGTATTATTATAGATTTGTTTTAACTGCTTTTGAATCTTTTATAAATGGAACTAATATTATATATACTTTCTTATATTTGTAATTTTTGACCTGCTTTTTTTCTTCATTTTTAAGACACTAGTTTAATTATTATTTTTTATGAATATCATTTCTGGGTTGTTGGTTTTTTTTTTTTTGCTACTGTTACTAATATGTTAAACATTCTTATTTTTAATTTCATTATACAATGAATATCTTCATCTATAAATCTTACATTCATAGAATAGATTCCTAAATATGGAAATATCTATTATTTTTAGATTTGGTAAATATAGTCAAATTGCCTTATAGAAAGGCTAAACTAGAGCATAATTCATTATTATTTTAATATAGGAGGATAACATTTATTAACCAACACACTAAAAGAGATTAAGTTACTATTATTATCTACAAATGGATAGTAGAGCATAGCTCTACTAAATTTTATGAAAGATAAAAAGAAGAAGTCAGGTATCTGAAGTTCTGTTTATTGGATGCTCTGTGTGAAAGTGCTGAGTGGCTTGTTGATGAGTGGACCATATAAAAACACAGGTGAGTCTTTATCTTTTGAGTTATGTCAAAGAAAGTGTTTAAATACATGAAATTGTCAGTTGCAAGACCAACACCTAAAAATGGGTTCACAATAGTTATAAAAAGTCTTCAGATGATCTGACCTTGACTTAGCTAGCTCCTATTTCCACTATTCACTAAATTAACACATTACTGGCTGAATGTATTCTGTGCTTATTCAACTGCCTTTTACACTGTTGTGTTTAAAAGTTGTTTACTGATGAAATAATTAGATGTACAGAGGATTCTGTTTAATGGAATCCCTCTGGGATATGGTGACTTGAATCTATTAACCAGCTTACATAGTGACAAAGAGCCCTGAAAAATAACATATTAAAGAGGCTTCTTTCACTTTATATTTCCTCATCCAATTCAAATTTTAAACCTGTAATAAGTATACTGAGAATCCAGATGAAGAAGGTATTTTATATATAAAGATCTTGGCTAACTTTCAGTAAATTGTTCTTTGTTGATTTAATAGGAGCATAGCTCCTTTTTGACTTTCTGTTTGGTCTCTTGGGACTAAGCTCTATGGAGATTACTTGAACTCTCAAGTTCAGAGCTCAAGTGGATCTTGTGTGTAAATGAAAAATCACATAGAACAATGTGGTTTTGGAGTCCACTAGGGAAGAGCCCTGAGCTCAGAATTAGTTACATCTAAACAAGCCCTATGAGAGACCTCCTAAGATGGCACAGTGACCCAATGCTGTGACTTGTGTAGGTTGGAGAGACTGGTTTGTCGCTTTAATAGGGAATAATGAAAGTTACCAAACATAACACACAAAAGCTCTAGGAAACAGTTTTCCCTGAAGAGATCTGAATACCATGGAAGTTTATACAACATCGAATTCTAAATAATACCTTTCATCTTTCAAACTAAAAATAATTCTTCTTACAAAGATTTTTTTTACATAAAAACATATATTCAATTTACATTGGTGAAAGTAAAAATATTATCATGAACATATTTTGTAATTTGAAATTTAGCATCTTATTTACCACTTTTTATACTTATTATTTCACCAATGCACAGGACTGGAGCAATGCCAGACTCAAGGTTGGCACCTAATACATATTTGATTGATAGGTAGATTGATTGATCTTGTCAACCAAAGAAAACTACTGCTAATACTTTACTTAAGATATCTTTCAAATAAGACAATTTATTCCTATAATATCAGTTTTACCTCCAATTAAAAAAAGTAAATGTCAAGGTTACTGAAAAGTAAGATTACTTTTGGTTCAAAGGGAGTTGTAATTTTATAAATAACACATTCCAAAAATTATGCAAAGAAAAGTGGAATGATTTAGTTTGCCCTGTTCATTAAGTAACAATCAAGATAAATTCTACATTGGTCCAATAGATAAATAGTTATTTGCTATAAAGTTTTCCTTAAAAGAAAATTGAGATTGAAATGAGAATTATGTATATAAATAAATCCTGCTTTATTGTGAAACATATATTTAGTAAAAATAGCTAGCAAGGCCCATACAAATCTATGTTAGAGAACTGTTTTGCTCAGTGTATTCATAAATCATCAGGAATTGGAAGTTAAAATTAAACTTAATAATTTAACAGATAGTATAAAATAAGAACATATAACAAGCACAAAGAATGATAGAGAGAAAATGAAAGCAGTATTTCTATGATGAAAAAACACATGCATAAATTGATTGGATCTGCTTGGTCTATTCCAGCTGGTGCCAGCACATTTCATATTATGATGATGTGCTGTAATAAAAACTTTGGAATATTTGGGGTATTCACCTAGGGCTCTTTCCTCTCCTTCCTTTACATAATTCTGATTTTGACTTGGTCTGCGTCAGTAGTCTGGATTTGATTTTGGTAGATGTATAAACAAGACATTCATTTTGTAGGGTTGAAGATCTACTGAAAGAATTTAATATAGTGGAGGATCATGCCCCAATTTGCATTTTAGAATAATTTGCATTATATTATGGAGGTGGATTATAGGGTAGCCTCAGGCAGATTGACCAATTAGAAAGTTATTGTAATGCTAGAGGTGATAAGGACTTGAACTAAAGTAGGTAAAAAAGGAATGGAGGAAATGGAATGAATTTAGAGTTTGTAAGTGAAAGTATTTACAAACTGGGTACCAACTAGAAATAAGAAGTGAGAAAAAAAGAGAGTATTCTAAGATGATTAAGGATTCTAAAATAAATGTAAGCAGGTTTCTGTTGGTTTGGGGGGGGTGGTGTGTGTGTGTGTGTGTGTGTGCGTGCACACATGCCTATTTTGTATACTGAGGTATCTATTCCAAGTTCCTAGAATAGTGCTGGCACATAGAAATTACTCTGATTACTGGTCAAGATGGCAGAGTAAGTAAACGCCGTGCTTGCCTCCTCTCACGACCACTTCAAAATTACAACTAAACCGCGGAACAACCATCGCTGAGAATTGCTGAAAGTCTAGCTGAATAGAAGTCCTATAACTAAAGACTTGAAGAAGAAGCCACCTTGAGACTGGTAGGAGAGGCAGAGACACAGAAGAGGCTGGTCCATTACTCATGTGTGACAGCTGAGAAAAAGGAGGACTATCTTGGTGGAATGAGAGGTCTTAGCCCCTCACGGAGCCCCCCAGCCCAGGATTCCAGTGCCAGGAAGAGAAGTCCTCACAACATCTGGCTGTGAAAACCAGAGGAGACAGTGGCTTTGTAAGGTGGAGGGTGGCTGGAATTCCTTTTAAAGAGCCTGCTCACGAACTTACTTGCTAATGGACCTACTCACTCTGAGCTCCAGCACTAGGGCGATTGTTCAAAAAGTGCCAGGGACATATGAGGAGGAACTTAGTTGTCTGACTTCAGGGCGAGGGTGGGAGGGGCAGCTTTCTCCCAGACAGAAGTGCTGGTAGAATCCATTGTTCCTTTGTTGAGCCCTTTCCCCTCCTCACTTGCAGATCCAGGTGGTTGCCATATCTGAGTTTCCGTCAATCTGGCTAACACTGATCACCTTGCCCTGGTGATTCCCTGAGACCTCACCCCTCCCAACTTGTGGGCTCACCCAAGCTGCTTCTAGATTTCTTTTCCATACAAATGGCCTATGTTGGCTCATGCTGCAAACTTTCCTAAAATCTTTTAAAGGTTCACAAAACCCAAACAATCAGCATCTGGCTTCAGTGTTTCCCATACCTCTTGCTGAGTAACCCCAAACTCAGCACTAGCGGCAGCCAGCCAGTTTTGTGGCTTGACCTCTCTAGAAACCTCTAAGCCCAATGCAGGTGGAAGCTATCTGTGGATTGCTTGGTGGCTCTTGCCAGGTGGCTCAAGGAAGGGCATAGGCTGTGGCTAAACTTGGTCTGTGATGGGGCCCCTCCCAGAAGGCCCTGGGGCTGGCATTCTCAGTGGGAAGCCCTGGACCAAGCTGGAACACCACCTGGAGCTGCACTCGAGAACAACACAGTCAAAGGGCAGACTGGGCAGACACCAGAGTCCTGCTAAAGTGAATCCTGCTGTGTAGAGCCAGCCCCTCAGCAGCTGGTCCTCATAATAAATCATCCCAAGGGACAATCTCTCGCACTGACATGCAAATAGCAACCAAAGCTCAACTATAATAAGAAGGCACACACCACAGATACAAGGGATATACCTGGAGCACCTCGCTCAGGTGACCAGGGGAGACTGTGCCACAGGATCCCATAGCACATGTAGTACATAAAGCAGCTCGTTAAGACCAGGAGACATAGCAGCATTACCTAACATATAGAAACAAACACAGGGAGACAGCCAAAATAGACAAAAAACATGCCCCAAATGAAAGAAAAGCACAAAGCTCCAGAAAAAGAACTAAACAAAATAGAGACAAGCGATCTAACAGATGCTGAGGTTGAAACACTGGTTATAAGGATGTTCAATGAACTTAGGGGAAGCATAGATGAACTCATTGACAACTTTAACAAAGAGATAGAAAACTTAAAAAGAAGCAGTCAGAAATGAAAAATACAATAACTGAAATGAAGAATGCATTAAAAGGAATCAACAGTAGATTAGATGAAGCAGAGGACTAAATTAGTGATTTAGAAGATAAAGTAGCAGAAAATACCCAATCAGAACAGTAAAAAAAAAAAAAAAAATTAAAAAAATGAAGTTAGTTTAAGAGGATTCTATGACAACACCAAACCTACCAACATTCACATCGTAGGGGTATGAGAAGGAGAAAGAGAAAGCAAGAAATGGAATATCTATTTGAAGAAATAATAACAGAAAACTTCCCTAACCTGGTGAAAGAAATAGATATATAAGCCCAGGAAGTGCTGAGAGTTCCAAACAAGATGAACCCAAAGAAACCCATACTAAGACACATCATAATTAAAGTGTCAAAGGCTAACAACAAAGAGAAAAATCTTAAAAGCATCAAGAGGAAAGTAGTTGCCTCCAATGGAGTTCTCATAAGTTTGTCAGCTGATTTCTCAACATAAACTCTGTAGGCCAGGAGGGATTGGCATGAAATATTCAAAGTAATGAAAAGTGAGGACCTACAACCAGAATTACTCTACCCAGCAAAGCTATCGTTTAGGATAGAAGGACAGAAAAGAGCTTCCTAGATAAGAAAAAGCTAAAAGAGTTCAGCAACACCAAGCCAGTATTATAGGAAATGTTAAAGGGACTTCTTTAAGAAGAAGGAAAAAAAGATAAAAAATATAAATAACAAAGTGGCAATAACTACATATTTATCAACAATTACTTTAAATGCAAATGGATTAAATGATATAATGAAAAGATTGGGTGAATAAATGGGTAAGGAAACAAGACCCTGACATATGCTGCCTACAGGAGACTCACTTCAGAGCGAAAGACACATACAGACTGAAAGTAAAGGGATGGAAAAAGATATTCATAAAAATGAAAACAAACAAACAGAAAAAGCTGAGTAGCAGTACTAAAACCAGACAAAACAGACTTTATAACAAAGGCTATAACAAGGGACAAAGAAGGACCCAGGAATCTTCTTTCTGGGTATTTATCCAAAAAAACCCAAAACACTACTTTGAAGGGATATGTGAATCCATATGTTTATTGCAGCATTATTTACAATAGCTAAGATATAGAGGCAGCCTTGTTGTCCATTAATGGATGAATAAAGAAGAAGTGGTACATATATAAAATGAAATATTACTCGGACATAAAAAAGAATGAAGTCTTTCGATCCGCAGCAACATAGATGAACCTAGAGGGCATCATGTTGACTAGAGTAACTCAGACAGAGAAAAGCAAATGCCATATGATTTCACTTACATGTGGAATCTAAAGAACAAAATAAACAAAACAAAAATACTCATAAATACAGAAAACATTTTGAGAGTTGCCAGATGGGAGGGGTATTGGGAGGGATGAATGAAAAAGGGGAAGGGATTAAGAAGTCCAAATTGGTAGTTACAAAATAGTCATGGGGATGTAAATGATAGCATAAGGAGTATAGTCAATATTATTTTATTAAATATGTATGGTGTCGATTGGCAGTAGATCTATTGGAGCGGTCACTTTGTAACTTTATATAAACATCTAATCATCATGTTGTACACCTGAAACCTTTGTTATTTTATACACTATCTTTGGGTTGCTTCATATAATTAGAGTTCCAATTATCACCTGCATATGGTTGACCCCTAAATTATATATCATCTGTTCCTTGAAGTTTTAGATTTCCAATAGACCTGACTGTATTAGTATATCTTAATAACATATTTGCCACATCTAAACTTAACATCTCCCACAAACTTACTTTCTCCTTTATGTAGATACTATCTTAACTGATGGCCTATCCAATGCACAACATTTGATATTAGAGAGTGATTTCTTGTGATTGCTCCTTCACCCTTATCACTCACCACATGCTGAAATTTCTACTATCAACATCTTGGCTTTGTTGCCTCCTTAGCAACAGTTGCTGCATTTCTAGTCCAGGTCTCCATTATCTACGAACTATGGGAAGAGCATCCTAACCATGACTTTTATCTGTAGTCTTTTCCACATTGCTCCTCTTCCTGACCATTTATTCCATTGTCATCCTCTCACTCCCCACCACCCAGAGCACAGCTATTCCATGGCCAATACAACAGGGCATCTAAAGCTCTCTATGATGTGACCTGGGTCTTCAATTGTACCTTTATCTTTTGTTACTCTCTACCTTGATTTCCACATTGCTACAACCTACATTGCTTATGATCCTCACAAAGCTGATCTTCAGATTTGCTTATAGTTTCCTTGTTGTAAAACTACTTACCACTCTTCACATAGGTCAGATTTCAGGTATCATCACCAAGACAAATTTTCAACCCATTCATTATATCCCAGATTTGTTGGTGCCCTTTCTCTGTATTTCCTATAACATTCTTCATATAACTCTATTTCTTTATTCACCATATTCAAATATGTAATATACACACTCACATGACACACCCCTCTTTATCCATTAGAGTGTAAAGAAGGGTAAGAGTTGTTCATTGTCTTTGGAAATTGATATAGTGACTAAGACACAGAGAGGCTAAAAAACATTAGTTGAAAAATCACATGATTAAGTGAATATATATTTGCAGTTACTAGGGCTTTGGGTAAACATTCTGCCAAAAATACCAACCAAACAAAAATCTTTTTTGATTACTCTATGATCTCTGCCCTTTTACAATAAGAGCCTCATTTCTTGGCTTCTGCTTTCATTTCATGTTAAGAGCCTCATGGTTGCTGAAGGTCTTAAAGTCAGTAGGAAGAGCAGCTAGGTAAAGGAGATGCTCATGTGGACTCCTAGGGATATGTTCTGGCCCTAAAAGCAGCAACATTGAAGGAAGAAAACATTTGTTAAATCCTAGTGTATATGGATGTGTGTTAGGTATTTTTGTGTGTATTTTTCACGGGGTGAATTGAGAGAACTGCAGGATCACAATCACACTCCTCCTAGACTATTGCCTTCCTGTTTTACCAGGAAACAAGGTTCATGAATGTTATTTGTTTCCTTTTGATGATTAGCCACTGCACATTAAATTTTAAGTAGCCCAGAAGGAATGCAATGTCCTATTTCTTTTGTCACTTTTTGTGAGACTTTCTATAGAACTGCAGATTCAACGATAGGTCAATAAAAAGATATCTCACACACAGACACAGACTGACTGACCAACTGACAGCAAGATTAGATTGTACAAGTTTGAAGGAGAGGGATAAGAAGATATAAAACTAAGAAAAATAACAACAGAGCCGAGTATCTGCACATTAGAAATATGTGCATACGTATCTGGGATGAAAAAGAGATCCTCAGTCAAAAAATGTGTAACCTTAAGTGTCTACACAAATCAATAAAAAATGTAGGACCTGTGCTAACTAATGTCTTCACAGAGGCTCCTGTGCCCCTCCCTTCCTGAGTCCTAAACCCAACCATCAACGGCACTAATGTCATGTATTCTGTCTATTATATTTAGAAAAGAATTGTTCTGTCTATGTGCATGAAAAATTCATTGCTCCCTGTACTGTAAGTGGCTTTTTGTTTAATACAGGTATATCTTACTTGTCAAATTGCTTTTTGGTTTAAGAAATTTTTAATTCCCTGCTTTTATTTATTATCTTATTACATTTTTAACTGTTGATGTTTATTTTTTATTTGACATTCAATGAATTTTCTCTGGGCCGCCTTTTTAGTACTGGCTGATGTTTTATAACATATTGATTCCCAATATTTTAAACTGACCCACTGTTGATATGAGGATCACACTGGGAAGTAAAATGTTTACATCTCGCTATGAATAGCAGATAAATGAAATAATAAAGGTTGTCAAAGCTGAGGAATAAAGTAAGCCAGTTCTTGTTTGCTCTCAAGGAGATATTGCTAGGGAGCTTAGAACCAGCTAACTTTATAATGCACAAAGAGTGAAGTGGTTCTGGGCAGCAGGCTACTCTTCTAAACATTTGAGATATTGAAGAAAAATTTTACAAAAAATACTATTCAAAATAGAGTGCTTAATATTGGTCCATCATAAAGCACTTTATTGAAAATAAAAACTTTACTGTATTGGGCTCTGGAGATTGACTGCTTAAGTTCATATCCTCTCTTGACTTTCTACTTCTGTGACCCGACCTTGAACAAGTCATTTAGCCTGTCAGTTTCCTGGGTTCCTCATATATAAAATGCAAATAGTAATAATATATCTATTATTGTTATGATAGAGTTAATGCAAGTAAGCATTTAGAATATCTAGTGCATAATAAGTGTGTAATAAAAGTTAGCTATTATTACTATTATAATTAGTC
>NW_006436288.1:3936731-3945298 GCF_000325575.1 Pteropus alecto
TATTAGAAGCTCTGGGACTGCCCAGCGCTTACTGAGACTCTGCCACCTCGCATCTGTTTGCCTTGGTTCTTTCACCATCTTAACATTTTCTGCCAATTATTCTTGAGTCGAATCTCCTAACTGCTTCTCTAATATCCATCAGATTTATTTTTAAAATAAGTGCAGAGGAAGTATTACTCTTAATATCACATAACAGATAGATTGCTGCTCTGCTGTTTCCAGTTTCAAATACTTTGCTGTTGGCATGGAATGAGTGTGGACGCCTGGGTAGATACAGTAACACCACATGTTCCACTGGTAAGGGTGAAGCCAGAGGTGAATTAATTTTCAATTAAAGAGAAATTGTGCTGACAACACAGGTTTCTAAGATTTAATATGTAATTGTATCATAAAATAAATATTTTTAAAATACATGGCATATGTTTCCTTAAAAAGTACACTCTAATTTAGCAAAGAAAATTTTAGTTATTTAATACCTAATTTTTGATATGCCATCTTTTCATATTTATTGCTTTCCACTTAATAGCACTCTAATATATTAGCTGTGCACTTATTTTTCTATGGAAGTCCAACAATGTGACTCATAAGCAAAATGTTAATGTTAATTTTCAGATAAAGATATCATTTATACAGTTCTTTGTGGAATAAAATTTTCTAAAGCAACAAATAAAACCTTGCTACTTTATTTTATCAGTTTGGAAGTATTGAGTTCAAGCTCTTTTGAGCTGAATCCACTCAAAAATTTTACCTGAGAGCAATATGAGTAATCATAATTTCAAGATCCTTCACTTAATATATATATGGAGGACACACAACATACTGTCTCATTCATACTTTTCAAGTTGCACATTCATCAGTAGATAGCATAGCAGACAAATTTCTTGTTCCCTAAAATACTCTTAAGTTGCCTTCCCTACATCCTTTAGCAGTTCTCAAGACTATGCCATATATATTTCTAAGTTTCTGATAGAGATGAAAATGGTTCTACCAAACAGTAAATTGTAATATATTGAGAAAATCCTAAGAGCAGAGAAGGAAACATTATTCAAAAGCCTAGAAAGTTGATCACAGCATGTACTTTGGATAGCATTAGATAACATCCTAATTTTTAATAAAACTAGACCAATTACTTGTGGTCTTATAGTTCTCTTATCACATTTACCACTGGCACTGTAAGCAGAGAAAATTCAAAGAACTAAAGAAAAACCTCTGTAAAGCCCACATGGCATTTTGAGAGAACTGGAAAAAAAAAAAAAAAAAAAAAGAAAAGAAAATACAAAAACATGTGTGGATGTGTAGCAGTTAGGAATGATTCAAAACTGCCTAAACAGCTTTGCTAATGACATGGGTCATGACCTTACATGACATGTTGCTCACCTGACCTGTCCCTACACTTTTATCCAATGTTATATAAAATGACTACGGCCTTTAAAAAAATTGTTTGAAATTTGTTGCTTAAAAGTTCTACAAATATTATATAAACTTAGATGAAAAACATGACATATAAAGTCAACTCCTCTTTATCGATCATAAAAGAGGGATATTGTGTTAACTGTTACTATTCCACATTGTTTTTTCTATTTTCAAAGACATGGACTATACTAATACAGGATTCTATTGAATCTGACAGTATTATTGCTAGAGACACTATTATTTTATGTAACACTAAGGAAATAATGATGCTACTTAATCGTGTCAATTGTAACACACTTCTTGAAATAAAAGATGTTAGATTCTAAAAAAAAACATACTCCTTAGCATCACCAAAATAAGTTAATGTAATTATGATGTATAATCTTTAATGATTTAAAAGGTATTTCAGTCTTCTGAAATGCATTTTTTTCACCATTATAATAAAAAATATTATTGCGATATGATTTAAAAATGCAGTTTGTATATATTTTATAAGTAATACTTTACTAATAAAAACAAAATTCAGTATGATAATGTTATGTTTCTAGTCTTAAATATTTTTCTTTATTGTCACTGGACAACTGAACAAACACACACAGATACACATGCACACAAATATGCATATATGTATACAATTAGAATATGTGTATATATACATAAATATATGTATAGTCACAGATTTTTAAATAAATTTTAAAATTCATAAATTTTAATCCATTGATTCACAGTCAGATTTTAATAAATCTCTACTGATAAATAAATTGTAGAAATAAGAATAATAAGTAATTAGCATATTAAGCAATGAGGAGGTAAATTGAAAAAAAGAATTTACATTATAATTAATATTTGTCTATTTTTCTCGTTTATAAGATTTATTTTCTTTTGTATTTCCCTCCTTACCCCCAACATAGTAATCTCAAATAGGGATCAAATGTATGCTTAATTATATCAATATTATATTTCTAGTCATGTCAATGATGAAAGCACTTTAAGGCCTGGAGGGTAGTAATACATTTTTTTAATGCTATCACATAGAGTGTTGCCTTACAATTTGAGCATTAAAATATCAGACAGGGATTCAGGAAACATAGACTGATGCAATCAAATAGTTACTATTTAAACCTTTCTCTAATCTTTTAAGGACTGAAGAAAATGCATATATAGAAAAAGTTATTAAGAAAAAAATAGCTAGGATAGATGGGATTTTAAAGCATTTGTAAGGAGCTAAAATGCAATGAATTGTAAGGAGCTAAAATGCAATGTTTGGAGAGCCTTCTGCATCATTTAAAGCTACAAAGAATGTTTTTTCCCCTAGAAGTCCATTTTTTAAATATTTTAGTCATGAAACTGAAAATATAATTAAAAGAATTCGACTGGTTGATTTTCCATTTCTGAATGTTAAATTAAAACTCAAATGTATCATATAATGTCATTCTAAGACTTTAAAAGGGAGTAATAATAAAACAAAAACAAAACAAAAGACTGAATTGAACACTTGATACCTCCAGAAAACTGGTCCAAACTGGAAAATCAGTGGGCATTGCCCTTCGTTACTTTCCATCTTCACTTTTTTCATTGACTTTCTTCCCTATTTTTCTGCTTATTTTCCTCTCCCCTTGACCACACTCCACCTGTTTTGGTATGCTACTACATTCACATTGTCTGATAATACCTCATGTTTATGACTTTTGTAATGTATCACACTCTGTGTCCTAGACTGGTGTTTTTAAAGCCTTCTTTAACTAAAGACTATCAGTAAAATAATTTAAGATAACATATTGGTGTGAGTCGGTGTTTAAAATGTTAGTCTTACAACAGCTTAATATTTTGTTAAGAATATGTACTTTATCTCAAAAAAGAAATACTTAAGCTAGCCTCTCAGAAACTAGGACAACTTAGTGGTTTGATAAGTCGCCTTCGAATTTTCTGTATGATATTTTTCAATCCGTTAGATGTGTTTCTTTATTCTTGTTTCTACTATATGTTCCACTCTAGTATTTCTGTCACCTGGACATTTTTGTTGGTCATCTTGATTATCTCAAAGGCATTTCGAGTTTAACATAGGCCCAAATAAGCTCATTCTCTTGTTCCCTAAAACCTTTGCTTCCTTTTGTGTATGATTAATTTACTGGTTAATAGCAAGCACCACTGCCTGCTCTGTCAGCTTTGCTATACCTGTCAGGTTTATCCTCTACCCATCTTCCTCTCCTCCAGCCCACCTAATTTTAGTTAAGTAGACCACAAATCCTGTAGAAACACCTGAAAATTATCTCTTGAATCTGACTCCTATCTGCTCCTATGACACTGACTTTGTTTAAGCAAGTAACTATTCTTAATAGATTTTTGCAGTGGACTCCTAAATTTTGCCCATCGCAAGGTTTCTTTCCTCACTGTAATGTGCTTACCCTCTAATCTGCCTCTATAAATATGTTTTAGAAATGTCAATTATATGTTCCTCTCTTGTTTAGAATTAAGCTTCTCATTATTTCTATTATGAAGTCTAATCACTAAGCATCAAGTTAAAAAACAAATATAACAACAAACTTTCACATCCAGGCATGAATTTTCTTTTCAGCCTCCATTTTTACAAATAACCCCCCAGGCCTTATTCTAACCTTACAGAGTGCTTGCCATTTTCCAAAAATATATTGCTCTTTCTTTCATTCTAGTTTTTGTACTGGCTATTTGCTTGCCCAGAATCTATCATACTTACTGACAATTTCTTTCTCATCTTTTAAGGCTTCCTCTACAAAGGCTTTCCTGACTCTCCCAAGCAGTTGACATCCTAACTTAGGCCTTAATCTTATTGTATTTGCTATGGGAATATGTCCTACTGCAGCCAAGTCCCACTGGCCAGTAGAGACACTGGGCTTTCCCTTTTATACTATAATGACACCTCTTAGTACCAAAGCCTCACTCCTAAAACATTGAAACACTAAGGGTATCCACACAAAGTAGTTTAGATGGGGCTCAGTTCACTCAAATCTTAGAACATGATGGGGGTCATAATAAAGACTATGTTTTTTATCTGAAGAAATAATGAGTGACACAGAGGCATTGTTGATAGAAGCCTTCACCTAAAACCATGAGAAACATGGCTGAGATCCTGAATTATGACTGTGGTCGTGATGATGGAAAGAAGACAAAGAGGAATGATATTCATCAGAACCTGGTGATCCGTGCGATGTGCGGTGAAGGAAAGAACAAAGTCTAGAATGACTCCCAGGTTTCTAGTTTTGCTAGATATGGATTCCCAACAAGAGAAAGAAGGAGTGAAGGAGGAGGAACGGGTTTGAATATCTGGATTTAACGGATTTCAGTACATCAAGGTGGATATTTCCTTTAGATAATTAGATATAGAGACTGAAAGTTTCATTTTAAAGACTCGAACAGATGACTGTGTGTGTGCGTATACTGTCAAAGTGTTTTTGGCTTTGAAGATTATATGTTCTTGATTGCAGTAACTGTTAAACCTTGCCTTGGTAGCATGAAAACAGCTGTAGACCAAATGAATAGGCTTGGCATTGTTTCACTAAAACTTCAGTTACAAAAATAAGTGGGGATCCAGTTCCAACCCACAGGCCATAGTTTCCTGACCCCTGATCTAGATAATTGTGGTCCTCAGTGTATAGAGGTTAAATGCCATCAGAGATGATGAGCTTACTCAAGAAAAGTATGTAGAGGAAGAAGATAAGTTTATCATTGGATCAGAAAGAGTAGAATCCATGAAGAAACCAGGATGAAACAGCCAGAGATTCCAGAAATGCTGGAAAACAAGAACGAGGATTGTGATGGAAATAAAGTAATGGGATTTTCAAGATTAACTGTATTGAAGGCAATAAAGAGCTTTAGTAAATGTGAATAAAGAAAGAAATGAAAAAAAAATTAAAAAGATAACTGACTTGATTTTGTAAAAAGTGATTATTAGTGACTTTACAGGGAGAAGTTTCAATACAAGAGCAGATTACATTTTGCAGAAAAAAGTGTCATGAAAATATAAAAGGGAAGCCAACAAATATTAATTACTTTTTCAAAAAGCTTGGCCCAAGCAAAGATCGGCAACCTAATTCAAGAAAGGAAGTTTTTGTCCCAGTTTCACGTTATCCTTTGACTGTCTGTATAGATTTAGGCAGGGAATGAGGTATATGAATAATTATATGTTGTTCCCACATAAAGTCTTTAAAATGTATAATTAGCATCTGTACTACCTGACATGCTGGCAAATTGAATGTTTTGGAATTTTAAGAGTATAGGTTAATAATTATATGTTAAAGCCATTCACTGATAATCTACACTTTTATTTTAGTTGCCCGAAGTCTGTTAGCCTTTCTTCAAGCACATTTAATACTTTAAAAAAAATTCTTTCCCTCACTATGCTTCCAGAATTGATATGAATCCTTCTTTCCATTACATGCTGCATTTAATCTGCTTCTGTTCCTGTATTTGCTCAAGTTATGTTAAAGACTATTCATGTAGGTGCCATATCAGAGATGCCAGTCTCTTAAACTTTGGTACTTGACAAAAGTTAAGCCATATGCACATAATCACTATAAATGTGAACTTGTATGTACAATAATTTTAAAAAAATGTATTAGAACCTGGTGAAGCGTCAAAATGTTGGACTAATGTGAAAGAAAATAATTATGTATTTAATATTCAAAATATACAATGAGATATGCATTCCCACCATCCCATCATCCTGCCTTCTCTAAATATGAATTGAAATTCAAAGAAGTTGTATGTTGGAGACTGCAGTGTGGTACCAACAAATATTCTGTAACATTCTTGTGGAAAGATAATATACATTATCTTTCAATTCATTATCTATGAATGGAGAAGGTTGTGGTGAACTTTTACTGAGTACTTAACTCTGCGTCAGGCCCCATTCTAAGGACTTAATAGGTACTAATTTATTTAATCCTTATGATAAACCTAAGAGGTAGTTACGATTATGATCTCCATTATACAGATGAACAAACTGAGGTCCAGAGGGGTAAATAATTGTCCCCATGTTACATGGCTATGAGTAGTGAAGTAAGGATTTGAGTCTGGGAAGATAGCTCTGAAACCTTCCTCTTCACAACTAAAATGATGTGGTTAAGTGTTACTCTGTGAATAATGGAGGTTAATTCTCACTAGTATGTTATTAATTTGAGAAAAGAAATCAAAAGTGACTCTTCAATTTACTTTCCAATAACATAATATTCATGGCAGTAATAAAAGTCCAGTCTGTTTCTTTAGATTCTGATTCTCTAAGACACTATTACTAAAGGCCTAGTCAGTATTTCTCACCACATTGTTAAAGTAGCAGGAGGCTTTCAAGGTTTTTCAATCACAGTTGAATCAAAATTCTTGTTACAAAGTACACATAATGCTCCAGGGCATTGTAACCCCAGTGGGAATTTTCTGGTTTTCCAAACTTCAGAATAAATAAATCCCATTTGCGAACTACAGAGAAAGTGTGAAAAAGTGACCTCACCTCAGTCCCAACTCCTCCTTTGCTCTAGTCTTTTTCTCCTCATCCCACTTCAATTCCTTTTCCATAAATATATATGAATATATATAACATAAATATATATAAATATATATGTGTGTATGTCTGTGTGTGTATGTGTATGCATGCGTGTATATTCTTTAACTGTGTCATCTATAGCTTAGAGGATGGTAAGGAAGTTTAAAGGAACCATGAACCAGCAGAGCTAAAGAATGGGAAAGAAGGGACCAAGTACTAAGGTGATTCTGGTGAGATCTCCAACACAGGGTTGAAGAGTAGAGGTTGTTCCCCTAGGGCCTGAAAAGTACATCTGCTAGTCTTCATCTTGCTGTCTCTTGTTTCTAGAAACAAATGAAGCACTAATGACATTTAGCGTCTCTCCCAACTTCTCTTTCTCATCCACAAGTATATACACATGTTTACTACAATACATTCTGTTGAGATTTCCTCTAGCTTGCAGGCTCAGAGCTACAATTGATTGATTCATTTAGCAATTTTTTTTATGATAGCTTTGTTAGAAATTACATTGTTTCATTCAATGTCGTTTTGTTATAACGTTGCTGAGAAAAAAAATCCTGTTCCTAGTGGGGCCACTATCTGTGTGGAGTCTGCGTGTTCTTTCCATGTATCTGTGGTTTTTTTCTGGGACTCCATCTTCACCCCACATCCTGTACATGTGCATGTTAAGTGAACTGGTGTGTCTACATTGTCCCAATCTGAAGTGAGTGTGGGTACATGTGACGTGATGAGATGAAGGAGTGTCTTGTCCAGGATTGGATCCCACCTTGTGCCTTGAGCTGCCAGGATTGGCTCTGATCACCCAAGACACTGAACTGGAATAAGCAGGTTGGAAAAGAATTATCTTACTTGTTTCTGTTAATCTTTCTTAAATTTATGTGTAGCTCACATTTATTTCAATGTTTAATATTAGAAGTGTTTGAGGTTTTTATTTAGAAGTTTGATGACGTTTTTGTGACCAGAAATATACCATAGGAACTTAAGTTTTGTTTATATCAATCACCTATGGAAAAATTGCTTTTGTTATACATTGTTTTGCTTAAAGTCGCAGTTTCCAAGACTCCATCGATGGCATTAAATAAGGACTTACTGTACATCTAAACTACTCATATTTTGTCATCTTTGTGTAAATTCCCTAGTCTTTTGGAATGCTGCCTTTCAGGACATTTTTCCTCCTGTCATTCAAGAAAATTTCTGTTAGATGAAACTAATCCCTATACTCATAATAGTAAGAAAGAAATTTAACTAACATAACATACAAAAATAACATATAATTAACATTAAGCAAGTAAGCAGTCAATGAGGCTGAGATTTCCTGAGGCATATAAGTCTCTAAATGTCCATTCACCTCATTTATGTTACTGATGATAGAAAAGATAATCCTCATTACCTTAGCTGCAATCTCAGACATGTTTATTTCCTGGTTTAGACATGCATCTCCTGACTTTCCTGTCACTCCACTGAATAAAAGACATTAATGTGGGTCTGAGGTGAGGTATGAGGTATGGATGTGAATTGCCCAGCTGAGTGCACAGTCTGGCATATGCGCCCAATCACTTCAATGGCCTCTGCTGGAATGAAGTACATGTTTAGTATAAAGAAAGTAGAGAAAACTCTCTCATAGATACAGTAATATATATAT
>NW_006436288.1:3945329-3970616 GCF_000325575.1 Pteropus alecto
TATTTATTAGTTTCTTGTAGGAGTCTTTATATTCTAAGGAAGAAAAACTATGTTCTGGGCATCACTTTCCTAAAGAAAAAGACCTAAAAAATTAGCTGCATTAATGCATTACTCCAAAAAGAGTATACAGGTTTATAGCCTTTATGTTAGAATATAAGCTTATATTCTGGCTGAAGATTGTAGAAAACTGGTGGAGAGAAGCAGAATGAACTGTTCAAAGAGATAGATAAGAAGAACCAAAGCACTGCTTGGTGAATGTCAGATCAACAAGAATAATTGAAGAGACCAGAATTTGGTGACAAGGTAGGTGGCTGTTACAATGAGAAAAATAGAAATCAATATGAAATTTATTGAGAACAAAGAGAGCATATCACATTTTCAATATTTGTGGTGTAAGTCCAGAGAAAATGACAATATTGTGGTATTTTTATATACTGATGTTAAAACAGAAATACTAGCATGAATAATTCTATTTTATGTGTTAAAATTCATAAAATTTAAAAGAGCAATGAAAATAAATTTTTACATAAATTTTAATTTAAAAACCTGTGCATATATTACCAAGCCTCAAGTAACAGTGTAAAGATGTAAAAATATGTGGTAAAGATATATTATTATACTATAAACTTTTAACGAATATTGAACATATTGCTTCTTTGGCCTTCAGTCCCCTCCACCGAACAATGCCCTAAGAGTGGCTGCACTGATGTTGCTCAGGTCCAGCTTCAGCCACGTCCATGTCCTGTTGAACACCTGTAGTGGAGCGTTCAGGTAACCTGCCTCTGGTTTCAAGCTGTGGTGGTTTACATTTCACAGCCATCAACCTGGAGAGGGAAAGGTGACCTGGTCCTCCGTCGAATTTCTGTTGTGATTTCTCCCTTCATTCCTAGGAGCATCAGAGGATTTTCTCCTTAGATCGGAGATTAGCTTTTAATTGAATAAGAGAAGGAGAGCAAAATGAGGATGAGGATGGTAGTAGCGGGAACTGAATAGTAGTAAGTAGTTAGGAGGTTATATGGAGAGTTGGTGACATTCAGCCAGGGGGAAGAGTTTAAGGAAAGGAAGCCGAAGCAAGAAGGACGAATAAAGCTATTGTTGGATGGCTGAATGTCTGAAAAAACATTGCACATGTATACACACATATACATATTGATATTTTGATAATTAAAAATGGCAGATTATAGCAGAATATTGAAAGCTAATAATGCAATCACTAGCTGCAATACATAAGGGAAGATAACTAAAAAATACCAGTGATTACTTGAGGTTTTAGATTTTAAGGAATGTGAGAATGTAATATTTGATGATCTTGATCTTAGAGAAGACAATGCTTCAGGCCAGTGTGCGTCTGACAATTTTTCTTCCAGTCAAAGGAAGCTTCAAATAACAGCGAATCTTTCTATGTGATAATGATTTTAAAAACAATTTCTATATAACAAGAAAAAATAAAGAAAGAAAGAGAATGATTGTACAAGAGTAGGAGCACATGGTTAATTGACATTCATATTCCTGAGCAAACTTGTAAATAGTACCATTTTCACAGGAATTAAATCAGTTGCACTGGAGGTAACTTTAGAATTCAAAGGTGCCACAGTTCCTCAGTCTGTGTTGATGGAACAGAACGGCGTTAACCTTTTCACTTGCACTAACAAAGACAAGTGAAGACAAGATGTGCTATGACTCCTGCACATCTATGTTTTGTTTTTTGCCCAGGGCTCTCAACAATTATCCCACACTTCAGAACTAATTTCTCTGCCCGTTTACCTACATTGCTTTTGTACTACACTGAAACACCACAATCTCATTAACTTTTTTCTTTTCTTTCCCCCGCCCCAAAAGGAGTATGTATAAGAAAATAGAAGAAAGAATTATTCAGTGATGTAATATTGAGTAAATCTTTTAGTTTTTGCAAATACATTGTCCCTCATCCAAAGTAAATGTTTATTATTTACCCCTTCAGTCTCATAAATAACAATCTACTACTTCAATCAGCAACTCTATTGTTCACCTAGTACTAAATCAATCAGACTTTTTATTTTTATGTGGGGACAAAAATGAAAAACCAATTGAAATTTAGAACTTGATTATGCTTTTTTAACAACAGAAATCTTAATACTTAAATGTTTATTTCTTCACTTCTTTTTTAAATTAAAAATATATGTCTATATGTACACAAAAATACATATATCTATTCATATATATTTTTATAATGTTTTCCAGGCATAGAGTTGGTAAACAACAATTTAGCACCAAGAATTTGCTATTTTAGATATAGAAATACTTTCCTGTCTTTTTGTAGCTCACAAATAATTTGATCACTGCAGAGGGATAGAAAGTTCCATTTTCAATCTATAGTATGGGATTTTCTTAACTACAATGAGAAAGGTTTACCCACAAAATTTAACTGCAAAAAGTTAACTATGTAAGTACAGAAAGGGAAAGGTTGTTTGGCTTCAGTTGTAACTTTCCTTAACCATATGTAATCTTGATAGCAGCCAAAAATATGCTTCTATATAAAATAACAGAAGGCAGATAAAAATTAACATTAATGAATGTCCAAACTTCAGTAGGAAGAGTTGAACAATCGTGTTCCATTGTCCGATTCTAGTGCACACAGGAAAGACAGCTGATATAATGAGGAGTCTGATAACTCTTTTATAAGTGGCAGATTTGTAAGAATGGGGAATGCTTATTTAGAAGAAAAAAGGTTCTAGTAGAGGACATATAAGCTGTATTCAAATATTTGAAGATTGTCATGTTGAGAGGGGGCAAAACAGAATAAGAACCAATGAGTTCTATATGGGCTGAATAAATTGAAGAATTTATTAAGAATAAATAGGATTGACATAGAATGTAGTATCATGAAATAGAGAATTAAAACAAAACCTGGATTACCACCTGTCAGAAGTGCTGTTACAATGATTTTCTTCATGGAGTTGTAATAGATGTAACCTCTAGGATCATTTCTATCTCTAAATCTTATGAGTTGCTTTCCCTTGACCATCATTCTAGTCATGAGAATTTTTCTGAAGTGCTTTCCAAGCCATATTTTGCAGAACACAAGTTTCTGGTGGATGTTAATAGATGAGGGGGGGAAGACTGTGGTAAAATTAATTTAGGGAACATTGTTTAGCATACTTTCTTCTTGGAGAATAAAAATACATTTGCATAGCAAAAGTTCTGAGAAGTCTTGCGTTAAAATTCCTTTTTAAGTTGGAATAACCCAACACGCTCTGAACTTAATTGAAGACAGAACACTTTTATGGTACACCGATTTGCAACCTGAAGGAACAGCATTGCTTGGAATATTAGTTTTGGAAATAACATTAGTATACAATAAAAGAAACCCCTTAAAATTGATGTATATTTCATTTTGTAGACATTTATAAATGTTTACTATCCAAAGGAGAAAATTTACATGTAGAGAAAAGTTTATTTTCTGAGAAAGTTAAAAAGTTATTACAAAGTTCCCTAAATACCTACCTTTTAGATACAAACCAATCATATATTTCAAATATTTTGTATACATTTTAAATGTTGACCTTATTCCTCACAATTAAATATCTAGTTAATGAACTTAGTTTGGATAGTTTCTAACCAGGGTTAGAGAATTGCAACTTTTGTTCTGTCTACAGGTTGATTTTTCTTTCTATAAATCAATTTTATCAAATTTGTAAGAATTATTCTTTTTATACTTGTATCATTACTTTCACTTCATTGTAAGCTCGCTTTTATGAAAGAATAAAGATAAAATGTATATAATTTTCAAATAATTACATAGGCACTGTTGTAAAGATGAAAATGGTAACACTATCAACACTAAACTGTTGTCTGGGAGACAGTGCCCCCATGTGATAGCTCAAAAATCCCACTCATTAAAAATGTTGAATATCAAGTTTGATGTATAAAATGTGGTTTAGAGCTGCCAATGCACAAAAAGGAATTCTTAAATATATTAAAGCTCACTAATACACCATTAGAATAATATTTTATTAATTTGATTATGAACATATAAATTCAAAGCTGAGCGTATCAGTCTCAGATAATTGTAGATTAAAGAAGTATTGCTTCACTTACGATTTTAATTTTTTTAAATCTCTCTTTGTCCTTCCCTGGATTCATTCTCAGGGTTTACAAGTGTGTTTGGGTCATTTCGTTCTAAAAATAAATAAGTAAAAATTCCTTAAATAATTCGACTCCCATAATTTTATAAATACTCCTTTTATATTTTTAAGCCTCAAAGGTTATTTTTAAAACTTATCTTTTGGAAAAAAATTATTTTCTCTATTATGTCCCATAACATTTTATGTGCTATAATTCAAGAACTTGCATTGAAACTTAAAAATTTTTATTCATTTACCTACTTTATTGTGAGCATGTAAACGTCATTCAGATAAGGATCATTTTTTATGTCTCATGTATCTCCCATTTCTAGCACATTGTAATATTTGTTGAGTGAATTAATGTATGATTAAAGAAAGAGTCATGTTCCCAATGAATCCTCAGTGGCTAGCTTAGTCCATGCTACATTATTAGGCATTTGATGTTTTTAAATTAAGTTTCTCAAGATCAGGTTTTATCTATGATTCGTTTTTATGTACAATCCTAACATCCTTATTATTATCATATACTTCGTATACATTGAATAACATTTGTTGAATGAGAGAATAAAAAAATAATATTATGATCTTTATCTGGTACTTCTCTTCATTATGCATTTATATCGGAGCCCTAGAAACTTGGTTCTTTTCTCACCCTGTTACAAATCATTCCTTTTCTAAAGATCACAATAATCTCTTAGTTCTCAAAACTATTGATATGCAGCATATAACAATGCTGAGTAAATCGTTCTTTCAACCATTCATAAAAACATGCCCTTCTGGCTCTTCTAAATTTCTGATCACGACATCGTCTCTTTTGTAGCTAGTCTTCCCTACTCTTTGGGTTTATTTATTTGTTTTGCTTTCTACACATTTTTGGAAATTTTATCAAACTTTAGATTTAAATAATAATCCTCTTTTCACCACCCTCCCACATTTCAGTCCCCTCGGTACCTGTTACACATTTACCTATGGTACAGTGTAAGATCTTAACTCAAAATATTCAAAAGCAAAATGTCCAATATATCTCCAGTATATTTTTCTGTTAAATTTCCTTGATTAATATGATTGGTAAAAACATTTTTCAAATTACTATGGCTCTTTGGCTTTTTCCATTATTCATGAATCCAACTAATATTTCCTAAGTTCCTTCTATGTTCTAGGCACTGTTCTAGGTCCTAGAAATATAACAGTAAACAAAACAAGACCTTGTCTCGTGGAGTTTATATGTTAATGAGGAAGACATGCAATGGACATATAAACAAGTAAATATAATAAATGAGATGAGAAGAGCTAAGGAAAATGTTAAGCAATATAAGAGAAATAGGAAGTGTTAATGGTGATTGAAAATTTGCTTGGAAAAGTTAAGACAGATCTCTTGGATAAGGGGAAATTTGAATGAATAAAGGAGGGAAACATGTGGGTATATGGATATCTAGGGAAAGTTGTGTAGTAAGAGAGAAAGTCCTGAAACCAAAACAAATTGAACAAAACAAAACAAAACAAAAACTTGTGTGACATGCTCAGGAATAGCAAGGAGGCAGAATGGGGAGAGAAAGATAAAAAAGATGAGATTTGAGAAGTAGAAAGGAAGCAAGTTTTGAAGGTCTTTGTAGGCCGTTGTGAGGGCTTTAGATTTTATTCTGATTGAGATGGGAAGCTATTAGAGTTTTGTTTGTTTGTTTTTGTTTTTTACTGAAAGCAGCAAATCTTCAATGACATCTTTCTTGGCATCATGAGGCATATTCTTGGCCATGAGCTTTTACGTTACTATTCTACTTATTCACAAAGCCATTGGAGGGTTTTGGGAAGAGTTGTAATATGATTGTTCTAGCTTCTGAGTTGAGAATAGACAGTAGGAAGATGAAAGAACTGGTTTAACAGTTATTGTGAAAATCCAGGAGAGTTATGATAGTGGTTTGAATGAGGGATGCAGGAGTGAAGATGGTAAGAAGTGACTCTCTTTTGAACTTCAACTGAATATAGAGCCAAAGAATTTCTCTATCAAATCTGATATACAGTATGAGAGAAAGAGCTAAGTCAAGATGAACTAATTTTAATCCTCAACAACTGCAGATTGTAGCTAACATTTACTGAGCTGAAGGCGACTGCAGGCAGAGAAGGCTTGATGGCAGCCATTGCAGCGTGAGATGACATTCAGGGTAGACAAGTGGATAGGTTATGTAGTTGAGAGATGAGACGGATTGATACTTCTTTTCTCTTCTGTTGCCTCAATCCTACTTCTATACAATCTCTTTTATACACTTTCATTCATTTCTTCATTTCACTACCATTATTCTATTCCAGGATCTTGTGATCTCTTCTGAACTATTGCAAAAACTCGAGCTAGTTTCTCTCCTCTTTGTTTACTTATTGTCTCTGGCTGCTTCTTCCAGTACATTATGGATAATTTTTGCAGAGACTGTATGGCTCGCAAAACCCAAAATATTTTCTATCTGTTCACTTAAGAAAAAGTTCACAGAATCCTGGTGTAAAGCAGGAAATTTTCATATGACAGACATGTATTAAGCATTCACATGTTCCCTCAGTAACAATATGACTTTCTGCAAGTTCCTTAGCATTTGTAAGATTTAATTTTCAGTTTATTCATCTGTAATAACACCTGCTTGATAAAATTTTGGTAAGGTTTAAATTATAGGAAGTGTGTAAAAACACTTAGCACAGTGCCCGGCACATAATAAGATTGAGATAAACTAATTATTATTGTCGTTATTCTGTAACATTAATTTAGTAAGGAGGTTAAGCTCTGACATTCTTAAGCATGTCCTTGAAATACATTTTTACATGTGTTCAGCTAAGCTAATAGTTTCCTTGAGCTCATTATTTAGTGGGCCTAGTGTTACTATAAGATTTCAGTGTTCATGTATGAGCCTTGAGAGTTTCCTCTCCTAATCAAGCAAAGATGGTGGCAGACTAGGTTTTGTGACCTGCTAGTAATAATGACCCTCTCCTATATGCGAGGACAAAGGAGATTAAAACAAAAGAGGAGTAAAATTGGAAAAAAAATGTTTGAGTTTAGTGGTATTATCCGGAGATTTCATAGGTAAACCAGGTATCATTCATCAAGAACTCACTTCTTATTATAGCAATTTTGAATAAGAGCAAAGATTTTTATAAAAGTAGTTAATATGTAAAGGCAAGTCAATTCTGAGACATCCTACCCACATGTGTATGCAGATTACTGTGCTATATAAGGAATGCCTAAGAGACTGAAGTCTTGACAGCTGAGCACTGAGGCAGCGGGCATGGCACATGCAGTGAACTACAATGATCACAGGAATACAGATTTTGAGTCTACCTACAGGATTTCTGGCAACAACAACAACAAAGAGACAGAGTTGGAAGTGTTTCTGAAATTTTTGTTAGACATTAGGAAAAGGAATTAACTTTGACATAACTCAAAAGACCTTGTGACAGATAGTGAATATACCTCAAGAATTTTGATTTAAAAGAATAATGAACTGAGTCGATGTGGGGCTTTGTACTGTTCAAATTTTAGTTTATAAAAGAACTAATGGCTGTTGTTTAAAAAATAAATAACTGGCCCTCGTTCGTACATTGAATCTATACTGTTTAAAAGTGATGGAGATGACATCCATCAGTGTGCAAGATTGTTTTATATAAAGATTCATCTATATTCAAATGTGGAGTTTATGTCAACTGAAGGTCTCCTTATTACATTTCATTTTCTACATGAGGGAAAGGACTAGTTTTATTTTTTCATCTTTATATTCTTAGTACTTAGCATATCAGATATAATCAATACATATCTGTTGAATAAATAGATGAATGAATGTATAAATGGGTGGGATATCTTTGAGAACAATCATGTATCAGAGATGATATCTTGGTATCTCTTGCCGAGGAAGAAGCCAGAGTCAAGTAAGTGTACCACTCAAAAATACCAGGTAAGAAAAACTCTTTTAGGAGAAGATCTCAAAAACCATATCTAGGTCCCTATGGCACACAGCAAGTTCATTTTATCAGCAGCAAGAGTAAAGAAGTCTGAATTGAGGAAGATACATGACATATGAAGAGACTAAACAATAGAGTAAACACACTTCCCAACTGACCATGGAATTCATAGGAAACAGGGCATAGAGACATTAAGGGGGCTCTCTGTATGTGCATGTCTATACATATGTGTGTGTGTGTGTATAAATATATGTGTGTGTGTATACATATATAAGGTATTAAATCAGAAAGATGAAATCTAGTACTTACTTGCCAGTTAGAGTCCAGCAATATAAATTTGGCATAGAGTAATGAGTGATTTTTACTCTCCTTTTTACAGTAAAAAGAAGTCCTATTATATTCCCAGGAGAAGTTTTTGTTAGATTTATAATAGATAAGGTTGAACTTGTTCTTGGCAGATTTAATGCAACCAAAACTGAACAGGGGCAAGAATATAGCACAATTAGAAACTGGGACTGATAGTTTATCTTATATGGTTATCTCAACAGAGACATAAAATTGTACTAGTATAATATATTAATAAAAGTGCAAAAAGGTAGTCATATTGATATATGAAGGCAATTACAGATTTGTTTGCTATTCCTTTAAAAGAAATAATTATACACATTAGATGTGCTAAATATCAATATAATTACATTAATTCAGAAAAAATTACTGGGCGCTTTTTTCTCTCAATATACAGCATAGAATATACAACAGCAAGAGTGAACCCTAAAGTAAATTGTGGACTTCAGGTGATTATGATGTGTCAATATAGGTTTAACCTTGGTTAAGAAAAATAAATAAATAAAAGAAAAATATACCACTATGGTGAGTGATGTTGATAAAGGGTGAGGCTATATATGTGTGGAAACTGTTGTAAAAATTACATAAAAGGCTAGAAAACCATTAAAAAATAGAACAAAATCTCGTTAATGTAGTTCAGACACATAATATGACATAAGTATCCTTAACATGTTCAAAAAAATAAAATAATTTTTAATTTGGGGAAGAAACTAAAAATTATAATACAGAAACAAATTGAAATTCTGCAGAGTATACTTCTGAATAGGGAATGGTGGTATGAGGAACTATTTGGACCCTCTCCTCAGTTAAATCATAGCTGATGAAAATTTAAAAAAGAAAGTGCCAATCATTTAAAGTCTCCAGAAGTTATCTTTAGGGCACACAACAAATGAAGAAATATTTTAAAATAAAATCTCAGTAAAAGCAAGGAGAGTCCACATGGCATTTGAGCCACAGCCTATGCTCTCCCCACCCCCCACCTCTACCCCACTAGCTCAGTGTGACAGAAACTATAATCTGGAAGAGCAAAAGAACACAGGGCTATCTATCACCAAGCTCTGTGTAGTCCTACAGTAATTTCCTAGAAGGAGCAGCTTAGCAGCATTTCCCACTCCACCCAGCTCCATGTTGCAGAAGATCTATTACAGGCAAGAGTGGTTAAGAGCTGTGGAGTCCCCTTCCTTCACATAGCTCCCATTCATAAGAAAGAATCTCTACCTCTGGTAAAGTGGGCCTCAAATACTGGATACTGATTGCTCTTACTCCAGCTTAATCTTGGGATAGACATTCCTTTACTGAAAAAAAAAAAATTTTAAATGAATAAATAAATAAAAATACCAAAGGTAATTGTCCATCACTGGGCTCATAAATCAGGCATTCTTAGCTGAGAAAAGTGGGCCACTGCTCATTCCCTAAGAAATGGCACAGAGTTTTCTCGAAGGGGTGAGAATTTTTTTTTCCCCATAAGAAAAGAGGAAGAGTTTCATAGCTCTCCTTAAGGGAAATGACTTTATTTTAAAAGAGTGCCAGTAACTTCAGACTTAAGGGTGCCCTTGAAAACAATAAAAGTTTGGTGTCAAGCAATTAAGAAGTGTATGGTAGCTTTATGAGAGCAACAAACAAAACTATAGACCAGCTAGCTATTTAAAAAAGAGATCCTGGGAAAAAGAAAACCAAATAAACTTGTATGGAATCAGAACAAGTCTCAAGGACTTAGTGCAAAGACAACACTTGAAAAGGGGCCTTCATTTAATTAGAATAGACTGGAGCAATTGTTGCCCCAGAATGTTGTTGAAAACCACAGAGCAAACAGCTGTGGTGGAGGCTAATAGTTTGGTATAATATCAACAGAGGCAGACAGCTCTATGGAGAGATCACAGAAAGAGACAGCCAAAGATAACCTTGGTAAATACACTGTCCTCCTACAGAGACTGTGCACATGCCCAAGTCTGTGCCCTCTGAGATGTGACATCAGAACAAAGAATCTATCATGTTCAACTATCACCGTAGAAGAAACAGATATCACTACAATAGTCTATCAAGTCACTAAACAAAAAAAACTAACAATGTCAACATACAATATAGTATCTAAAATATTCATTCTCAAAAAGATACAAGACATGCAAGGAAATAGTAAAGTGTGATCCTCACAGAGGGGAAAAAATACAGGTAATAAAACTGACTTTGACAGATCTGGCTGTGAGACAAAGACTTCAAAGCAGCTATTATAAATATCTTCGCAGAACTAAAGAAGTAATATTTAAAGAAGTAAAAGAATGTATAATGACAATATCTTACCAAATAAAGAATCAATAGTTATAAAAATAAGTAATGAAAATTCTGGTGTTGAAAATTTGAGCAATTGAATTGAAAAATTCACTAGAGGTACTCAACAACAAATTTGAGTTACAAAAGAAAGAACCAGTAAACTTGGAGAGATTGATAGAGATTAAAGATTTGTAAGATCAGAAAAAAAAAAGAAAAACTAAAGAACATAACCTCAAAGAAATGTGAGGCATGACTAATCACACTAATATACACTTAATAGAAATATAAGGAGCGATGAGAAAGAAGCAGAATATATTAATGAAAAAACACATCCAAGAAGCTAAAAAAAAAAAAAATTCAAGCAGAATAGACACAGAGATAGACACCCAGACACATCATAGCTAAAATGCTGAAAAACAAAAACAAAGAGAAAAATCTGCTATGACACCAAATACAGAAATGATATTAAAGAATAAGAAAAAACGGATAATTTGGACTTCATTCAAAGTAAAAACTTGTGCTTTAGTGAGCACCTTCAATAAATTGAAAAGGCAACAACATACTGACTGGGACAAAAAATTTGCAAATCATATATTTGATGAGGGACTTTTGTCCAGAATATATAAAGAACTCTTAAAACTCTATGTTATGAAGACAAAAATTCCAATTTAAAACTGGACACAGGATCTCAATAGACACTCCAACGAATATATAGAAATAATAAGCACATGGAAATATGTTAAACATTATTAGCCATAAGAGAAATGCAAATCGAAACTCAGTGAGATACCAGACATGCTAGGATGCCTATAATAAAAATATCAAATGATAACAAGTGTTGACAAGAATGTGGAGAAGTTGGAACTTCATATACTGCTGGTAGAAATGTAAATGATATAACTATATTGGAAAACAGTCTGGCAATTCTTCAAAAAAATCCAATAATTGCCATATGACTCAACAATTCCACTTCTAACTATACTCAAAAGAAATTAATACTGTGTCTGCTCAAAAACTTGTATACAAATGTTCATAGTAACATTATTTATAATAACCAAAAAATGGAAATAACCCAAATATCCACCAGTTGATGAATGAAAAAGTAAAAGGTGGTACACCCACACAGAATATTATACAATAAAAAGGAATGAGTACTGATATATGTTGCAACATGAATTAATCTTGAAAATATTATGCTGAGTAGTTGCAAAAGATTACATGTAGTATGATTCTCTTTTTATGAGCTGCCCACAACTGGCAAACTTATAAAGACATAAAGTAGATTAGTGGTTGCCTAGGACTGGGCAAAGTAGGGAAGAATGAAGAGTGGGTGCTAATAGGTATCAGATTTCTTTTTGTGCTGATAAAAATGTTTCAATTTTGATTATGATGATAATTGCATAAGTCTGTAAATATACTAAAAATCAGGGAGCTGCATATCTTAGATGGATAAATTGTATTGTATAAATTATATCTCAATAAATTGGTTTTAAAAAGGTGATATAAAAAAACAAAATAAATTATAATTCTAGAATTTAAAAAATAATGATCAAAATTAAGAATAAATATTTTTAGAAACAGACACAGTTGAAAAAATAATTGGTGAATCGAAAAGTCACAATTCATGAAAATGCCATAGAATCTTAACCAGGACAAATAACAACAACAACAAAAAAAACACGTAATAAAATACATCACAGTGAAACCACTGGAAAATAAAGAAAAAGAAAAAAATTGCAAAAACATCTGAGAGGGAAGGAAAGAGAAGGTTACCTACACAGGGGCAATAATAAGATGGACAGGTGACTTCTCAACGGAAACAATGAGTTAATTGAAACTCAACAATAAAATGATTAACATAAGAATCTGTTAAAAAAGTATTGTGTATCTTACTGAACTAATGGAACAGCTAGAGAATTAGATATCAAATTAGGATAGGAATCGAAACAGAAATACCACAACTCTTCATGGCACCATAACAAAAATGAACGGTTTCCAATATTTCTTACTTTGTGTGATACAGCTCAAGATTCGAGTACTAGGTGAAGTTCATTTGGCTAAAATTAGGTCTAAGACCTACCTGTTGACCATATAAGGGGTCTTCAATGAAGATTTTATTAAAAATTTTAAGGGCCATTTGTCTTTGTAGCAGAAGAATATGGTTTTTTAATTTATTGACCTACCAGGACTGAACCTAATGGTACAGATTTTTCTAAAATGATATTGATGTGCTATTAGAAAGGGAGAAGTAAAAAAATAATAATAATTAAAAATATTCACTGGCTAGAATTAGAACTGGGAAATAAAAGAGATCAGCCTTAGCATTAAGGTAGAAGATCTTCAATATAAGATGACTTGACCTTAAATAGAGAATACTACGTCTAGTGACTGTGTTTACAGGTGGAGGTGTGATTGCTTTAACAGAGGGTAAAGAGTGATGAAACAGACAGGGCCAACAATATTGTGACTAATCTCTAAGTGATAACTAATCTGCATTGATATTTCAATTTATTTTCTCATATAATCTGAACCTACTCTCTAGCCTAAAATTAATATTTAACATTTTTTTTACTTTATAGTCACAATTTTACATCAAATAAATAGGACATAGATGTTAATATACTATCAATTATGGGTCGAATTTTAAAATGGCATTTAGTTTAGTGAAATTTCATTCTCTTGAAAATTTTATCATTTGTATGTAGCCCATAGGATTCTTTTGGAGCCGAAAGTCTAAAGTACTTGCTCATCTAAACACATATCTTCGGAGAATTATTCATGTATAACTGAAATTTTGCCAAAGAATGAGTACAATCCAAGTAATTAACTCCCATAGGCATTTAATTTTTATATTGACCTTTTAATTCTTACATTTTTAAGGTATCCTTATCATTTTTTTGCCTTATTTTATATAGATCAGTTTCAGAGAGATTTTTTTAGTAACTTACTTTATATTACCTATTAACACAGCATTTCCCAGTATAACAACATATGTCTACATAATGTACTGATCCTATGTGGCAGGCTATGAACTGTGCTATGAATTAGGTCATGTAAATTAAATTTACATAAGCCGTTAAGTGATTCGAAAAGGTGGGCTTTGATAAAGTATGGGGAACTATATTAGTAAGGTTCTCCAGAGAAACAGAACTAATAGGATGTGTGTGTGTGTGTGTGTGTGTAGAGAATGCAAAAGGAAAGCGAAAGAGAGAGAAAGAGAGAGAGAGAGAGAGAGAGAGACTGAGTTTTAAGGAATTGAAGGAAGCTGCTCTCACACAATTGTGGAGGGAGGCTGGCAAGTCCAAAATTTGCAGAGAAGGCTATGAAAATGTAGATTCAGGGAGCAGTTCATGTTTCAGACCCACAGAATTTCCTCTTTGAGTGAGTCAGTCTTTTCCCATCCATATTATGGAGGGTAATCTACTTTTTATATAAAGTCTACTAATTTGAATATTAATCTCATCTAAAAAATACCTTTATAGCAATGTTGAGACCAGTGTATGGCCAAATATCTGGGTATCATGGCCTAACCAGGCTGACTCATAGCATTAACCACAAGAACCCTTTCCCACAAAAGAAACTTGCCCATGGGTATCCTTTCTAACACCCCTCGAGGACATTAGCAAATCAGAACTAAGAGAGGCTTCATTCAGAATTCTGACTTTCTGTGATGATTTTGGTGTGTGTGTGTGTTTTTTTATTTTTATTTTTTTTTGCCATTTCTATTTCTGCATCTTTAAATTGTATAAAAATATATCCTTTTAGAAATACTATATTCGATGCATGATACTTAAAATTATTTAATACCCACGATGACTACCTTTGAACTCATTCCTTTCTTCACATTACAACCATAATAATTCCCTCAAGTATTCTGAACAACAAAAACAAAATAATCCATCCAAGCACATTTATTTCATATAGTCTCCTTCCAATACCACAGAAATTGTCACTAAAACATTCTGAAGGACATAAAGTATTTATTATGGTAACTTACTTTGCATTCAAACTGTTACAGAAAAGGGCTAGCCAAAGATATTTTTCCAAGACAAATGTATATACTATACTATTTTGCAAACGTCCTCACTTTGTCCTATATTGCTAAGTAAATATTTTATGAAGTGATTAAATTTGTGATATGTTCTGAATTTACTTAAAATATATTCTTTCAAAAGGGTACAACATACCACATTTGTACAGTAACAAGATGTCAATGATATTTAGATAACAATTTAGTTATCCCTGTAAATGAATTAAAGAGCATTTTATCCATTTCAATGTTCTATAGTTTAACACCGTGTTGAAAGACTACTATATGTCTATTATTCATACATTGCAATCTTGGCTTTTTATGCCTTCAACATCTAGTTTCACTGTAAGTCTTGGGTATGTTTTATACTCTATTCTTGTTGCCAGTTGTTGCTGGGATCCACGATTTTTCAACTTTGAAAATGTGTGAGGAAGGTATAATTTGAGTGGTGAAAGACTTGTTGCATTTGACAGAAAACTACAAATCTGCTCCAGGGACTGCTCTAAATCTGAGGAGTAAGTTTGTGATTTCCCGGGAGGTGCTTAGAGATACAGTCTATAATGTCAGCATTGCTTATTCCCAATTGAATCATGTTTTTGAATAGAAGAGGTAGTGCAGTATTGTATAAAGAACATACTGGTAAAAACACAGTTTTGGCTAGGCTCTGCCACACTATGAATTTAGGTAAGTGAATATACATTTCTAAATATTCACTTTATAATCTATAAAAGGAGATGGGAGCGATGTTTGGAAAGGAGCATGTCTAAATAGTCTTCCTGGTAAATGATTGTATGTTTTCTATTATAATATTAGCTATTTTTGACTTTGCTTGCCATATGGAGGTTTCAACCACTGTACCCATATATGGAAAATATTACATTTGTGAGATATTTTATCAGTATCATTTTAATATAAATGTAGCTAAATCGGTATTTAGGGAAATTGTTTGTGCATATGAAATATTGGTACTCTGCATTCTTTTACAATCAAAAATTTTGTTCTTAAGTGAAAAAAATTCCTTTTCTCTACTTTCATCTGAGTAGAGCTAATGAACTTGCTTGAATCCGTTGATTTGGTTAATAAAATTGCTCTTTTGGCTCTCTCATACACACATTCATAAAAGGTATTTTTGTGTAATTCCTAAATATGATTACATCAAAGCTACAAGTAAATATTGTCCTCTGATTGTGAGCAATCACTATTGCTCCTGCTCTGTTTCCATACTCTCACATACTCTCAATTATTCATCTATTCATCAACTATTCAACACTCATCTACTCATTCTTTCACTTATTTATTCAGGGTCATGTATTCATAGAAAATGTTAAGGTAGATTTGTTTTTCAAATTCCATGTCAAAATCCTTAAATTATATATCAAATTGGTTTCCTCAAACAAATTTTTAATCAAATTATTTTAAATCAGCTTATTGAGGTATGTTAACATATTACAAATTTATTTATTTTATACGTACAAGTCAATGAATTTTGACGAATACGCATGGTTGTTTAATCAACAAAATCATGGTAGATAACATTACTATATCCTCAAGTTTCACTCGTGCTCCTGTGTAATTAATCCTATCTTCCCAGCCCTCATTCTTTACGGCCATTGATGTGCTTTCTTTCACTATAATTTTTCTTTTTCTAGAATTTTATATAAATAGAATCCATACAATACGTGGTCTTTATGTGTTTTTGTCAATTAGTATATTGTTTTGAGATTCATCCATGATGTCATATATCAGTAATTGGTGACCATTCTAGGTCCTCTATATTTCCATATACATTATAGAATCAGCTTTTTAATTTTAAAAAAGAAAGCTTTCTGGGAATTAATTGAATTTGTATTGAATCTACAAAATGAATTAAAGATAACTGACACCTTGAGATCATTGTATCTTTCAATTTATGAATATAGAATTTCTCTCCACTTATTTAAGTTTTCTTTACTATCTATCAGCAATGAATTGTAATCTTTCAGTGTCTTGATCTTGTATATGTGTTATTAAAATTTACTCCTAAGAATTTCATTATTTTTGAAGCGATCGTACATGGTATATTTTTATTTCAGCTTTCAGTTGTTCATTGACATTATATAAAATATAGCCTAATTTTGCATGTTGACTTTGTTTAGTGTGATATTACTAAATTCACTATTTATCATATCTTTTTTTCTGTATATTTCTTAGGAGTTTTTAGATCCTCACGTTATCTATTAATAAAGACATGTTAGTTATTTCCAATTCATGCAGTTTTATTTTTTCTTCCCTATTGACATAAGAATCTCCACTAGAATTTTCTCTACAAGTGATGGCAATGAATACTATTGTCTTTTTTATGATCTTATGGGAAAATATTTAGTCATTCACCTCTAAGCGTTCATATGAAAGTTGTACGTGTCTTTTATCAACCTAGTTGCGGAGTTATTCCTTTAACATGAATGGATATTGAATTTTGATAAATGCTATTTCTGCATATATTTGGAGTCTATTGAGATGGCTATATGTTGTTGTTTTTTTTTTATTTTTTAGTCTGTTAATAGAGTAAATTATAGTGGCTGATTATTGTATTAAACCATCCTTGTATTCCCAGGATAAACTTGACTTGGTTATGATGTCTGATATTTCTTATACATGCCTGAATTGAATATGTTAAATTTGGAATGACTATTTTAGGATCTATGTTCACATATATTTGTGTTATTTTTGTAATAACACTTTCTAATTTTGGAATTAGATTAATGCTCCCACATAAATAACCTGGGAAGTACATCCTCTTATTTCCTAGAAGAGGTTGTTGAATTGTATTATTCTTTAAAATCATTGTTAGAATTCACCAGTGAAGTCTTTTGGGCTTAGAGTTCCTTTGTGGGCAAGTTTTGAGCTTTAAATTCAATTATTTTAAATATATGGTGTTATATAGATTATGTATTTTTTTTAATGAGTGAGGTTTGGTAGAAAGGTTATTTTGAGGTAGGTGCTTATTTTTATCTCAGTTATTAAATTGACATAAAATTATTAAAAATATTCACTTATCATTTTAATGTGGTGGGATCTTTAGTAATGCTCTCTTTTAAAATTCTGATATTAGTCATGTGTGGCTTCCCATTATTTTTTTCATTAGTTTATTTGAAGTTTATAAATTTTATTGAACTTAAAAAAGATCAGTTTGAGGGTTCTTTGACTTCATTGTTTTTCTGTTTTCTATTTCATTTACTCTTGCCCTTTTTCTTGGTAGTCCTTCCTTCTGATTGTTTTTGGATTAATTTTTCTTTTCTTATTTTATGGTTACTTGAAGTAAAAACAAAAGTCAATGATTTAAGAACTTTCTTGCTTTAAATGCTATAAATTTTCCTTCAAAACTACTTTAGCTTCACTCCACATTTAAAATGCTATGCATTCAATTTTATTCAATTAAATGTATTCTTTCATTTCCCTTATGATTTCTTCATTGACCAATAAGTTATTTAGAATGCATTGTTTAATTTCTAAACATTTGATTTCCAGATAATGTTTGTTATTGAATCTAGTTTAATTTTACTGGGTAAGAGAATATACTTTGCATGCTTTTTCCTTTTAAATATATAACTACTTTTATTGCTCAGAATACATGTATGTTCCACTTGTATTTGCAAATAATGTATATTCTGCTGTTCGGTGGAATATTTTCTAAATACTGATTCAGTTGTTCAAGAATGTTGTGTTATTGAATTCTTTTATATCATTTTTTTATATTCTGTCTAATTATAATTCTCTGAATTACTCAGAAAGAAGCACTGAAAATATCCAACTCTAATTTTGGATTCATTTATTTTTTTCTTTCGGTTCTACAAGTTTGTGCTTTATGTATTTTGAAGCTCAGCTACTAAGTACATTCATTTTTAGGACAGTAACATCCTCTTGATAAATGGACCTTTTATTATTACAAGGTTTTTCTCTTTATCCTTTTTTATTCTCCCTCTAAAATCTTTTTTTTAATATTTATATTATAACTCCAGCTGTCTTATAATTAATCTTAACAAAGTAGATATTTTTTCCCATCTTTTTTACTTTTAATATACTCACCTTTGTATATTAAGTGGCTTTACTTGTTGTTTTTAGATGTTATATGGTTGTGTCCTTCTTTTTTTTTTTTGACATGTATGAAATCAAGCATATGCCTGGCCACTACAAGACCATAGCAGACAGGTAGAGTAAAGAAAAAATTTTATTTTGAGCAAGGAGAATAACAACATAGCACTTAACATCTATATTGCAGTCTAAATCTTGCCTTTTTTTTTTTTTTCATCCAGGATGGCAATGTCTAATTTTTAATGAGAAAGTTTAGAGTATTTTAATGCAATTTTCAAAATGGTTAGGTTTAATTATGTCATAGGGTTATTTTTCTATTTTTCCCTTCTGTTATTTGTAGTTTATTCTCTTTACTTGCCTTCTTTGACAGGATTGAATATTTTTTATAATTTTATTCATCTCGACTATTCACTTGTTGTCCTAGGGCTCAGTGTACATCTTTAACCTAACACAGTCTACTTTCAAATAAGTATATCAATATGTGAATAGAGTAAGAAACTTAAAACTGTATGCCTCCATTTCTCTCCTCCCCTATTCTTCATGCTACTGTTATCTGACATTTTATTTTTACATTTTTTATTAATGTTATCGGATTAGTTTTCTAATGCTGCTGTAACAAATTACTACATGTCTAGTGGCTTAAAGCAACACAAATTTATTCTCTTATAGTTCTGGAGGTCAGAAGTTTAAAATTCATCTTTAGGGTGGTGTTCCATCTGGAGACGCTAGGGAGGATTTTTCCTTGTCTTTTCCAGATTGAAGAAGCTGCTTACACTGTTTGGCTCATTGTTTCCTACATCTTAAAAGTGTGGCTGCTTCCTCCAGCCTCTATTTCTGTCATCTGATCTCTTCATTCTTTTTTTGACCTCTGCCTCCCTTCTTACACGGAGGCCTGTAATTACATTAGGCCTACCCAGATCCAGGATAATCTCATCGCAAGACCTTTACTTATCCTTATTTGAATGTTTATTTTCAATATAAAGTAATATATTCATAAATTCTGGGATTAGGAAGTGAACATCTTTAGAGATCTAATATTCAACCTATCATACTCGTGATACATTGTTATTTTTCCACTTTAAGCAGTAGATTATGTTTTAAAGAATTGAAAATGAGAATAGTTTTGTACATTCTCCCCCATATTGACCATTTCAAGGTTTTTTTAATTAATCAAAAACAAATTCATAAAAATAGAGGACAATCTGGTGACGGCCAGAGTGGAGGGGCGTTAAGAGGGCTGGGAGAAAGAGGTGAAGGGTTAAGAAAGTACAAATTAATAGTTGATAGATGGTCACGGGGATGAGGAACATGGCATAGGGAATATAGTCAGCATTAATGTAATGATGAAGTATAGAGCCAGAGGAGAGAAAGAGCAATCAGGGGGATTGATTATAAACTACATAAATGTCTAACCAATGTACTGTATACTTGAAACTAATAATAAAATAAAATAAGTTTTTTTAATTAGCTTTGCATAGATGCAAATTAAATGTGGCATCATTTTCATGTCTTTCTTAACATTTCTTTTCATACATGTCTATTGGTAATAAATTATTTCTGTGATTTTTACCTGAAAACCTCTTTATTTCATTATTTTAAAAATTTATTATTTTGCTAAATATAGAATTTAGATTGATAGTTTTTTTTAATTTCAGCACTTAAAAGATGTTCTATTTTTATATCATTTGCATAGTTTCTGACAAAAAGTCTGCTATAATCCTTATCTATGTAATGTCTTTTTTTCTGTTTTTAGATGTTTCTTTTTATGACTGATTTTAAGCAATCTAACCATGATGTGCCTTGTTGTTTCCATCCTTCTTCTGTTTTGGATTTAATGAGCTTCTCACGTCTGTGGTTTTGTACTCTGTATAAAAATAGGGAGAAAATGACCACTATTAAAATATATTAAAATATATTCCCTATCGCTCTTTATTCTCAGACTTCTATTGCATATATGTTAGATTGCTGGATTCAGCCACAAAGTTCGCTCATATTCTTTTGCTTTATATTCTTTTTTTTTCTCTCTATGGTTCATTTTTGGATAGTTCTTTTAGTTTTCTTTGTTTCTTTGTTTTTCTTTCTTTGTTTCTTTGTTTTTCTTTCTTTCTTTCTTTCTTTCTTTCTTTTTTTTTTTTGCTGTGTCTGAAGTTTACTTATCTTTTACTCTGCAGGGATTAGCTAGCATGCTAATATGTTATCAATTTTATTTAGTGTATTTTTTCAGACATTGTACTTTTTTTATCTCTAGAAATAGTATTTGTATCCTTTTTTTTACATCTTACATAACTTTAGTCATGATGGTCATATTTTCCTACACCTTTTCAAAGATATGGAAAATAGCTGCTTTAATGTCTGATAATTCCATCATCTTTGTCATTTTTCCATTGTTTTTATTAACTAATTTTCTCCAGCTGTGGTTATTGTTCTGCTGCTTTGCACACTGGGAATTTTTTAATGGATAGGAACAATGTGGATTTTATACTATTGGTGATGAATTTTGTTGTATTCTCTTAAGTGCTGCTCTGTAGAACTGTTTGGCTCAGTTCTACAGAGCAGCACTTAATCTAGGACTAATTTAACCCTCACTATTTAGGCATTACCATTTTAAAGTTTCTTCTGATGGCTCCCGTATTATTATTATTTTTTTCCTATAGCTGGTAGAAAAACAAATTATTCCTACCTTTCTATGAACTCTGTAATCGTTCAGCCTAATACCTTCCAGTATTCTTTTTTTTTTTTTTTCCACGACCTCCTCTTGTAAATGCACAAAGAATTACTAAACCAGAGATTAAAATGAACTCTTCTACCTATTTTTCAAGCTTTCACTGTCTGTTACATATTCTCCAGTATTATGTTCTCAAATGACAGACACCTTGGCCTTCCCAATTTTCAGTCTGTCCCTCCAAGTCAGGGAGTGCCCTGGGATCTGTTTTGAATCCCCTTTCTTGCACTGTAGACTGGAAATTGCCTTCGAGAAAGAACATGGGACAATCAGAAGGCTCACTTCATTTGTTTCCCTTCTCTTTATCTCTTTATCTCTTGCTGCTTATTTCCAATGTTTGAAGATTGTCATTGATAATTTTTGTTTTATTTTTTGCTGTTGGAGATAGGAAGGTAAATCCTTATTCTATCATGGGTAGAAGCAGAAGTCACATACAAGTAATTTTGAATGTATTTTTTATATAACTATATTTTTGCACAGTTATTTTCTTGTGTATCACCAATAACAGTAAGTACAAATGAATGTAATATTTATTTTAAAAGTTACATTTTAGGCAATATCAACACAGTGAGATTTACTGAGAGTATAATAATTGTTCAAATAACTATACATTGCTTTTGTTATTCCAGCTTTCACTCATGATGTCATTTGAAGGGTTTCCTGCATTAGATAGTTCTAATGATTTATGAAACCAGTTTATGGAATCTATAAATTGGAAAGAATTCTTGAAGTTTTAATTTAATATTTTTAAAATTCTTTGGTTAGTAAATATCATCACCTTGATTTTAAAAAATAGCATAGGTATAGAAATCATATTAATTTAAATTATTAATTTAAATTATTAAATATCTCAAAAATATATAATAGTATAAATAATTATATATTTAGCACCAGTAGTGATTTGTTTTTCACAAAAATTTCTTTCTTAGATCTATTTATATACATATTCATTCATCCATTCATTAATTCCCCAATCACTATGATTGTTTGCCTACTGTGTAGTACATGGCCCTAGAGCAAAAGCAAGAATAATATAATTTCTAAAATTTAAATTATATCATACCTTTCTCTTTTCATTTTAAATCTGTTGGTATCATCAATGATCTTGGTAGCCCTGTAAAACTTGAAAATGAAAAGATTGTGAAGGTCTAAATCTCCCTCTCTTGTCTACATGGCTGAATCTGATTTCTGACTTCATTAGCTTCACAGCATGTTGTGGTGTGTATTGTATTAGTTATTTTAATTTTTTTTTACTTCTAACTGTGGACTTAACCAGTAGTGGTTAGATGTAGTGCCAAGATCAAATGCTGCCAGTGGAAACACAAACAAACACCTTTTATGTTATACACTCAATGAACTGTTCCTTAAAATGAAATACTGGTAGTATTTGAGGGGAATGCTCTTGATATGTATGATATTCTAATTCTGCCAGGAAGCCACTTTGAAAAGTAGGTAGATGGAAGGACCATCTGAAGTGAATTCTTCAACCGTAATTTCCTAATCCCAGGGTGGAAGATGTAGATTAATTTGCTAATTACCTTTAGTTAGTATTTTATAGCTCTTAATGATTCTCCAAAGTTATTTCTTAATCTATGAGAAGATCCTTTCTCAGAAATAAATTCTGTCCCTGTTCTCAGCACTTCCTTCTCTAGTTTTTGACATTCTTCCTAATCGTGGCTCATTAATCTCCCTTCCCCTGCTCTTTGTAAGATACTAGAGAAAACTCTTGATCTGAGTTCATCTGGAGTCTTGATCTACTTTTAAGCTCTATTTGATACCACTTTGTCTAGCCGAGACTCTAGGACAGTCCATAGCAAATATATGTGCTTATTATCTATATAAATGTGTCATGGTTTAAGGGATGATTTTCTGTTAGAATTCAAAAAAATATGAAATTTCAGTTTTTTTAAATTAAAACTTTTGTTCTGTTATTGCTTAACAGTACCCCAAATTTTAATTCATGTATTTAATAGTTTTGTTGTGTGCCTACTATGTCAGGGATTGTGCTTGGTGCTGGGGATATATTAGTGAACAAATTACATATAGTTAGGCACATAGAAGAAGTTCATTTAGTAGATATTGATAAAAAATAAGTAAATGCAGAGTTTAGAAGATTGCAATTTGTGAAATATTAGTATCAGTAGTGTTTGTAAAAAAAAATCTAGTTTCTCTTTTGCTCCACATAAGCATACTTTAAATAATAGCGTTTAGAAGAATATATGGAATATCTAAATTAGAAAACAATGTCACTCTGAGGAACCTCTGTAATTTACTGATGTGTAGTGTTTGTTAGAGTCAGAGTACTTTTCCTATGTTAATACTTTTACCAAATTAAAGTTAATAAAATTTCAGAATTAAAAAAGTGCAACTTTAAGCAATGGATAAATTTAGTATTATGAAAAGGTTATTGTCACTGGCTTAGTAAGATCGATGATGTAGTTGAAGAAGTACCTTGCTATACCTCTAGTTAAGTATAATACTGTAAAAGTCCCTGAAACAAAATTGATGTATCTGAGATGTTATCCAGGATGTACTCTTATGCTATTTTTGCAAGCTGCTTTCATCATACTCAGAGGGATTTATCAAGATGCTTACCTGTTGTGAAATTCAACATGATTTCTTGAGGGTGCAATCTCAGGCTGAGTTATGTCATCTCCTCTTAGCATTGCTATATCAATGCCTATATGATTGTAATTCTTTTGGGGCTCTCCTTATTCAGTGGTTGCTATACAAAATGTTGGACAAACAAATGTGTGTTATGCTTTAAGACTACTACTGTATGTCATATGTATTTACCAAAAGCTTTTTGGGAAAAAAATGTACAAAATGCATTTTGATGTATAAACTCTTTTATCTGAAGCCTTAAATAAAATTTTCATTTTTGTCTGGTCTACATGTAATTGGGGCAAAATGAACTGAGCTCTTCTGTTATTTTTTACATACATTGAGCTGATTTATCCTAAGTTGTTGAAATTCATGAAGTTAATGTCTTCTTCTAAGTAAAATTAAACACTTTAAAAAAGAAAATAATTTAATTTCCAAGATAAGTAATTTACACATCATCTGTGTACCATTTTTTTTTAATGTTGTTCTGTAGGTATGTCTAAAGTGCCAGGAAAAAAAAAAATATGTAGCTGACTCTCTAGTGTATACAAGTATATGCACAAACTATTGGTCAGACAAAGGCGGATGACATTTAAAAAAGAATCTAACTATTATGGAGGTGTCAAAATTTTGTCTGTGTTGCCACTTTGTGGAATAGCTGAATGTTAATCAGGGCACCAAACAGAAAATTCTTATTCTAGGTTTATATGGGATTAGATTATGAGTGATTCCTCTTAGTCCTTGAGAATTCTGATTACCTGTTCAAGGAAGTCCTGAATTTCTAAAAGTAGTTTTTCTTTAATAATGCAGACTTTATTTCTTAAGAAGGTTATGAGAAACCTGTGACATGTCAGCATTTATAAATAATGAGTCAATGCATACAATTCTATAACTGTGCATTTCTATTTCGTTGATAGAATATAAAGTATATTATGATTATGTTGTTGTCTGCATGTAAGCTAGTACTGATGAATATTAACCCACCTGTATATTAGTTGAAGAATAAAGATCTCATATTTCTAGGCGGTAACTGAAATTATAAGTATCTAAAAAACTAAGGGGATAGGTAATTTAAAACATGTTAAATACATTATCCCCCTCCTCAATTTACTTTCATCTGATGTATTCTGCTCCTTTCATTCTCTTCATTCTTTCGTTCCCCATCTCTACTGGCTCTCTTTGCTTCCTTCTTCCCTTATCTCTCTCACCAC
>NW_006436288.1:3970627-3985162 GCF_000325575.1 Pteropus alecto
TTGAAGTACACTACTTTGAAACATACCTTTTCCTTATCTTATCTTTTATCTTTTTCTTTCTTAAAGCTCTTTTCTATTACATTTTGACTAAGTTTCATAGGAATCTTTATTTGTTGCAGAACTCTAAATATACCAGACCATGGTATACAATCTCTCAGAATAAGTACACAGAGAGTAAAAAATATGAATACCCGGTCTAAGAGTGCAAGGTGGGGTTGTTAAGAGTGAAGGTATTGATCAGTAGTTTTGTGAGCTAACAGTGAGTTTTTTTTTTTCCTATAGAATAAATATATTTGAATGGTTTTCTCCTGCCTGTTGCAATCCATTTAAAACATACACTTCAATGTGGCATGACTGCCTCCATTCCATTGTTTACCTTCTCTTAACATGACTGCATACTTTCTCATTCATCTGTGCCTCCAGTCAATGACCCAGATATTCTTCTTCTTGCTTCTGGCTATGTGTACTTTTTCATCTATGCTATTATCAGTTTTATTCCCTTATTGATTTCTCATCCCCGTTGTTAACATTGTGTTTTATAAGAATGACTATATTAATAATATTTCTAAAATTTTAATGTTCTACCCTGTGGTCCAACATATTAATTTAGCTTCTGTGTTCATTCTTGACTTCCATATTGAACACTGACATTAGGAAACTTAAAATGGAATACAAAATGTTAAGGTATAAAACTATTAACTTTTTGGTATCAACCTGCCTGTTATTTATTGCCATTTATTTTGTAATTATCGCTCAAGAAAAAAATCTATCATTGCTCGATGCCAGCTTTAAATGCAGCAGCAGGTTTAAAGACGAATTCAGACTTCAGCCTTCCCCTGAGGCTGATGGACTTCTCCTTTCAAAGTAGGACACTTCTATCTGATGGCATTAACCATAAAATCCCCCATTTCAAGTCTATGATATCCTGAAGGACAACGGCTCATTTCATTTCTTATCAAGAAATCGGGCAGATCAGTCATATTTCTCGAATCAAATGACATTTCAGAAAATTCATTTGAACCAAAAATGAGGTTTCCTCTCTGCAGACTCCAATTAGTTTAAAAGCGGTTTCTGATGAAAATTTTCAAAATAACTGAGAGCTACATAAAAAAATTTATATTTGTATGTATATGACTATATTAACTCATACTTCACACACACATACAAGAACCGATAACATACACAGTCACACACACAGACACGCAGGCTTCCCAACAGCTTCCGCTAGCCACCCTGTCAAGCAGTATAAACCTTTAATTTTAGTGATCAGCATTAATAGTAAAATACTTAAGATCCTTCCTCCTTACTTTTTTTTTATCCCATTACCCTAGGTATTCCAGTGGGAGTATGCTCACTCGTTTGCTCCCTAAGTACACAAAATTAGCTGCTTATCGGTTGATCTTCTTACATGATCCTTTAAAAATCCTTTGTGTGTGTGTACAGGCACTTATACAGCATCCAAGGCCGCTTCTGCCTCTAGAGGAAGCCTAGGCAAGCCACCCCCAGCCTTTTTCATACCCACTCACAAGGGGCTCAGGCCTAATTAAATTGCTCTCAAAGACAAGAAGGGATGAATTTTCTTCTTTCTATCTCCCTTGTCACCCATTTAACTCAGCTGACATTCACGGACTCCTTTTTACTTATGTTAAAAAAGAAAAAAAAAAAAAACCACATACACACACACAAAAGCTCTATAAAGACAGGGTTTAGAGAGCTGGGAGAAGTAGGGAGGGGTGGTGTTCGTGGATAAACTCTTAATCTGGTTACTCCCTGTGATTTATAATTTCAGAAACAAACAATGGAAACAAGATAGAGAGAAAGTGCCAGAGGAGAGGTTTGATTTCTCTGGCTGACTTCGATTTTATTCCATTAAACTAACACTGAAGAAGACAGAAATACACACACACACACACACACACACACACACACAGACACACACACATCAGTGCTTCTGGTCAATCCTGCACCCCCTTTATTTTTTCTTGGGCTCAGATTAATGAGGGAGGTTTGAGAAGCCAGGATGAGTACAGCCTGTTAATGTAGCTCTGCCCAAGAGGGGTAGAAGACTGCAGCCACTTTGGCTGGCCTGCTATTGATTGGACTGCAGGTCACTGGGGAGCTGTCGGTGCTGCATTTCTGAAGCCGGGGTTCAGGGAGAGGCTGAAGAGCTTTGGCTAGACCAGACAACAGGAGCCCTGTGCAAGTCAAGCTCCAGTAAGGGCCCAGGAAGAGCCAGGCAATTAGCCTTTGAAGGTCATGGAAAGTTCCCTCCCCCTCTTCTCTCTTTCACCACGGTATCCAGCCTTCTTTCCCTCCTCCTCCTTTCTTCATCACCCATACTCCAAACACATCTGAGAAATCCATTCAATTAAATCTCTCTCAGCTCCTGCTGGCTCCTGAGTAAAAGGTCAGTGGAGTTCAGGAGAGAGAAAAAGACTCAAGGAGGAGCTGGAGCTTGTGGCTACCTCTGACCCTGCCTTTCGTCTCCCTGCACCCTCCCCCACACCTTGCCCACATGCCCCCACTTCCTCTCTACCTACCATCTTTAATGATACCCGATGGTGATGGTCAATCACTCCCCAGCAGTAACAGAGATGCCCTAAAGCATCATTGTGGTAAGGAGGGATCGATCAGATTTTTTTTTTAAAGTTGATAATGAAAACCTGTGAACTTAATGTCAGTTTGTATGCTGTGCTTCTTGGAGGCCTATCATTGTTGGCCTGGACCAGTTCAGCTGCTTGGAGGAGCTGACGAGTCCTTGTTATTCTTCTCTCTCTGCATTTTGTCTTGCCTTAAAGAGACCTAATTAGACTGAGGGATACTCTGCTGGCTTGCCTTTTTGCTGGCCAGCTTGGCTCCAGAAATAGAAGAGCAAAAGTAAAGATGACTGATTCAATTTTGCAAAGCAGACACTTTAAGTTAACCAAAAAACAGCCTATCTAGATATCTGTGGAAATATAAGAAAATAGTATAGGGGATTTTGTTTGAATTCGAGATCCAGCGAGGTATAAGGAGATTATTAAAAATAATATTATAACTGTACAGTTTAAATAATATTAACAAAATAATTTAATGAAAGAATTGAATAAATAAAAGTAGCTTAGAGAAAGTTGGCAGACATTATATATATATACACACACACATACACTCATGTACACACAAAGATGTATTATTTTTTTTGAGGGGTAAAGAGAATGACCTTAAAATAATTGTTGTTTCTTCTCATTATCTGCTAAATATTTATTTAAAATAATGTGGGAAATAATATGAACACTCAGTTATGCAAGGTGATAATCATTAATAACGATGTGAACAATATTTTATATTGTGTTGTAATTGTATATTTTTTCAACTTGATGATTTTACCTTGTCCATACACTTCTATTCTGTTTGTATCCTCAAAACTCTGTACTTTCCTTTTTTCCTAGAGTATGGGGATACAGATTCTAGTACAACTAATATCTTACTTGCAATTAGATTTTTTTGTAGTCACATTATTTTCTGCATCATTTGATGAACCATACTATATTTTCCTATATTCCTGTTAAACTATTTGATGATGCCTTTTATTTTGTTGTATAATTGGGTGAGCGATCATGTGATAAACATAAATTTGGTATGAAATCAAAAAAACATTGTTAAAAACAATGAATATATTTTCAGAAAAGTTTCTGAGATATTAAATCTTTTAGAAAGAAAAGTTATAAAAAATGTATTATTATTTCTTTGTAGATTTTATGACTACAAAGATAAAACTCTGAAAGATATCTAATATAGTTGATGTATAATAGTTTTCTTTTATACCCTAACATTAGCCTTTTTGAAATGTATACGAGAGATGAAAATTGTGTGTTTAGCTAAATTAAAAATGTATGGGGGGGTCGAAAATTAAAAAGCAAAAAGTAAATTATACCTCTGAAAAAAAAAAAAAAAAGGCAAGCCAACCTGAGACTGATAACAGAAGGTGGTACTTTGTATTCTGGGCACTGAAAAAAATAAAAAATAAAAAAGATGGAAAACATACTAGAGACATAGACAGTGCAGGATTTTTCCATGCAATAGGTTCTAAGGTTATGACAAATTTTATAATTCAACTCAGAAAACCATTTTCTTCATTAGCCAAGAAAATATAAATCAAAATCATGATTCATTTTAAACCAAATAAAACACCTAGGATACATTGATATATATTTGTGTGTGTGTGTGTGTGTGTGCACACGTGTGTACACTCATATTTATTTTCTCTCCAAGATACAGAAAGCAATATTAGCAAGTCACAAGATCGACTTGCTTTTTAGGGCATGAAGAAAAAGAAAAAAAAATGAAATGATTTCTTACATTTAAAAGGCACAATATACAAAAAAAAAAAAAAAAAAAGCCTGAGACATAGGAACGCTCAACAAATTTTAACAATGGTGATAATGATTGTTATTATTATTCCTTATAGCATTTAGCATGAGGCTTAAAAGTTCTTTTTGCATCACTTTGTTTATAGTGTGGGACATATACTGGGCATGAGATGACAGGAGCTAACTGGAGGAAAATTAAGTTAGGGTGAAGACAGTTAAAATAAAAAGTGGGTGGACATGAGAGATACACAAAGACAGTTGAATTTCATATGGGGCTAAGGATGTGCCAAGAATGACAAAGTCAGAGGTCTTATAATGACTTGCTAATTCAGCATAAACTATCCTTATTTTCCTTTGCTGGTATCCCAGCTCCAAACTCCTACCCATCCTCACCCCCCATATTTTCCTACTGTGATACCTCTTTGCTTTTTTCTCCATAATAAACATCAGGAAAAAAAAAAAACTAAACAAAAGACCAAAAGAGTCACCAGGTGTAGGAACATGAACTATTTGGTAACATGTAGCAAATACAAAAAACTTCTTTTACTTGACTTTTGACCTTTTCGTGCCAGGATGTTAAGAAGGCATGATAACTGAGCAGAAAGGTTTTAAGAGAGGAGGAAAAATGAAATGGAATTAAAATGTCTGAACTGATTAAAAAATAAATGAGTAGCATAAGCTATTTTCTAAAATATCTATGGTGAAGTTGGGCTAGGGGTGTAGGCAGCATGTAGAGAATAAAAGAACCAGATCCTTTGTGGTTGTGCAGGGTTCGGAATGGAGCCAGGGACTGAATGATGGGGAAGAGGGAAACATTCTGCAGATGGAGTCAGGACAGATGGTTTTTAGCCCTGTCTTTGCCATAAATGAACATTTGAGCATATAACCTATCCCACAAGAATTCCATGAGATAGCACTGTGTAATACCTAAGTTGGGTAGGCACAACCGATATGGATAATTCAATTTCTTTGTTGGCAAGATCAGGTAATTATGTACAGGTGGAGGCATATACACATATGTAAACAAATACTTATATTCATAAGATATGTTGCATACTTATATGATATACTGCATGTATACTATCCCATAAGGATTCCAGGAGATAGCACTTGTGTTCATGGGCTCAGTAAAGATGTAGCGAACTAAAAGAAAAACAACAACAAAAAATGAGTCTGATCTGAATTGGGGTTTTGCTACTGTTTTCAGTTGGAGAAAGATTGTAGAAGATACATGGGAAGAAGTGACATATGTAATCGCATACATTTAAGTGCTTCAAATTTATTGTTATCTTTTTAAAATTACACAAGACAATACTTAGTGCCATTTGGTATTTTATAAACAATCTGTCTCAAACGCTTCCATTTATATGTGCATAAAACAATATGCAGCATATCATATGATTGTAGAGTGTAGAGATTTGTTTACATGTATGTGCACGCCCCCACCTGCCAACAAAGAATGTGATTATAATTCATGATTTTGCCTACCCAAATTAGGTATCTCAGGAAAACTTACAATAGTTAAAGGAATTCTTAACTTATTCATTCAACAAACATTTATAAAGCACCTATTATGTATCAGGCATGATGCCAGTTGCTGAGCCTACGGAAACAAAAACAAAGAAAGAAAACATATTTCTCTTGCCCTCACAGGCAGAGTCTAGCAGGGAAAAAAGGCATTGCACAAATATTTATAACTGTATTGAGTCAACAGAGAAATCTGAGGTATTATAGAAGCATATAACAAACCAACCACGTCTAGTCGAAATATCATATATCTGCATCATTTATCATTGGCAAAAATGCCAAGAATTACTCCTAGGTAACTCTGGATTTCTGCACATTGGGCAAAAAGTCTTTAGTAGCCTAAAAAAGGTTCTTTCAAGAGGAGTTGAAGGTGTGGCTCATTGGACATAAAAGTGCAGGTAGCCTGGAAAAGGACACAAAGAAACAATCACAAAAACAATTTGAGGAGATCTGACCAGAGTACTATCATTGTCTCCTACAGACATCAAACAGGATTTTGCAGTTTACATCTTTTTATATGGGTTAAACAAGTAGGTAGTCATTTCATCGGCTGACATGTATATGGAATTTAGGAGAAGGAATATGTCACAAGAAAAACAAAAATGTGGGTAAGATGATGAATTAAGTTTTAGATTGGTTAAGTTTGAAGAATTTGTCATTCACCACTTAAAAATGTTCAGTAAGCAGCTGGATATGTAAGCTAAAGCCTTAATAGAGAACTCTCGTGTAGCGATACAAATTTCAGAGTTGTTCTATAAAGAAAGCAATCGAAACCTGGGGAGTGAATCAAATTGTCTGGGGAGGGTGAATCAGATGAAATAAGTAATAGAATTAGAAAAAAAATCCCTGAGTAATCCCAATATTTGATTGTCAGGAATGAGTAAATCAAATTGCGAAGGTGAACAAGGAGTAGCGGAGAGTAAGACAACCAGAGTCTGGTCTCTGAGAAAGTTAGTAAACAAAATCTAAATGATGCTGAAATCCAAATAAAATATGGAGTACAAATTACTCACTGGATTTAGTATTCCTGACTATAATGTTATTTTTAACATTCTCTCAATTTCTCATGATAACATAAAAATATTACCCCTAAAATACCGCAGTACTATAATACTCACCACTAATGCTAGTATAGTGTTTTCAGAAAAATCTTTATTCGCCTATGAAGTGGTCCATAGGTTTTGTCATGGTCGTATACTCATACGCTCATGAGAGCATGTGAGAGTTTAAATATAATGAAAATACTAAGAAATCAAAAGAATTCAATAATGAAGCAGATGATGAGAAAAAGGAAGAAAGGAGACAAAAAGAAAAAAAAAGAGGGGATTAGAGAGAAGAAAGGAAGAGAAGGAACATTTATTTTTTTCTTATGGGAAACAACATATGTCTATTCTCAGCCACACAATTTGGGGAAGATTTGTTTATTCACTCATCGAAAAGTTATTAACTGAATGATTTCTCTATGCCAGGCACTGTTATAGAATCACAAAATATGAAAATAAACTGTAGACGAAAACTGTCATCCCTTGTGCCCAGAGATCATGAAGTTTATAAAGTGAAAGATGATGTTTTGGGGGGCTAACAGTGTCTCCTATAGGCATCAGACAGGATTTTGTAGTTTATATCTTTTTATATGGGTTAAACAACTGAGCTTATGCTACTCAAGTGGATGGTTTAAATAGTAAGAGCTTAGTAACAAAAGTTCTTCCATTGGCTTTGAAAGTGTGAAGATGTGAACTCTGGAGCTTCCAGCAGCCATCTTACCACCATATAGGAAGCCGCTCAGTGATAAAGCCAACATCAAAGAAAGAGCTAAAAGATTCACATGAAAACAAACAAACAAATGACTTTATGACAGTTTTGAGATTGTGGATTCAGCCATACTTGAAGTCAGAACTATTCCTGCAGTAATGTGAGCCAAAAATTTCATTTTTAGGCCTTTAAATATTGTTTTCTAACACTTCCAACTGAAAGAATTTTAATTTGTACCCCCAAATTTTCAAAATTCTAAGGTAAAGATGAAAATATTGGTTGCTATTTCCTTGATAATTTTTAAGAGGTACTGACAAAACTGATCTACATTAACATTTATACTATGTCCATAATAATTTTAAAAATATGTGATGCACATGACAATGATCTATTCAAAAGCCTACTACTTTTTCTTTCCAACCTTTACATGTCAAAATTGAGTGAAAAGCATTCCTCTTGACTATTTATAAGCAATAGGAATAATTAGTAAAACTAGAATTTAACCCCTCAAAATTATAATAGACTTCTGTGTTTAAATTCTTATTGGATTACACAATTGCTGATTTTTCATTATAAATCTATGGTTTGGGTTGGTAAAAGTTAAAGCTCTTAAAATTTTAAAAATCTTCAATCTCTCCATGTCTTTGCACCTAAAATAACATAACACATGTTATGTTATTGCTTAAATTAACTACTTTCGGATAAACATGAATTTATTAAACTCTAATTTAATGTTAACTTCTAGAATTCTCTGGCTAGAATCTAAAATTCCCCTATACTTTAGTGCCTCATCCAATCCTATTCAGATTCAAACTAAATTTAACCAAATATTCAAGAGTGCATTCTATCTGACACACCTAATGACTTTACTGTGACCTACTTAAAATTAAACATTGTAAAATCTCATAGATTTCCACTCTTTTTTTCTCCTCTAATTGATTATATATTACTTTATTTATATTTAAAATTGCTGACCTTGATATCTCTAGTTGAAATTGTAGATTTTGGAAACATTGAATTACACATAAAATGGGACCAGTGGTGAAATCGTGATTACAAAATTTCTGACATACTGTTGTTTCCACTTACAACATAAGGTTCGTTGAATAAACGTTCTGAATGCTTACCATAATATTTGCATCTTGCTTATAATAAATTGCTAACCGGTAAGTTTATGGGGTAACATATGGGTCTCAGTTCTTTAGTTGGCGGCAGTTAAACAAATCCTACATTTTTGCACACAAATAAATGCTTGAGAAAGAAACTACCCATTTTATGTAATCATATGTCCATTTGGATGTAGGTCAGGAAGGACTTGCTAGTGTGCTAGCAGCCATAAAAAACCTGCCCCATGCTAATTACAATTTAGTTGCAGGGGTTGGTTCAGCTAGCTATGCATATGTTATGGCCCATATGTACAAACCTTTCCATTTGTAGAGAGGCCAGATGGGCCCTCCCTAAGTATGAACCTTCCCTGCTACGTGGATTAACTATGAAACAATTAAATTGATAAATTGTTTGCTTTTGTTTTTATAAAATGATTCATCCTAGTACCCATATTTTTAATAATTATTAGGGACTTTTAATTCAGAAAAAGTGGCAAACCTGATTTGTTCACACAGATTTCTGCAAATGGACCATCACTTTCACTTTGAAGTGCACATGAAACCATCACTCTTTTTATTTCACAGATTTTTTTCTTTCATGTGGATTTTATATTAGTTTGTTCAAATAGGGTACTAAGGAAAGGAGTTAAATATACTAATTATCTGTATTTATCATTTCAAACAGAATAGATCATCTCCCTCAAAAAAATTATTTGAAATTAAAGTTAATGTCTGTGGAAGAGTAAAATATTAAAATTTGTATAAAGACACTTTATAAACTATTATTGGAGATGACTTATCTAGGAAAACATTTCAGATACTAAAATAAATAATTTTTATCTATTTTTTTGAAGCAAAAATTATGCTCACTATAAATCATTCTGTGGCAAAATCAACATATGGAGTACAACTCCTTAGCTTAATTCTTGCCATTATATTTGAATATTAATACATTTTCATACAAAATATAATAATTAAGTTCTTCAAAAATTTATATCAGACTCTACTATTTTAATTAGTATTTAGTGAATAACAAATTTGATGTTTTTATAGTCATATGGCTTATTATTGATGGAATCCGAAATCCTATAATTAAATTAAATAAATTTTCAAGGATGTGCTATACTACATAATTAATGAAATGCCAATGTCTTCAGAATCTTTCACATTGTATACTCAAATTTAGTAAAATATTAATATTATTTTTAAAAATTTCTACAGAGAAATTGGTTAAGCAAGTCAACTGTCTTATCCAAAGCAGGTCACCAAGCTAAAGAAAATACAACTCTAAATGTAAAACTCTAGTTAAAATTTATATGTTTACTAAAATTCTGTCATCGAGTTTTGAATCATCAAATATGATAGTCCACTATTAGTAAATATTTTCATATTCAGTTCAGGAAATTCAAATTAAAACTCATTACTTTTACAGTTACAAAGAACCTTATAGATGGATTCAGAATATAAAATTCATAGGTTCTAAAAAAAGTATGTGAAAATATTAGAAAAATGAAAGAAGGAGGAGAGGGAGTTCCAAAATGTAACAAAAAGGACAAATTTAGAAATGTCTAGTGATTATGTAGAAATCTGTTATGAGAGTAGAAGTGCCTTGCCTTTAATGAAGCATTTACCTTTTTGACAATTTCTATCCTTTAGCCAGCAAGGTTACTATTTTTTAGTGTTATTTTAGAGACTAGGTTAGTGAAATACAGCAACCTCACGTAACTGAATGATTTTTGCTATAAGAAGACAAAACAGCAAAAAGAGGTTCATGAATTAGCTATAGAAAATTCTGAATGTATAAAAGAATACTTCCTTTTTGTAATATGACAATAATTCCCTTGTGTCTATAAATAAGCTAAGCCAGATTATGAAGTTGTATATTCTATATTGTTATATCCTTTTGATGAAGAAAAAGTTCAGTTTCTTAAATGACACATAATTACTTCATTTAATAGATTTAATTTTATAAATACTTTAATAATTTCTGATTAAAATAGAAATATAATTTAAATCTTTTACACAATTTTGAATCATTGCATTATCTTGGAAATAATAATAACTAGAATTCACTTAACAAAGTGTTTCTCCACCTCAGCACTATTGACATTGTGGGTCAGTAATTTGTTTTTGTAGGGGCTGTCCTGCACATTATTAGGATGTTTATCGTTATCCCTGGCCTCTAACCACTAGATGCCAATGGCATTTCCTAGCTGTTGCAACCAAAATATCTCCAGATACTGCCAAATGTCCCCTGGAGGGCAAACTCATTCCCAGTTGAGGACCATTGGCCTAACCGTCATTGTCGATAACCAAAATTTTGCCTATTTTATGTTAAAAAAAAAGAGAAGCCAATAATTAGTAACAAAATCCTTTAAAATTTTTATTTTTTTATTAAATGTAAAGAAAAATCTGGTATTTATTCCATTTTTATAATTAAATAAAAAGTAACATGAGAATTTCTGTTTATAATACATTCTCAAGTATGGAAAGTTCTTAAATCATCAAAAAAAATAAGGCAAATTCATCATACTAAGACAGAAAATTTTTAAAAAACGTCTTGACACTGGTAGAAATCGAAATTGTTTTTTGCTAATGCAGGTCATATTTAAATTGTAAGGCATATTAGATCTTTTATCTTAATATTTTAATGTAATTTAAACTGTAAAAGCATATTACGTGGAGTCAGTAATGGAGTGAAGATAGTGGATATCAAATAAGAAAACACAAAATAATACCTCCTTTTAAAGATTCGTGACTCTAAGCTAGTTTTATTTGTTTGCAGGAGCTGGAAAACACAATTACCTAAGTTTTTTCTATGATGTGTATGTGTGTGTGTGCATGCTACTAATGGTAATAAAGTACAACTTAACTAGAAAAATATTTATATAGAGTATCTGTATCAGACCTATTTACCACTCGATGTGTTTCAAATGACATGATAGCAGTATTTAATTTGTAAGCAGTGACATGAGATATAAAATTAGAGGAAAGAACATTTCTAAATTTTCACTCTATTTCTATCTCTCCCATTTTTTCTGTTAATTTCCGGGAAACTTCCCATAACAATTTTATAATACCTTCAAGAAAAACACAAAGCTCAATATAACTTGTATTATTTTCTGTGTTTGAATTGGCAGCCTACGGTTTATAATGTGAAAAACAAATGAATAATTTTGCATTAATATTTTCAAGTTAAAAACATTTTATATTTTGACTTTTAGTTTTCATTATCTACACAAATATTTTCTTTAAAAACATCTCTCTCTTGATTTCCATTCAAAGTAATGACAGAAGATCTTATCAGAAGACTAACCTTCAGAGAGCAACCATGAAACTGGTAAATAACATAAAGACAATTACCAGAAATGCTGAGATTAAATTAGAAATCAATAACAATAGTATAACCATAAAACTCAAAATATTTGAAAGTTAAATAATATATTTCTAAGTAATGCAATGGTCAAAAAAGAAATAATATGAGGATTTAAAAATATGTGAACTGAATAATAATAAAACTACAACATATAAGAATTTTGGAGACAAGGCTAAAAGAGTATATGTCATTGACTTAAATTTAAAAAACAGAATTACAATAAATTATTGAAATTCTTACTTAAGAAATTAGAAAAAAAGAGGAATTTAAGTTCACATTAAGTAAAAGAAAGAAAATAATAAAGATAAGAGCTAGATTCTAGCTCTATGAGATAGAAAAAAATAGAGGAAATCAGTAAATCCAAAAGTAGTTTCTTTGGAAAAATATCAATAAAATTCATAAGCCTTTAGATATATTGCTCAAGAGTAAAAGAGAGAAAATACAAATTACTGATATCAGGAAAAAGAGTGGCCATCACTGTAGAATCTACTAATATTAAAATCAAAACAAGCAGATATTAAAAGCAACTTTATGTCAATGAAGTCAACAGCTAAGATAAAATAAACAAATTTCATTAGAGACAGAAATTACCAAAACTGACCAAAGAAAAATTTTAAAACTTGAAAAATCCTTTTTCAGTTAACGAAATTCTTACAAAGAAAATTCTAGAAAGATTAACTGATGAACTCTCTCAAACATATAAGGAAGAATTATTACTAATTCATTCTGTACACTTTCAGAAAAATAGAAGAGGAAACACTTCTCAACAATGTTCAAGGCCAGTATTATTCACATCAAAACTAAATAAATATTGTACAAGAAAAGAGAAATATACAATCCCTCATAACCATAGAAGCAAAAATTATTTTACAATTTAATAAAATAAATTTTATTTAATAATAAAAAAGAAAAACTAAAACTATAAGAGTATTTTAAAAGATACAAAAAAGGCTAAAAACCTACCAGCATACTAGGAATACAGGAATATAAGAATAAACGCCTTAACCTTTATAATGCACTTGGGTCACTGAATGTAGATATTTCCAAAAAGAGATCATCTCCTATCAGCTGCTTGAGGTGTAAAGATCAAGACAAAAGGGGTAAAAGGTTTTATGTGCTAATTTTTAGAATTAGGAATTCCACTCTGATCTATCCTGAAAATGATGCAGTTTTCTTTTCCACTACACAACTCCAGGATAGCCTGATTAGTACATGTTCTGGGTGGCATTTCAGCCAAAAGAGAGTATAGGAGATTTGAACATAATTTTGGTTTAGTCAACTCGTTTCTCTCTTTGGTTTGACATGGTCCTAGATAACAAGGATAACGGCCACGTGATTGAGACCAGTACTCACTGACTCCTGTAGTGTCTCCTGTGGGCCAAAGTAGGGGCCAAAAAGGGTCTCCATAAGTTTTATTAAAATGCTCTTCTCCTTCTTGCATCAGGTCTTTTGGATGAAAACTCTGGGTGTAAGTAGGAGATGATTAGATAAAAAGGTGACATTAAAAATATTCAAATGGAACATACCAGTTCTGTAGAGGTAGAACAACCAGGTACCTAGTGAGGGGAACTGGCATTACTGACCTTAACTTGTATAGAACCTTCCTGCAGCCTTCCTCATGAAAAAAATAACTCAGTGTAGCACTCCAAAAATAGTTACAAGCTGTTTAACTGACTCCTGCATTTGCTATTCATCAACAGAAAGCTCTGATTAAAATCAGATCACCATTCTCTTTCAACTCATTAAGGAGTCTACTTGCAACAATAGCTATGGCCCCCACTTCTACAACGTCCTTGTAAAACACCAGTTAGCTGTGTGTAGATATTTCCCTTGCCTATACTCAGGACAAACAGGATGGATTAGACTGACTCCTCTCAGTCTATCTTTCAAATACTATGACTAGACTTAATTATTTGAACTCGACTGGGAATTTTAAGACTTCCCAGCCAGCCAGCAAGCTACATTAAAGGCATGGTCAGTCTGTGCTTTCCAACTGATATGTCCCACTTGGCGGGGTGAGGGGGCGCTTCAACAATATTTTCTTGTGCCCCTGGAATCGTGCGTCTTGCACAGAATACAGACAATAATTTCCCTCCTGAAAACATGATAATTGTACCTTAGGAATGGTTATAAAATAGGTTCCACTCACATTCTATTGAATGAAATGGGTCATATGGCTGACCTAACTGCAAGGAGAGATGGAAAATTCAGAAAAGGATATGAGTATTGGTGAACCTGCTAGTCTCTGCCACAATACACATGCATTTTTCTCATGTGTATTAAGAAAACACTACCAATAGACTTTGTAGCTCTTAGATGACAGCATAGATTTCTCCAAAATGTGGTCAGTCTTGTTTCTTGAGATGGGTTTAAGGAGATGGGGGATTCTCAGAGGAATAATAGACTCCTTATTTACAAATACCCT
>NW_006436288.1:3985219-4014884 GCF_000325575.1 Pteropus alecto
AGCAAAAATGGTATAAAATTTATCTCTCATTTTAGTTGAAGTGATTGATGATACTGCCTTAATCATGAAGGGCATTTAGATCAGATTTAACTTACAGGCAAAGGTTGTTATAGGTGATAGAATTTTCCCAGTCTTCTTTCTTTCAGGCCCAGGCAGAGTCTGCAATTGCTTTGCCAGGATTAATGTCTTAAACCAAGTGGAAATGTCAATAAAGAAACATAAGTAGAAAGCCATCTACCTTTCTAAAGTAGACACTGAAGTTTTATGGGATTTGAGTTGAGTTTAGGATCCTAGGAACTATGATTTTATTACAATACTACAGGTTAGCCTCATCCTGTTGCTTGTAATCTGAAGTAGTCTTAATTAAATGAAACGAATATACTAGTTAAACAGCTTGTTAAATTTCTGACAAATTATCCCAGAAATTTGTCAGAAGTTAAGATGGTGTAGAATTGATTGTAGATGGTGTAGAATATTAATGGTAGACAGTTCTCCACGTGTCTGTCATGTTTCTGCATATTTTATGAGCAAAGGCACTGATAGCCTTTGTTCTATTCAAGGATGTGTGTATAGTGAAGAGCCTTGGAAGATATAGATAGTGCCTTTCTCCAGAGCAGAGAGTAGGTAGGCTTACTCCAATAAGCAGTACAATACAATGGAGATTACCTCTCCCTGGAGCAAGTGTTTGTCAGGTTTGCTTATAACTCCTTGTAAAAGATGAGAAATCTCTAATCTTGGGGTTGCTAACTGTGATGCAAATCCATTGCCTATGGCATTCACCTGAGCTACCCCGTATGTGATCCCAAGGGATTTGGGGGTCAAGGGGAACTGATGTGAACATGAAGTTCTTGTTGCTTTGCTGTGTTTTGAGAAATAAAGTTCTTTGACTCTCTGACCCAGGAGTTGCATGTCTTCTGCCATCATTCATAAAAGTGTGGAAGCTTGTTAGCTTTCAAAGTAAAATCTAGGACTCTTCAGAGTTTTTGACATCGAGTTGGATATAACGCTTGGAGTGGAGATGTTTTCATCAGTTCTGATCTTAGGGGAACAGCATTTAGTATTTCACCATAAAGTATGATGTTAACTGTAGTTTTTCCTTAGATGACCTTTTATAGTCATGGGCTGCATAATGGCATTTTGCTCAATGATGGACCACATATTTGGTGGTGGTCCCAAAAGATTATAATGGGGCTGAAAAATTCTTATCACCTACTGATGTCCTAGTGGTCCTAACATCAGCATAATAGAATATTTCAATCCTTTACTTTTAACCTAACTACACCTTTAATATTCAAACTAAGTTTCTTAGAGACAGGATATCATTGGGTCTTGCTTTTTATTCAATCTAACAATATTTCTTTTAATTTTCATGCTTAGACAATTTATTTAATGTAATTATCAAAATTTTATTTAAATATATTGTCTTGCTATTTCTTATCTACTCATTCCATCTGTTTTTTGTAATATTTTGCTCTTTTAATTACTGTAATACATTTTACAGTTTTATTTATTATAAATCTTATAATACATTGTCATTATACTTTGCCTTAATCAGTTAATTTAAACAGTTAATTATATTGTAAATAATTTAAAAATACATTATTTTTCCCCATCTTTACCATTTCCAGTATTCTTTATTTCTTTGTATAGATTCAACTTTTTACAAGTGTTATTTTCCTTCACCTAGAGAACTTCTAACTTTTATTGTAATGCAAGTCTGTGGATAACTAATTCTCTCAGCCTTTGTTTATCTAAAAAAGTTTTTGTCATTAATTTTTAGGGATATTTTAGATGAATATGTAATTTTAGATCAAATATTTAGAACAGAATATTCCTTCAGCATTTTTTGACTTGTCTGACTTGTCTTCTGATTTGCATAATTTCTGATGAAAAGACTATTGCAATTCTTATATATTACATGTATATGTGTACATATGTATTTATATCATATATATAGTATTTTTTTCCTTTGACAGCTTTCCTAATTTTTCTCTTCAATGTTTCAGCAATTTAAATATGATTTATCTTAGTATGATTTTTTTGTTCTGTTTATTTTTCTCAGGCTTTGCCGAGTTCTCAAATATTTGGGCCATCATATCTTCAAATACAGTATTCTCCTCTGCCTCTTTCCTAGGATATGAATTACACATTGGCATAATTGCTTAAAACTGACCACAGGTTTCAGAGGTTCTGATTTTCTTTTCAGTTTTTTAGTCTCTGTGTTTCAACTTGGATAGTTTCTATTTCTGAGTCTTTACTTTGACTCATGTTTATTTCTGGAGTGTCTTATCTGTTTTTAAGTCCATCCGGTGAAAAGTATACTTCAGATTTTATGTTTTTCATCTCTAAGTTTAGTTTTTGTTGTCTTCAGTTTCTCTTTAATTATTTTCATGTCTTCCTTAAACTATTGAGCATCTTTATAAGCACTGTTTTAAAGACTTGTCTGCTAATTTCACCTTCTATCATTTCTCAGTTTCTATTGAGTGTCATAAAATCAGTACTAGTAATGAATAAATTTTGCTGCTTCTTTTTATCTCTACTAATATTTTTCATTTTTTGCTATGGTAGAATAACAACATAACATTTACCATCTTAACTATTTGCAAGTGTACAGTTCAGTAGTATTAAGTGCATTCATTTCGTTGGGCAACTGTCACCACCATCCATTTCCAGACCTCTTTTCACCTTGCAAAACCGAAACTCTCTACCCATTAAATAATAATTCCTCATTGCCCCTTTACCCAGAACTATCATTCTACTTTCTGTTCCCATAATTTTGACTATTCTAAGTACCCCATATAAGTGGAATCATGCAGTATTTGTTTTTTTTTTTTGTAGCTCATTTATTTCACTTAGCATACGTCTCAGGCTGAGATATAAACTTAAAGCCTTCTGAGTTCTTTTCTGAGCCTGCACCTTTTCCTGGACATCAATAGTCACTTTTTAATTCCCCCCATATATGCCGTTGCTTTTGCATATCTTAGTCTCTGATGGCTGCTCCTAAAAGGGTAAAAAAGTAAAACAGTAAGGAAGGAGAAGCATCAAACCTTAAAATCTGTTGGATGTTGCTTCAGCTGAGGGCAGGGGGAGGGTGACTTGTAACAATCAGAAGGAGGGTGCAACAATGGCTGTTCACCCCTGTGTCTACATCTCTATAATTAGAAAGGAGCAGTCAACATTCAGAAGACTGAGCTCTAATATTTGATGGAGGACCCTTATTGTACTAGTCAAACACATCAAATAAGATATCCAGAGATTACATAGATATAGATATCATAAGAGATTGGCTCATGTGATCATGAAATCTGGCAAGTCTCAAGATCTACTGAGCAAGTCAGCAAGCATAGCTAACAGTCTAGTTCTAATCTGAAGGTCAGTAGGTTCAAGCTCCAGGAAGGGCCACTGTTTCAATTTGAAAGCAGTCAGGCAGGGAGAATCCCCTCTTACGTGTAAGAAGGTCAGACTTTTGTCCTATTTAGAGGTTTGCCTGATTTGATGAGGTCCACCCACGCTAGAGAGGGAAATGTGATTTACTCAGTCCACTGATTTAGCTGCTAATCTCATCCAAAAACACCTTTACAGAAATGCCCAGAATAATATTTGGGCAAATATTTGGATATCCCTTGGTCCAGTCAAGTTGATACATAGAATTAATCAATACATCCACCCTATCTCCTGCAAGCTATATATAAGCTGCTCTATGAACACGTGTACAGTTGCATTTCACAGGACCGAGAGTGGGGAATGGGTAGTCAGTGCTAAGCTAAAAGCTAAATTGATCAAAATTAACCTCTATCATCCTAGCTTTCCCCTAGAAGTTGGAGGCTTCAGTAGACTGCAGAGTTCTAAAAAACAGACAGATTCTGCCAGTGCCATTGTTTCTAGATGGGAAGACAAATTCTTGGTGCTTTCTACTCACCATATTCCCAGAATCCTCTTTCAGTTTTCCTAATTTTCAACTGGGTATTGCATATCATGAATGTTACATTACTGTGTGTTTAGATTTTACTGTCTTCCTTTCAAGAGTGTTGACGTTTGTTTTGGAAAGTAGGTAAGTTACTTGTTGGCTAAGTTAATCATTTAGAGATTTGTTTTTAAGTATTTTTTGATAAAGTCTATAATAATATTTACTCTAGTTCTTGTTTACTTCTATCACTAAGACATGGCCCTTCATGGATCTCTACTCATTTCCCTGTTTACTCAAAGATCTCTCTTTGCTTGGCTGGGAGACAAGAGACATGAAGGACATAATTCGACTAAAATACTTTCATGAGAATTACTGGAGACACTAGAGTAAAGATACTCTTGAAATATTTCACATGGTAATGGAAGCGAAAACATTAAAAGGAAACATAAAATCTTAAAAGTAAATTCATGTCTTTTTGCAACTCATTTTTATATTATCCATCTCATCCTTTTGTGCTGTACTGTTGATTCATTCAGATCTCTTTTTCAATTCATAGATCCATCAAATGTGTTTTGTTTTTGTTTTTTTAAATCATAAGAACTATTAAGTATGGAATAATGTTCCTCCCAAATTCATATATTGAGGCCCTAACCCCACAATATTACTACATTTGAAGATATGGCTTTTAAGGAGGTAATTAAGGTTAAGTGAGGGCAAAAGGGTAAGGCCCTAATCTGATAGGACTGGTGTTCTTATAAGAAGAAACACCAGAGTGCTCTCTCTCCATGTGCATGCACAGAGAAAAGGCCATGTAAGGACACAGCAAGAAGGCTCTGTCAGCAAGTTGAGGAGCAGAATCTCACAAGAAATCAACCCTGCTGACACCTCGATCTTGGACTTCTGGCTTTTAGAACTGTGAGAAAGTAAATGTCTGTTGTTTAAGCAATTCAACATATGGTATTTTGTTGTGGCAATTCATGCAGTCTAATAAATTATGTGTGTTATTCTGTAAAAATTATTTTTGTTTTTTTCCCTCAAACCATTCTATTCTGATTTAACATTGTCCTATATTTTCTGCATAATTTCCAATACTTCTAAAATTGATTTAAACATATTAATCATTGTTTTAGCTCAGGATGCTATACAAAATATCATAGACGGGGTGGCTTAAATGACAGACATTTATTTCTTACAGGTCTGGAGGCTAGGTAATCCAAGAACAGGGTGCCAGGCAATCCAGATTCTGGTGAAAGCCCATTTCCTGGTTTACAGAAAATCACCTTCTTACTATGCCCTTACATGGCAGAGAGAGAGAGAGAGAGAGAAGGAGAAAAAGGGGAAGAGGAAGAGGGAGAGAGAGAGGGAGAGAGGAAAAGCACACAAGAGCACATTCTGGTGTTTCTTCCTCTTCTTATAAGGACACTAATATTTTTATGGGGTCCCATCTTCATGACTTCATTTAAACCTAATTACATCTTCAATGTCCTACTTTCAAATACTATCACATTGAGAGTTAGGACTTCAACACTTGAAATTTTGTGGGGTATGAACGTTCACCAATAACAATCACACTCATGTTAAAGCCATTTTGATTGTTCCATGAGTTCTATTTCTTGGCGAGAAATATGATTCCTTTATTATCTTACTTTCTCTCATGATGCTCTATTTCCTGTGTAGTTTATTTTCATGAGTTTATCCTGTGAAAGTTTATTTTTTGGTGGAAAAGCTATATGCCCTGGGTTAAAAAGTATATGTTCTGGGAAGTTTCACATTTTTGTTTTGTTTTGTGTCCAGGCAGTATATGTTTATCATGAATTTGGAACCCATAGCAGAATGTAGACAAACCATAAGAATTCCCTTTATTTATCCTTGTGTTTGTTTATATTCTTATGGCCACGGGAAGTTGAAAGGTATTTTCACTTTTAATTTCCCTAGTTCCTGTTTCACGAATACTGTGGTTTCATAACTACCTGCTTAATGTAAATATGTCAAATTCAAGCTCCTACAGTTAATGGAATGAATTTCTTCCCCATTAGAGATTTATAATAAAACTTCTGATGTCTATATCTGGCTTCAGATTTGAGCTAGTTAGGACTTCAGATTTGAGTCACTGCATTATTATGGTTTGAGTTCTATTTTAGTTTCCAAAAATTGTGGATTTAACTTTCTTTTGTGGTTGGTCACTTATTCAAATAGTTTTCAATCTATTTTATCCAATATTTCTAAATGTTCGTTGGAGAGAACCTCCCATGTTAGCTCAATCTCCCACATCAGCTATAAATCTACTTAAACTCAAGTCTGTTTCCAGATCTATAAAATGGAGATAATTACTTCTAACTTACTGGGTGTCTGTAAAAGCAAATTAAATTAATGTGTGTTAATTGTTTAGCATATTGCTTAGTAAATCATAAATATTCAGTAAGCATAATTTACTAGTATTATAATTCTAAACAACCTACATCGAGATTATGACAGAAGAAGCTACCAAAACTAAGCAATTAAAGCAATTTAAACTGTACACTTTTTAAATTTTTCTAATGAAAGATGGCTTAAGTAATTTTTCTTAATATCCAAAATGAAGAGCAAAATTATGAATTTCTCTAATATATGTTGAATTTTTTACAAGCAGCATTATGTTTGGGGTTACTGTCAGGGCTTTGCAATTTTGTACAAATATTTTATTCATAAAAGACTTCAGTGTTTTGTATTCTGCTAGAAGACTTTTTTGAGTAGATATACTTTTAACTCTATGTATCATTGATGTCTAATGAATGGATTTTTAAATCTTATAATTGTAAGGGACAGGTAGTTAGGGCTGAGGGCAGAGAATCTGTAATTCAAAACTTCTGGTTTTTATGATGATGAAGATTAATGGATATATATATAATATATAATATTTCTTTTATTGATTAAAATTATTCCAAATCATTTGAAGGATGAACATGGAAGCTTAGTAGAATCTTTATCCTTAGGGGAATGAGAGTGAGAGAGAATCTATTGAGTTATATTAGTAAATAATTAAGAGTGGTTAAAACAACAATGTTCACGCATTTTTAATTTAAAGCCTGTTCAATCCTTTTAAAATTCATTTGAATCTGCAATTATTTAAGCTGTGAGCTGTGCACTGAAGAGAATGTAAAACCGTAGATTTTAAGAATGTAGCTGGAGGTAATATATAAATCCAATTGATCAGTCTGGCAGAGAATTGATGCCACGATTTGTACCCAGTGGCATTTTCTCGTTCTTACTCAACTGGCTTTAGAACATTATCAGAAAGTCAATATAATATGCCAATATAATGATATATTTTCAGGTATAAGTCTTGTTCAGATGAAAACTTAGGTGCTCACATTGTGGATAATAATGGACAGACAGCCTGATTCCATCTCACTATGTGCCCTCCAGAAAGGACTTGACTTAACTTTACTGCAAGTTTCCATTCATTTATCAAAGATCCTAAGTGCCAGCCAAACTAGTAACAGAGGGCGTCTGTCTCTACAGGACAAAAAAATAGAAGGAAAGGATAATATGTACTCAGTGCTGCAGTCTGTCTTCAGACATCTCTAGCAGCCTTCTGTCTCCAACTGCCTTTCCTGATGTTCCGATCAAGTTACCTTTAAAATTGGCTCTTGATTTCATGCTTTGATTCTCTTTCTCTTTTAATTTATTAATGTGTTTACTACCTCAGCATTATCTTTGTAGCTCATTCCATTCCAAGCTTGCTCTTTCTTATAAAACTATTGGGAGAGTTTTACTGTTATTCATTTGTTGTATACGAATTTAATTCTGAAAGTTACTTATGTCATGTAACTTTTTATTCTCTCCATGAGAAGGCCTCTAACTATATATTTTGTCCTCAACAAATGTGTTCAAATTATTGGCAGCTTTCAGGCAGAGTATGCATATATTGTTCATTAATATTATCAGTAGTTTTGATTATATAAACTGTTACACAGTATATTCTATACAGGCCCCATCTAAGCTTGGCTAAAACAATATCCTACAGCATGTGCTGCTTACTATGTTTGTCTACAGTGAATGACAATAATTTCTGCAACAGTTGAGGCACAACTGGTCCAGATATTTAATGCTAATCATTCCTATAAAATTTTGGACATTAGAAATGCAACATAAAGCTTAATCGTAGAATGAAAATTATATAAGGCTTATTTTATAGTTAAGTTTTTCATAATTATTCATTCATTTGTACATTTTATTTAAAAATATGTGCTGATGGCCTATACTGGGTGCTGGATTGCAGCTGAATAATAAGGACAGAATTGGTACTCCACATGGGACCTATATCTTAATGTGGAATACAATCAATTAGGAAGCGTAAATAAATATATAGTATGGCAGATGAAAATGAATATTGTGGAGAATAGGACTGTAAAGGCGAAGAGTATGTACTGAGAAGAGTGAAGATATGGAGTGGTCCTGGAGGACTTCCCTAATTTATGTGATGTGTGAGCAAAGTTGAAGGAAGTAAAGGAGTGAATCGTGCTGACATGTGGGAAAACTGCATTCTAGGCAGAAAGAAACACATCTACAAGCCTGACACTGAGGCATGCTGGCAGGTTCAAGAAAGAGCAAGGGCATTACTGTGTCTAGAGCAGGGTGAACAAAGAGAAGGGTCTTAGTATGGGTTCCTTTGAGCTAAAGATTCATATGCAGGTGATTTATTAAAAAACTGATGAAAGGGAGGAAAAGTAGAAAAGCTAAACATGAATGCAGTTTCAAGTGAAATGCTTACATAGACCTGATCCCTCTGGGTGGTCTGGAGTGTTAATTACTTTGCAGAGTTTGCACCACCTTGAGGTAAGAGATTTGGGCTCTCGAAGTTCTATAGTAGTCAGTTGTTGGCTGTGAGCAGCCCTGGGCAGACTGTAACTCTCAAGCACTTCTGGATAACAGTGCTTCTGGGCAAAGCATCTTCAGCAGCCCAAGACTCCTCAAAAAGTTTGTAAATGCCAAGTATGCAGAACCAGAAAAATTTTCACAGATTTGGATTTCAGTGTGGCCCTGTGACTGGAATGCGGCAAATGGAATGTAGAACTTGGGTCCTTAAATGACCATGTGGAGAACTTGCTTATGTATACAAAACCAACTTGGACTGTGACATTAATGAGTAAGAAATATTTATAAAACATATTATTTTGTGTATTATAACTTATAGACAAGGGTTAATCTGTTATATCAGTTAGCATTTTTTTTTTTTACTTTAACTAATACATCTATATTTTAAATATCTGGCTGTAATGAAAATAAAAAACCATAGGAGAACAACTGATAAATCAGCAAGACCAGTTAGAGGCTATTGAAATATTTTGGAAGGAGCAACTGGTGGTACTAGAGAGGTGAGATGTGAACCTAAAGCCAAGATTAGCTTATGTATTTCAAAATTCCCTATTTTTGTTCAGTCTGAGTTTCTCTCTCTCTTTTACTCTCTCTCTCGCCTCCTTAAACATACTTCCTCATCCCTACTAATCCTTTTTTTTTTGTATGAAAGATAATTGCTCAGATTAGGTAAAATTTTATTACCTGTCTATAATTTCTCAATATTTATATGAGTACTTACTAACTGTTTGAAAGACATTGATTATCTCTAATACTCTTAGACATTTACTCACCAGCAAATATTGTTTTTACTTTTACTTGTCTGTGCCTACTCTGATTTTTTTCTCATCTTTCCCTTTGTTGTTAATATTTCTACATATGCCAAAATGGCAGGATACACTTAGGGTTGCTCCTTTTTGGGTAAAATTGACTACTGTCTGGGTCCAAGTAAAAAGAAAAAAATGATGCCTCCTTAAGCAACACATATGCAACACAGCCCATTAAAAAAAAAGGAAAAAAGAAAACACGGACTTGGATATAAGAAAAGCACATAAAACTTTAAAATATAAATATTAAATAGAAAAATATTTAGAAAGTGTTTATTTTACTTATCTATTAAAAGAATAAATATCAAGATAATGTTTATCATCATGATATCTGTTGATTCCCTACTGAAATAACGAACCATGTTTCTTTCACTACCTTTATGTAAATGTTTTAAATATCTCACTGAAGCAGGGGAGGATAAACATTCTTTTTTATTTGTTTTCCATTTTTCTTCTCTTATTGCCTACTGGAAAATAAATGTGTAGGTAAAATACATGTATGCGGACGAGTATACAAGTAAGATTTCTAGCCATCGAGTCTGCAGCAAATGGTGTGTAACCTCCAGCAATGAACATGCTATGTGTAACTGTCAATGTCTCAGATTTCTTCCTTATGGAATAAACGAATTTCATAGCTTATAAATTTTAAGTAAGAAACGATGGGTTTTGTGTGAAAATTAAAGAGTTTAACTGTACATATATCTGCACGCTTGTGCATAAGTCTTTATTAAGGATCTTTCTAGGAATTCCTGTTGAAACTCAATCTCTCTTCACAAAGAGATATGTTACATTACTGGAGATGTATATTCCTGTCTACTTTATTGGGTTTTGAATGTGGCACATGTATGCTGAATTGACTCAACATGTTAAACATGGAAAAGTGAAACAACTGTAAAGACTTGCTGTGTTTCAATAGTATAGAGATATGTACAATATTTTCTCAAAAAAAAAAGTATAAGAAAGCATCAGTGAAAGAGAACATACTTCTAGGTCATGAAAAATTAATTCTGCCAGTGTTTTTATAGAAAAGTAAATGGCTTTCCAACAAAAAACTATTTTGTAGTTTTCTACAGTTATATTACATCTCAGTTCAGCATCTGGGATCTTTTTAGTCTCCAGCATAAATTCTATAAGATTTATAATATTGCTACCACTAGGACTGTTTCTTTGTATTTGACATAAAGTAACTATAAAAAATGTACTTGTGACTGTACCAGTGGTTCGATTACCTCTCCCATTATTCTACCACTTTATTTAGATTCTGTCCTACACAAAGAAGGTTTCTAGGACCAGGGACACAGACTTGGGAAACTTGGATGGAGAGAGTAGTCAGAAAAGCTCTAAAGAATGAAGTGTACCCTTAATTGGGCAAGTTGAAATGTCTGCATGTATGGAGGAATGGGCAGATTTGGGATGACACAACAGTAACCAAAGTCTACACAGTTACCAAAGAAAGAGAAATAGTGCATAGTAATAAGGAGTCTTTTTTATGTCCCCTGTGGGGAGAGAGTATAGAAAAATTTTTTTTTCTTAGAGATAAACCTTGTATAACAATATCTGTGTGATGACTTGATTGTGTTTCTGTTTAAGTTCCCCTGAAAGCAGAATCTGTGTTATTTTCTGATGGTATTTGGAAGGTAACTCCAAAGTGCTGGAGTGGATATCAGAAGAGAGAAGGGAAGAAAAGCTTCATCAAGGTGACAGATGAGGGTAATTGGGGCCTTGAGACCACACAAAAAAGAGTATAGAATGTCTTTTAGAATTGTCCACCCAAAAGACCAGGTGAAGAGATTATTATTCATCAACTTGAGTTCACTGCTGGTTAAGAGTCATCTCATTAATTTCCCTAACACTTCCAAGCTATTTATATGCAGAGAGTTAGATGCAGAGCTAAGATGCCAACAGTCAAGACAAGACATAATTAGTGAAAAAGTAAGTTAAAACCTGCACAGTAGTGTGCTGGCTTGGCTGAAATCAGAGGTGAGACTAGAATATGGGCCAGAAAACTATATATCTGATATAGATGGTGATGACAGTGGCTTATTGGTGATTGCTGCCTTGGGCCCAAGAAACTTGAGGCTATGATTCAACTTCTCAGAACCTATGGTAAAATTTTTATATAACCTCAGGGACTTTACAAGACGTAGCACATGCATGAATATGACCACCAATTTGTTTCTGTATAGATTCTATCAGGGGTTAGAAATAGGCAAATGATTGCTTTGTGAAAATCACTCAATATTTTATTCCAAGTTAATCTTAAGAGAAGTATGTTTATTTTTGAAGGATGTTTTCTCAAGTACTCATATCTCAAGTTTCCTAAGTTTAAGGCCTGTGAATAAAGCTACTGACATTTTCTGAGTTAAATGACTGACTCCCGAACATTTTACATAGCAACTATTTTTACCGTCTTTTTGATATATTACTATTTAACTATGAGATTGAAATCTCAGAATAATCTCACGCCTGGAAGATTCCCATAAGAAGTTATATATTCACTGTGTCTCTAGTAGGCTACCTTGACCTTTCATGTTTCAAACTGCAGCCCTTTTCTATCATTAGATTTTAAAGTTTTCAAAAATCTAGGGAGAAGGGGTTTTCTTTCTTACCCTCTCTTACATTGCCTCTGGGCTGAGGAAGAAAGGTAGAACAAAAGATTCTTGTCTGCCTAGAACCCAAAAGAAGTTAAAATGGAAGCCTCAAGTGTAATGACCTTAATGACTATTGCTCTTTTATCATAATGTATGCTTAATAGTTCATAGAATATTTAGTTCATCTGGGCACAACTTGAAATTTGACAGAAAACATATCTCTGTAGGAAGACTTACCTTTCCAGAAGGGGTAATTCCTTTGTGCTTAAGGTTTAAATAGATTACTAGGGAGAAAAGAATAACTTAAAGATGATCGAAATCCTGATATATAATAAAATAAAATCTATATCCTTTAACTGGTCCAAATTAATTTGAATAAAACTGGGATTAATATTTTTCTCATTAATTAATCTTCCCAAATTGTTGCAAACCTAGTTAGCAAACATATTGAAATATTAATAAAATATGATGCATTATATAACGTGTTAGACAAATCGAAGCAATAAATACTGACCATTTTATTACATTAGCTGCAATGTTACATGTATGTGTGTGTATATACATATAAGAGCTAACTAATGCCAGCTAGCAAAAGCTTTTTGATAAATTTTCAGGAATTTTTTGAGCTGGTTGTTAAACCAAATCATAATTAAAAATTAATTATATAAGATTATAATTAAATTATATTAAAAATAAAAGTCATTATAAATACTCTAAACTCATAGCCTCCTAATTATTTTTTTACATTGACTGTTATCTGTTCTCTTGAAATTATTTACATTTATTTTATCTGTATGGTTAGGAATACTATGTAATGGCATGGTATAATTCAACTCCACTTTCAGTAGTGTCAAGTTGGTAGCTTAAACTGTACATGGAACGAGTATGTATACCATGAAAATCGGCAAATGTTACAAATCAGGACTTTGTATTTTGTTGATTGACTAAACTTAAGAAAGTGTCAAAGAAAGTGTTAATAATTCAGATTAACCTTTAAAATGTATTGTGTCTATTGCCATTATATTGTCAACACAAAAATTTCAGAAAATATTCTCCCAGAATCTGGAACTATTATTTGATTCAGCAAAGAAGTTGCTCCCATCATTGACAAAAAGTGAGGTTCTGACCTATGTTTTATTGTTTTGCATTGCCTTACTCTTAATGTAAGTAATTATATAAACCAATATTCATCAACTGCAACTATCGATTGGTAGATACAGATTAAGATATAAATGTATGGATCTTTTTTGAAAAGCTGGTTGTTAAACATTTACTAGCACATACCGCACTGTGGCCCACACATTATGGGGGAGACTTTTGTGGTGGGCCACTGGTGCCAGCCTGTGCTGCAGTGTCTCTTGGGTGGATCTCTTGGGTCCAAGGCAGATAGCAGCTGGCCTTACGGTTATCTGTGACTTTTGTGGGAGCTTGTGGGCTCAGCATTGGCAGCAATTTTGAATCTTCATTGGCCTGACAGATCGGCTCACTCTACTCCATGTCTCTGAGACCCCGCACCACCCAACCCACAAATTGCTCACAGTGGGCCTGTTACCAGGCAGCCAGCCCTACCCTGTGCTTTCCCTGGGCCATGAATTTGACAGCAAACAACAGTCCTCAGTTCATGTAGCCCATGCATGACTCGTGCACAGCCCAGCCCCAAGCTACATTATTTTATGAACAGATTTTGGGTGTCTGCGGGCCTGAGGCGGGCAGCGGCTGGCCTTGCTGCAATCTGAGGCTTTTACAAGAAGCCACAGATTCAGCACTGGAACAAAACCTGATTCTGCACTGGCCGGGTGAAATCTGTTCGTTTTACCTCAGTGACTCCCTGGGTTCCCGCCCCACTCAACTCCCATACCATCCGAAGGCTTTTCAGCTGCGGAGATTATGGGCAGCTGGCAGGCTGCCTCAGAGCTTGAGGTGCACTGGTCCTTTTGTTAAATCACCTCGGGCCCAGAACTGAGGGTAACAGATCTTAGCTCACAGTGTGGTCTCTCTCACTTACTTCCAGATCCAGCACAAGAAGCAACCATCTGCAGATCACTTTGTAGCTCTTACCAGGTAGCTCTGAACAATCAAAAGACAGCAGCTGCCCTTGGCCTGCATAGAATCCCCTTCTAAGGGGCTCCAGAACCAATATACCCAGAGGCTGGCATCAGACCACAACAGAGTAGCACCATAAGTGGCACACTCAAAGGGTAGTCTCAACAGGTACATGAGTCTGCTGGGGCAAATCTCACTCCATGGAGTCAGCCCCCAAACACCAGCTCATACTCTGTGGGTGTGGCCAATTCCTACAGCCCATCAGCCTGAGAGTCGATCCCATCCACTGATGCGCTAACAGCAATCAAGGTTAAGCTACAACAGAACACACACAGCCCACACAAGAGACACACCCAGAGCCTCTGGTGCATGTGATCAGGGAGACTGCCCCACTGGGCCACTACAAAAGACCACCTGGTCAAGGCTAGAAGATTAGGAGCAAATCTTCCTAATACATAGAAACAAATACAGAGGCAACTAAAATGAAAAAACAAAGAAACATGCCGCAAATGAAACAACAGAAAACTCCAAGAAAAATAAGGGGACTTCTGTAAAAAAAAGAGAGGGAACATAAATACAGTTAATTTATGATCACTCTTACAAGCTAGGCATTTTGACCAGAATATTCGTAGGGTAATCATTTTCTTTCTACACCAACTTAAGTCTTCTTACTTCTTTAAAACCTAGAGGAAAATCTACAATCTTATTTTTCCTAGATGAGCCTAGACCACTCTCCAGTCCAATAAAAATTCTCATTCTTAGAACACTTGTTGGTTATTGAATTTACTTTCACATGTATCTATTCATCACATCATTATTTTCTCTACACTTGTAATATGTGAAGACAGTGTTTATGTATAACATTTTTAAAGTAATGATATAATTCAAACGTATAGAATAATATACCGTCTTTTTAAAAATTTTTTTAATTTTAATTTTTTTTACGGGCGAAGCAACCCTTGGTTAACCTCACAGATTACAAGGACTTTGTCAGTTTACAATCTCTTATTTTTTATTTTATTTTTTATGCCTATAGCAGCTGGTCTTCCTAGGTGGTCTCCCATCTAAGCACTAACCAGGCCCAATCCTGCTTAGCTTCTGAGATTCCGAGATCAGATGGGATCGGGCTTGTTCGGGATGGCATGATTGTAGACTATATTCAGTCTTATGTCTACCACACGAATCATTTTTTCACTCCATTCTTCTCGCCATCCAACCCTTCTTTTCTGCCTTCCAAAATGAAACATAGTAGATAAAAGTATATATTCACGTCCACCCATCATATTTCGCAATGCTTCTTTATTTTCCCTCTCCCTTGAGCAGAAGCCACCATCGTAGTTTCATATTTCTACTACACATGTTTTAAAATTATATAAATATAACATAGATCTGCATCTGATTTTTCACTCAGTATTTTGTTTTCAAAATTTATCTTGTTGAGCAATATAAACCTAGTTCATCCATTTTTTGCTGAGTATATTGTATTGAATTGTATTACTATGTTATTCTTCTATATTTCTATATTAAGTCAACTTAATTTTTCGCTATTAAAAACTGAATATCCTTGAAAATGATAAAAAAATTTTCCTAGACGACATGTCTAGCAATATGCTTCCTGAGTTTTAGGCTTTTATAGATATCCTAACTTTAATAAATATTGCAAAATGGATCTCCACAAATGTATCTATTCACTTACTAAGGGGCTTTCAGTTTTCTTACATTCTTACAAATGCTTGATAAGATGAAAATTATAAATTTGCTAATCAAATGTATGTCTTTATTATTTTCAACTTGCATTTTCAGTTACTAGTACATTAGCAAATATCGTATATTTATAGGCCGCTCATGGTCACCTGTAATAAACTGCCAATTCAAACCTTTTGCTCATATGGTAATTGTTTAGTTTGTCCTTTTCCACTAGTATACACTAAGTACTATTTCCTTATGGCTTACAGGCTTTATAAATATACCCAGTGTGTGATTTGTTTTCTACATATGCTTACAGTATCTTTTGTAATATGAGAATTTTAAATTTGATATATTCAATCTTTCCTTTGTAAATGAAAAAAAAAAATTATGAGGAACCTAATGCCAAAAAGATATTTTTCTTTTAAATTTTTTCTATTGTTTATTTTGAATTCCATATTCAATTTTTTAATGTATTTACAATTTATTTTTGAATAGTTTGATTTAGGAAATCTAATTTATTCATTTATTTGTTTATTTTTATTGAGACTGTAATTTATTCGAACATCTATCTTTCACTCTCTCTTTTTTGATACCACCCTCTAAATTACACTAGTTCTTATATATTTATGTGAGACTCTTTATGGTCTCTCTATTATCTGTGAGTCTGTCTATTTTTACCCCAATATCATTTATTTTTAATTTCTTTGGAATTATAATAAACTTTGATATGAACTAAGGTTATTCTTCCCTCCTTTTTCTTATTTTTCAAATTGTTCTTTATTATTTCTGGTCCAATATTTACCCATGTGAATTTTACAGTCAAATTTACAGATTAATTTTGTGGGATTTGATATTTTTTAATATCATGTCTTCTTGATATTATACCATTGTATCACTTCCCACTTATTTAGCTATTATTTATAATATTGAATAACATTTTGTAGTTTTCTCCACATAATTTTTGAACTTCATTTGTCAGATTTATTCCTAGATAACATCAATTTAATTTTTTTAGATGGGATCTTTTTAAATAATTATTGCATTTGCCACTTTATCATTGCTTTCTATATAACATTAACGACATTATGTTAATTTTCATTTTGTATCTTGCAATCTTGCTGAATTCTCTTATTAGTTCTAATTATGTCTTTAGCTTTTCCTTAATTTTCTACAGAAACAACTGTATTTTTGTTGGTAACTATTTTTCTTTTCAAATCTTATGCCTTATTTTTTCTTGTCTTATAGCATTGAATAGGTTTTCCATTAAATATGAAAAGAAAGGTAATATCTTTCATTATTTTCATGTATCTGTTCTCTACCTTTCAAACAGATCACTGACTACAAAATTAGCTTTTCCAGTGTATAAAGGCTATCGTAAGCCATAACAGCTTTGAATGGAAGCAGGTATGAAAAAATGTTTTCTCTATAAGCTTCATACAAAGAAAAACAGTATATTTAACCAGATGTCAATTAGATGTGATTGTCAAAAATTGTCAGTTATTGATTAATGTCTTGCCTATACATTGCTCTGTTTTCTGATAGAAGGATTCTTTTTTATTTTCTTTGTTCTACTCTTTCAAGGCAACCCCACTGTAGGAGTTGACTTTCTTTCATATGCCATATATGTCTGAATAGCCATAGCCTTATCACTAAGTTTGTGCTTCTCTTCTAAAGCTATCTGTTTGGAAATACCACTGTTTTCTACTACCTACAACATAAGGTAGGTATCAGTGAAAGTAGTAATTATGACTTCTGCTAACATTTCTTTTGTTGTACATAGTGATGAGTTTACTTGAGCTTAGTTAGTGATCTATGTACTAGCTACCACATGAAGTTTATTAACAAATTATGGAAATATAGTAAAATTAAGTTATTTTTACTTAGCATGTCACAGCTTAATATGGAATTAATTTATTTAATTCAAGTAAGATCAAGTACGTTTAAATAATATAGAGATAATACCTATAGAATCATAGAAATAGCTCACAGATTTTTGCAGTTTACCCAAAATAGAATTGAATTAAAAACAAAGATTGCATGATTTTATTGTATTAATAAAGATTAAAGATATGTGCTTTGATTTTATTTGGGGATGAAGGTTATTTCAGAAGAAAGGAAGACCTTTATTTCCTTTCTTTCTCTTGCTATTTAGACTTCTTTAAAGTACTTGCCTTTTTTATTATTATCCTTTATCTTCAATTCTTCTTTCTTTTAGTTCTCCAAAAGAGAGTTCTCTTTCTGACTTTCTTTGAATAAAGTATGAATTTGCACATGGTAGTCGAATACGGGTGCCCACAAAGGTAAATGTGTCTAGAGTCCACAAGTTATAATATGGCCCTAGTTATGGATGAGCCCATTGTAATGGGTGGGATATTCTCATTTCTATCACTAATTGCATTACATTTGGGGTTCTTGATTAGGAGAAACTGATTAGACTGCAGTCATCTTATAGAAACTGTTTCTTCAGAATTAGTAGGCTGTTTCCTCCTAAATTTTTTAATTGAAATGAAATATTGCTGTCATCAGGTAGGTAGTAATAAACTTAATACTTCTGGAGCAGGGTTTGCAAAGTATGGTCTGCGTTTTTGTAAATAAGTGTTATTAGAACAGAGAGACGTTTACTCTTTTATGTGTTGTCTGTGGCCACTTTGGAGTTATAGCAGCAGAGTTGAATAGTTGTAACAGAGATCTAATGACTCACAAAGTCTAAAACATCTACTATCTGACTCTTTAGAGAAATAATTTGTTGATAATTGGTCTAAAGCAGGGATGACAAGCTAACAAAAAATCAACTGACTGTTTCTAATATAGTGATTAATTAGTAATGTCTGCAATGGGTGAAACAATAGGAAATAGGAAAATTTATACCAGATGTTTGCCATCCTTGGTCTGAAAATGTAGGCTTTTTTTTTTTTTGTAATTACAGTGGAATTAAAGAGAATAAATTAGTTCTTTTTCTTTTCCTTAATATTTGAAAGAGCTAAGCATAATCACAAATTTTGAAATACCACAATTAAAAAACATTTTTCTGTATAACCATAAGTTCATTTGTTGCTTTTCTTATAATTTCTTAACTATTATAAACCATAGACATTTTCCTCTTTACTCTTCTTAAATTAAGAAAAGTATCTTTCTAGTTACTTTTTATAAAGATATGGCTTTATAAGATAAAGAGCCAAGCATTTATTTCCCTATTGTGACTGTCTACTATCTTAATCTCTGTTTTTATTTATCTCCTTATCACAGAAGTAGAACATGAGAAGTGACAAACAAGATGATACAGTGAGTCAAATGTATATTTTAAACATTCTGCCTTTACTTCTTTAAAAGCACCTAGAACACTCAGGTAATCTTGTATAGAGAATGTGCAAAAAAAAAAAAAAAAAAAAAATCAGCAGCATTAAGCCAAAAAATAAATCCTCATTCCTCTGTTAAAGACCTCCTGATAGTCTCAACTTTTTCATTCTCCATACCATTGTTTCCATAGCTCTCTTTCAGCATTTCTTACCTGTTTCCATAGCTCTCTTTCAGCATTTCTTACCTGTTGACTTATTTTATACAGAGCTTTGATACTTGCCTTCTGATCCCCTAAAAGTAGACTGCAATTAAAAGGCTCTTCTGCTCTTTTACTAATTTTGTAAACTAATCTGGACAAATTTCCATTTGTTCTTCCCATCTATAAACTGTTACTAGACAGACCTGCAGTCAGGAGACCTGGATTTGAGAACAGATTGTATTATTACTTCTTCATGTGACTCTGCCAGTTCCTTACAATTGAGTTTTCTTATTACAACGAGGGGGTTGGCTTAGATGATTTGATTCTTTTAGCCCTAAATCTACCTTTGTTTTAAATAATTCTTTTGATATCTTCATGTCCAGTTTCTGAGAGATGCCAACCCATAGCAGTGGTGCTCTGCCAGAAGCACGAACTTCATGTCTTCAGGGCTCACCTCTACCACCAATTTTAGTTTAGTTTTTCACTTCAGCCTCACCTCTACTTTTCCTTCCTCCCTCCTTCCCTTCCTTCCTGCCTCTGAAACACCCTTTCCATCAGATGTTATCTGAGAACTGCATCCCATTGAATATTTTATCATTTAGTTCTAACTCAGGCATAGAGACCTTGCAGTTTAAGGGGCTTAGGTTACAAAACTAACAAGCTATATTAGGACATAATTTTGAGAATACTCTTTAACAAAAGAATGAAAAAGTGGTTTCCAATTTTTTTTTTTTAAAAAGCATTCCTTACATTTTATGTTGTCGGATACGTCTTTACAAATGGAAGCTATGTATTTTTAGAAACATTCTTTTTTTTTTTTTACTCAGTGATCAGTGAGTAGGGTGAGGTTAGTACATGGATTTAGATACGATTCCACATCAGCTTGCAGTCTATCAGAAAAGGCTTTGTGGTACATTAGAAGTATGTTCAAGAAATGCCATCTCAAAACTTCAAGGGTTTTTTCTTTAATAAAAAGGGCAATGGGATCAAACCAATCCACTGAATTTGCATGTTTTCCCCTCACATTGCTGAAAACATCTTTTCAAACCAGTTTCAAACTAGAGCAATTAGGTGGGTAATTGCCCTAGTGTGAACTTAGCCTTAAAAGCTTATTCTATGAAACTAGAGTAATTAGACTTACTTCTTCAGTTTTTTTTTTTTTTTTTTTCTCTTTACCTCATTGTTCTCATGCATTAGGCTAATGTAGCTGTGCTTGGGTTCACTTCAATGCAAAGGAATGGAGGCTGAGGATGGGGGAATAGAAAGGCTTAAATGGATAGGAAACCTAGCAAACAAAACTGAAACCCAGCTTGTGACAGCAATCATGAAAAACATTTGCATTCTAATAGGGCTTGTTAAACAGCATTTTAATTAATCTGAAGTTTGCAACATACCTACTTGTCACTATCCTTTGTAATGACTAGTTTATGTACCTAAAATAGATATACCAAATACCTCATGTTTTGCCAGATTATTTAGCAATGCTTTGCTATATGAAATTAATCTTGGTTGCTAACAGGATAACAGTTTTAGTTGTTTTTTCTTTGCTTTATCATGCTACAATCATTATCCAAAGGGAACGTATCAGGTCAAGTGTTAACAATATGTGCATTGCAAAAATAAAAGTTAAGATTTGCCATCTGTTCAAAAATGATACCATTACATTACATATTTTCCAAGAAAATTCCCTTTAATCCAAAAACCATTTTGATTTTTGTTTCAATTTTTTATGAGTATACATACATTTTTGTGAAGGAAAAGTATACTAATACAATTAAGTGATCAGAATTAAAATGTAGGTCAATACAGTATACCTTTGTGTCAATATTTGAAGTAGATAAATTAAAATGTAATTTCTTGGGATATGTTCCACGAATGTAAATTTAGAGTTGGGGATGGCATATGTAATGTAATACTCATTAAATATTTGTTTAGTTCAGTAGATTGTAAGATTAAAAATTGCAATGTTGTTTTCATGTTTATATTCAAAGCGTTGATCAGAAGTTTGTGACTGAGCCCTGATTCTCAGGTTCTTACCCCATATTTCTCCTCCCTGCTCCATATTCTAGGTGATATGCAGTCACCTCTTGAGACTTTGTGATTTGCTGCTCCAAATAGCCATTGTTCATAAATATAACTGGGTCATGTACATACAACTGGACCCACATTTTTTGCTCAGGTCTATATGTTGGCCTTTGGTTAGTCTATGTCTTTTGCACTGTTGCTTTTGTTGTTCACCTGCATGAAATTTCTTCTAGCAATAGGAATGTGTGGTTTATTTCAATTTCCACCCCTTCAAGAAATGATCATTATATTCACATAAAAATGCGAATAAAATGTGACATTAAAACTCTATTTTCAGAGGTGTTTTTTTGGTAGTTAAAAATTGGAAAGAAAGGGTTTGAGAGACCATACTTAAGTTTAATTTATTAATTAAAGTAGAAGGCAAGGCTCTTTTTCTTTCACTTCTGTGTCCTGACCTATTAGGGGAAGCCGCTTCTACTCCTGAATGAGCAGGTTAGCCTTTCACAGGATGAATACCTACATTTTCCACAACCCAATTTTTCTATGATAAACATGAGGTAAATACATATTAAGTTTTAGCTACTTTTAAAAAACATTGACGGATAGTGAAGAGTATGAATCGCTTACATATTCATTAATCTGCTGTATCATTTCTACATATTTGAGAGAAAAAATGGAAAAGAGAAAGAGTTTGGACTATGAGTCAACAGATCAGAAACTTGCCTGTGCCACTTATTGGTTGAACGAGTTTGAATCTCATTTTTGTTATCTATGTAATGATGTGAAAGTTAAATGAGATCCTACACAAAGCCCACGAACAATGCCTGTTATATAGCAGAGACACGAAGGGTAGTAATTAAATGTATCATTCCCCATATACTAGGACCATTCACCCTGCTGTGAAATCCCTGAAGACAGGGACATAGCAATTCATCACATCTTTGGGGCCCATCACTGTGCCTGCAATACAGAATTAACTCATACATTTTGTTGAGAGAATGCATACATGGATGAGACAATGACTCCACAAATAAGTGCTTGGAATGCAAAAGCATGTAGAAACAGTACAGTAGATCAAAAAATATATAAACAGTTTACACTCTTCAATGTACATTATCTAGTTGATGTTTGATAAAAGAGCTACTGTCATATGAAAATAGAGTAGAATATGAAGATTCTGAGAAAAGGACCCAGAATCCTGATTCTTCCACTAACTAGTTGTGAGAACTTAACACAAACCTAAGTCTGTCTAGGATTTAAATTCCTCATCTATAAAATGAGGACTTTGCAGATGATACTTAGCATGCCACCTACCCTTCCTTCCACTCTAGATAGAGTTCATGAGGTGCATCACTATGGAGGGTGCCAAAGTTTATGGTGAGAAAGTACATCAGGAACTCCAGAGGAAATTAGTCCTAATTCTCCTCACTCCTACTCTTTCATCTCCAGTCTCAACCTCTTTCACGAACAGATTTCAGGAAACAGATTCATAAAATAAATAAACAAACATGTAGGAAGACAGAGACAATTTGCATATGGATTTAGTTTTTAAAAAAACTAGAAAAATATAGTAGAATATGCTTAATTAGCACAGATTCTGAAAAAAAAATAAATGTGTTAATTAATCACTCATCTTGATTATCAAAAGGTCATACCCACATATACAACAATATAAAAACCAGAAATTAGAAAGAGATATTTTGCCACCTAGCTCCTCTTCTGAAAAACTATTCTAAGCTTCTAATATAATTTTCAGGAGATGTATACATAGAGATGTAAGTGCCCTGGTGTTCTTTTCTTATTAGAAGCCTAAGAATTATTCTGATATTGTAGTGCTTTGAGCTTGGAAAAAAAAAAAAAAACATTGACTGCATTTCATTTCTCTCTTTCAGCATCTAATTACTCAATTACTCTTTTCCAAAATACTTCTCGCTTTATTGTTGGTGTATTGCTCATGTGACAATGTTACTGAGGAATCAGAGCTTCAAGGACTTTAACTTTCTCATCTGAAAGTTAAGATAAGCTAATTTAGCAGCTGTAGTAGAACAGGAAAGCAGCATGATGCCAAAAAAAGGTTACACAGTGGGAAGTTCGTGCTGGCAAATACCAATTCACACCTGTTTTAGGCCTACAGACAACATCAGGGGTGCTATTTAAATGGACTCAGTATGCAATTTATCTATTCTTTGGAGTCATTGAAATGAACTACACTGATTCTTCTCCTTGGCAATTATTCTAATTATGTGGATGCACCATTTATCAGGGTACTGATTAAGTGGGTTTAGTAGCAGGCACCAAAGAAAAGACAGTGAGGAAATCTATGAAGGTGATATTCACACTTTCTAAGGTTCCTCTCACACTCACTAAGGTCTTACGTTATGTAGTGAGCAACATACAACATTCTACAGAAAATGCTGCAGTGACTAGGGTTAAGGAGATGATTAAATGTTCCATGTAAATACATTGAGATTTCAAATGCCAACATGAGGAGAGAGAATTTAGGGTTGAAACTACCTGCTGTTCTTAGTATTGGATATTTAAATCTGTAATTTTCTAATTCTAACAAGGTTTTTATCTGAGAAAAGGGTCAAATTTTCTCTAGAAAACTAACAAATTTATCTGGAGAGTATACAAAGGCAGTCTAGTCTACTACAAATCAATTATCATCATATGCTCATGATCTAAACAGAGAAAACACATTCCTCACTACCCAATTTGACATTCTAGACATTCTAGATCATCAGACTATTTGATTCTGTTTCATATTAAAATTAGTTTTAAATAATGCAAATTTTAGTTTTTATTATGATTATTTACAGGCCAATTATATTCCATTGTATATCTGAGTACCTAGAGTAGTTCTATTGAAAATTAAACATGTAATGACACATTTTTGTAAAAAAATCAATGAATTTTAAATACAACTGAGAAAAACATGATATCAAATACATGGGAACTGACTTGTGAAATATAAAATGGTGATAATATTTTCAAACAAGAAATTAATTTTTTTACTATATTATTGATTCATAATACTGATTTTGACAACAAGTAAATTTTTATTGTCTTTTCTACTGGACATGAGTACAGAATCTTTGGTAGATTGGTTAAACTATTAAAAATTTAGTAAAAAAAATTAAAAGAACATTTTGTAAAAGAAATCTAGACTTACCCTCCAACTTTGGCTTTAAAATAGGAAATAAAGAAACAAAAATGTTTGAAACACAAATAACAGTATGTTAAATAATGAATCACTTTTATGTTAACCTTCAGATCAGGCGAGTTGAAATAACTAGTACAGGATCACGGAGATGTAAATCTAAGCTATCCTATGAAAATATTTTAAACCTATTCTTTCCTCAAAATTTTTCCTGTCAAGTGCCTGCTGTTATCTTCTAGAGGTATTTTTAGAAAGCAAGTTTTCTTTTATCTGTCTAGAACTGTGAAGTGGCAAGAGTTTACGTGACTTGGAGCTAACATGTTAACCTGCCACAATTTTATGGATGTTGGCAAAACACACAAGTCTCCTGGGTAAGAACAGAGGACAGCTTACTACTCGTCGTAATAGCAATAGCCAGGCTACCATATTTTTATGCTGGTTCCCTGAGCCCTGATTCCCATAGGGAAACATGAAGAGGGCCAGGTAATACCTGCACACACAAATGAGATTCATGAGAGGGATCTTGTTTTCAGGGAATCCGAATCCATTTTGCTAGAAAATGAACATACCTATCTATTATTCCAGAGGGAGACACTAACCCTATTTCTCAAGGCTGCAAGCCAAATTTTCCTTTTCTAAAGAGGGAGTTGCTATTGCAAACTTCCACAGCTATCCACTATATAGTTACATTAGAAAATACAGTCCAGAACAAGGGTAGTCAGTGCCTCTGCTCATAAATGTGTAGAAACACAAGGGACCCATAAAGAATCATCTCTCAACATCCACTAATGCAAATAAAAGCACATGACTCTGTTACAGGCATAGTCTAATCTTCTCTAATTTGTAACTTTTAAAAAAATCATACACAATTTTCAGAATTGTCCTTATTATTGTATTACTTGTTATATGTCTCAGAATAAAGACTCATATAGAGTGTATTAAAGCCTAATGCTTGGAAACTGTCATCATGGGATACGTGCAACATTTTTGAGTGGGCTCTTTTATATGCAAAGTTGACTTACATCTCTGGAGACTGAGTAAATTGTAATGTATGTGAGAATCCTTAAGCTTGATACCATATTTAAATAGCATAATTTCCTTTTTAATAAGAGTTGATTTAATGAGTTTTATCATACCTGCCAATCAGTTCTAACCACCAGCCAATTAGGTAGCAAGCCCACATACCAAAATCAAAAGAAAATAATTATCAACTTGAATGATTCCATTGAATAATTCAATTTTACTCTCTTCACTCTCATTGAAAATGTTTTGGAGTCTACAGCCATGCCACCCTGAACAAGCCCGATCCCATTTGATCTCGGAAGCTAAGCAAGGTCGGTCCTGGTTAGTATTTGGATGGGAGACCACCTAGGAAGACTAGGTGCTGTAGGCATAAAAAATAAAAAATAAAATAATAAGGGATTGTAAGCTGACAAGGTCCTTGCAATCTGCGAGGTCAACCAAGGGTTGCCTCGCCTAAAAAGAAAAAAAAATGTTTTAGGCCTTATAATTAACCAAATAATCAACTTCACCAGATTTTTCTCCATGGAAATAATTAGGGCCCACTATGAAAAGGGCAATGAGCTAAAAAAACAAAAACACACACACACAAAAAACATGGATTTTTGGAGATGGACATACCTGAATTTGATTCTCATATTGGACAAGTTTTTACATGACATTATGTAATATATAACAAACTTTTCCAACATTAGTTGTCCTCAACAACGTTGTTTGAGCGTATTACAAAAAGATTTAATTAAATAGTTGCAAAGTGCATAACATGGTAGCTCACAGCTAAGATTCTCTATTTGTTTCTTCTTTCCTTTGTCTATGAGATGTTTTCTTAGACATTTAGTTGATGTATGATCTTCCTGTTTTCTAGTGAATTTTATAAGTGTCCTGTCTTTTTGATTTGGTTTTAACTTTTTGTAAAGCTATTTTATGCTACTTTGGTAACTCATATACATGGAAGCAATTTGCTTCTTGTTAATCTTGCAATTTATTTGTCACACAACAAACAGGGGACTGCAAAGAAATGTAATTCATGACTAGAGAAACCAAGAAGAGGATAAGAACTTTGAAGTCATAAAATAGACATAAAATTACAAAGAAGGAATAAAGAAATAGCAAAAAAGTGAAAACAAATGAAAAGAATGAGAAGAAAGAGGTAAATCTTCCAAAAGGAACAGAGTACATAGACTGTATAGAGGAAATGACACTAAATCACATTTTTACCTAAAATTATTCTTGATGACCTTGCAAGGGGCTTCACCATTAAAAGGAAGAAAATGAGGATGAAATTAGAAGACCTCTTAAAATCACTTTTGAGACTAAATAAATTCTATAATTGTTAAAAATGTGTACAACTACTGAAGTCTGTAATACTTAGAGCACAATTTAAAACATAGTAAAAGGAAAAGGCTTACAGATTTTACTTATTGAGCACCCATGACTATATCTTTGCTAGAATCAGATGCTTAATAAGAAGTTTGTCAGTGATGATGCTAATAAAGGTGTTTTCAATTTAAAGTGACACTAGTCAAAGAATGTCTAATCAGCTATAATAAGAATTATCAAAGCCCCAATGAGAACTTACCAGATAGCTATAGCAAACTCTGTGTCAAATACTTGGAAGAATACATATTTGAGACCATTGCAGCAGTTGCAAAAGTTCTCATAGCAAATCATAGCTTGATAAAGATTTCTGTTGGATAGTTAATTGAAGAAGAAATATAAGTGTTTAGTAGGTTTATAAATATAACTAAATGCAGAATAGAAGCTATAAACTCTCTGCGAAAAAAAAAAAGTGAGAAATAAAGAAATCAGCAAGTAAAATTACCTGGTAAAGATTATATGCATATTATTTCCTTGTTTAAAACTAAAAGTTATAGAATTAAAAATCAGATCAGAATAAAACTATATCACTTTTGTAGATTGCCATTTTTCTGCAAATTTCAACAGAATAAGGGGGGTTCTAAGACATTAGATTTAAAACGAGGATTTAAAATTTTAATTTTCAAAATAAAATTCTGAGTGCTTATTGTGTGTTGTCTGTTATCACTGGAAGGCTGAGAGACAGATTTTTGTCTGTTTCACTCTATATTAGAATGTAATTCATCTATATTCTTAGTATCTAGAATAGTGTGTGTTACATTATAGAAATTTGTACATATTTACTAAATTAAGAAGTATCTTTATAAAAAATAACTCAATGAAACTTTCATTATTATCGAATCAACAAACCTGATTCAAAAATGGGAAAAGGACTTGTATAGATATTTCTCTAAAAATAATATACAAATAACAAATGCCTGAAAATAAGCTCAGTACTACTGATAATTAGGAATATGCAAATCAAAACCACAATGAGATACCATTAGTTTGGCTATCATCATAAGAACAGGAAATAATGAGTGTTATGGAGAATGTGTAGAAATTAGAACCTTTGTGCACTATTGATGAAAACATAAAATGGTTCAACCACTCTAGAAAACTATTTGGTAGTTTCTCAAAAATTTAAAAATAGAATTACTATGTGATCCAGCAATTTTGCTTCTGGATATATACCCCCAACATTGAAATCAAAGTCTCAAAGAGCTATTTGTAATACATCTGTATCATAGCAGCATTATCCACAATAGCTAAAACATAGAAGCAACCCAAGAGTTTATAAGCAGATGAATGGATAAGCAACATGTGATATATTCATATAATGGAATATTATTCAGCCTTAAAAAGGAATAAAATTCTGATATATATTACAATATGGGTGAATCTTAAGGACATTATGCTAAGTGAAATAGCCAAATAAAAGATAAATACCATATGACTCCACTTATAGAGTAGTCAAAATCATAGGAACATGAAGTAGAACGCTGGTTGCCAGGGACTCGGGGGAAGGAGTTTTTGTTTAATGGGTATAAAATTTCACTTTTGCAAGATGATAGAGTTCTGGAGATGGATAGTGGTGATGATGGCCCAACATTATGAATATATTTAATACTACTGCTCTGTACACTTAAAAATGGTTAAGATGGCAAATTTTGCTTTGTGTATTTTATCACATTAAAATAATTGGGAAAATGTAATGAAAGAAGGAGAAATGTTGATTTTCCAACAAGTGACAAAAAAGTGATAATTCTTGACAAAATGGTTCAACAAGTTATGGTTCAACACATAGCCATCATGGGTTTCATCAAGACAAATTATTCCAAATCTCTATGAGCTCTTTGACAAACAATGGTACTTTCTCTTATTCATTCTCATGCTGTCTCTTGCTACTTGATGATACTTCTCCCTAATTCATTGATAATTTTGACTCTTGATTATCGAGATTTCTTCTACACTCCAATGTACTATGTGACTGTGGGAGCCATGAACATGCACCATGTAAATTCCCTGATAAGAGAAGCAAAGTTGACTGAAAGCCTCAACACTTACCCCTTTGGATCCACCTGCACCTTTATACTAAAGCCACATTTTTCCTGTCTGATCACACGCAAAGACATCTGGTAAAAGTACTAATGAAGGCCTATACCTGTGAGAGATGATACTCATGTGGGCCATTTTGACTAAAGGACTTCCTGTTGGTCTGTCCATGACTTTTAGAACTACAATGTAATCTGAGACTCTTCCAATACAATTCTCCTCTCCCACCGCCCCCCCTTTTATTTTTTTTGCCAGAGGTATCAGGTTTGCATTGTAGTATAAATATTCTCCTTGCCTATTCCTCACCTGCTCATTTCTCTTTACCCTTAACAGGGATTTTCTCTAAAAAAGCTCTTTCATATTCAATATAGTGACCTTGATAGCATATGGGTTACCCATTTGTAATAAATTGTTATTTGAACACTTTAAAACACTTTCCCTAGTAAAATGATATAGTCATGCCCTCTTCCTTTTGCTTTTGCAATTCTTCCCACTGAGGGTTGGGTATATTTCTCTATTCTATTAATATTAGACTTTCTTGTGTGACTTGCTTTGACTAATGAATGGAATATTGGCAAAAATGCCTATATACTAGTTTTGGGCAGAGTTCCTGAATCATGAGGTTTTCTGCCTACTCTCCTGTGCTGTTGCCATTCTCTA
>NW_006436288.1:4014969-4031368 GCF_000325575.1 Pteropus alecto
TTCAAAACCAAAGCCTTGAGCCAAGAATAGCCAATATACAGCCAAAGCAGAGCCTCACAAATAACATAGAGAGATATGAGACAGTAAAAAATGCTTACTACTTAAGAAACTGAATTTTAAAGGGTAATTTCTTATGGAGCATTATCTGACTAATACAATCAAACAACTTAGTCAAAAAGATCTCAGGCCTTGATTGCAAGTATAACCACTTATTTCTATTCAATGTTATCAGTGCCATCTCCTGGCCAAACATTGAATGTTTCCATCACCTGGAGTTGTATCACTTCTGAGATCTTAAATTTCAATATATTGAATGTTTTATCACAAGCTCTTATTGCTCCAGTTCTCACCTGCATTCTAGAGCTCTAGTCCAGAAACAAATATCTACTGTTTGACCTCATTGAGACCCTTAAGACTTCCTCTCCTCACTTTTTGTCCTACTCTATCTTCCAGTCTGACTTCAAAGCTTTACTTGTTTCCTCAATCAACATTTATTCCGATGCCTATAACTTCAAACTCCATCTATATATAGGACCACAGTGACCATCCTATACCTCCTTACTTTCTAACAATAATGCTCTAAAAACTCCCAAACTAGAATCAATCTATCAGTATTTTTCCTTCAATATACCATGTCTGTTGAATGACAGTGGGAAAACTACAACATTTGGGATAACTTCGACATTGGGAACATTATAAACTCATTGTGTCGAAAATCATGTAGTCATAAAGTGTTGCTAGTCATCTTATGGACCAAAATTGAGTTCTTTCTTTCCTTCTTCACAACCACTATTACATATTAAGGCACTTAGTAATTTATATTATAAAAAACGAATATAAAATGTTGCTGATATTGTTATAATTATTATCCTCCTTAGCCATTAAAAAATGTGTTTGATAATTGCCTCACAATTGTCTTCGAGAAAGCTTAACTTATTTACCATAGAGCAGAAATAATGCAATTTAAGTCTAGGCCAGGGATTCTCTACCTTGGAACTACTGACGTTTTAGGCCAAATAACTCTTTGATCGGGGTATAAGTTGTGGTGGGAGGCTGTCCTGTGCACTGCAGGATTTTAGCTGCATTCCTGGCTTCTACTCACTAGATGCCAGTAGCAACACTCCCTACCCCTGTTGTGACAATCAAAATGTGTTTGGAGAGTGATAAATTTTTCCTGGACAGAGAGGTAAAATCACTCATATTGGAGAACCACTATTCTAAGATGTGTGAATTACTAAACGTGCTTGTTAATGTTTGGTAAAATTATATAGTAAATTAATAAAACTGTTTTCTTACCTCTGAAGAGACTATTGAGATAGAATTCACATTAACTTGAGGAAGAGAGAGTATGGCAGCCAAGAGTTATTCAGTAATAAAGTCTTAATAGTAAGGATACATAAAGGAACAACAGTATGTTATTCTCTGTTCTACATCCTATGGATTTATACATGTGGGTATTAGAAAGCTGCTTCCATTAAAGAGATGATAGGGTGCAAGACAATGTGGATTTGTTTCTCTCTACCAAAGTATGACATAGAAAAGAATGAAGCAAATTCTCATCCCTCTTGTTTCATGTCTCCTTGAGAGTTCTGGTGTATCAGCAGTTCTACTTAGTAGTAGTGCTACCTAGGAGATGTGACGGTTCCATCTAGAGAGATAATAGTCCTGTAGAAGTGACAATAGTAGTCAAAGGTCACGGTAGTACCCAGAGGGTAAGGGTGGGTGATTGGGACTGAGAGTGAAGAGAGAAGTAATCTAAAGAGGAAACAACTATTATTTTTGATTCTTGTGGAATAATACCCATCCTCTTGTCAAAACCCACTTTAAACTTGGACTTAAAAAAAAAGCAATGGTGAAAATTTAGAGCATTCAGGGTTTGAAAGGCCAGCATTCAGATGGGAAGAAAAATGCTTTAAGGTCAGTCATACATTTGTCCTTGGTTTATCCTCTCTGGATATTTGCTGATTTTCTCTATGGAACACAGAGGCCTAGTAGAAATTAGTGGCTTAGAATTTGTAGCAATCTCACTGGTCTGAGGAGAAAAATGGAAATTTTGAATCAAAGTACCTAGGATTTAAAACATCAAGATCCCAGAAGAAGAAGAAAAATACACTGAAGTGTTGCCTGCATTCTGTATGTGATCTCTTCATAATGAAGGCATTTGCTGGTCTCTCAAATAAACATAGGTAGATCAAAATACATGAGTACAAGTGCTAAGAAGGGAAAGTGAAAAGCTAAGGGGAAAATCTCAATAGTCTCAACAGTGCTGTGGAGACAAAAACTGGAAATCAGGACTTTCCAAGGTGTTTTGGCCCTGGGAAATCCATGTAGTTCAGAAAGTAGAAAGAGCAAGCCTAGGAACAAATTATATCAATATGTTCCATGTGTGCATTATCTATGTCCAAAAGAAACAAATTATTTAAAATGAACAACATTCAATAAAAATCTGATTAGACATGGCAAGAAACAGGACCAGATAAAAACAAGAGAAAAACCAGATGATTGAAAAACATAAATCAAATATTGGCTTTTAAAATCACTATGATTAATAAGTTTAAGACATAAATAAAAAGAGAATTAATGAGTCTTGAATCTACAAAGTAGACAGAATACAAAATTGTATCTTTGTATTTTGTAAAAATAAAATAACTGAATTTAAGAATTTAACAGATTTGACACAACAAAAAATGATCAATGAACTGAAAGATGAGTCAATAAAAATATCCTGGAAAAATCAAAGTATGAAAAAGATTGAAAAATACTGAAAAGAATATAAATGACATATGAGACATACTAACATTATTTAACATACCATGAGATTTTAGTTCTACTGGGAAAGATGACAGAATGGAGAAGAAACAATATTTCAACAGAAATTGACTAAAATTTTCCAAACTGATAAAAGATATAAATTATGATAAAGGCAAAGAAATGCACCCAAAGGCACAACATAGTAAATTGATTACTAAACCCAAAGAGAAAAATCTCAATGAAAAACAGAGACACATAATTTTTTATTAACATATAATTGACATATAATATTGTATAGGTTTAAGGTATACAGTGTATTGATTTGATACATTTATATATTGCAATATGATTACTATCACAGCATTAGTTAACATTTCTCTCATGTCAGGTAATTATTAATTATGTGTATGTGTGGTGAGTGAGAACATTTAAGATCTATTCTCTTAACAACTTTGAAGTTTATAATACAGAATTGTTGACTATAATTACTATGCTGTGCATTAGATCTCAAGGACTTATTTATTTACTTTTTGCCAGTTTGTACTTTCAACAATATTTTTCCATTCTCCCATGCTCAGCTTCTCGTGATATATAACATTTTAAAAGAAGAAACAATATAAAAGAGAGCAGATTTTTCAAGAGAAAGAGAATACAATGAAATTACAACTTTAAAGCTCTGGTAAAAAAAAATATAACGGTCCAAAAAAAAAAAAAAAAAGCACTGAAAATATCTTCATAATAGAAAGATGAAAATGTTTTTGTATAAATAAAAACTGATATAATTGGTTGCTAGCAGGCCCAGACTAAACTTCTAAAGGAAGTTATTCAAGCAAAATAAAAATGATGACAGATGAATATATGTAAATGCAAGAAAAAATGAAGACTAACAATTCAAAATCTCATAAGTTAGCCTAACTAGATATTAAGTTTTTAAAGATATTTTGACTTTTAAAATATATAGATTTAAAGTACTTTACAACAATGGTGAAAAGGGGTATTAAGGATATTGAATTGTCCAGAAAGTGATGAGTTCTAGTCTAAGGTAGACAAAAATGCATGTTGTGCAGTAACTACTGGAAGAAAGCAATACTAGAGGAATAGATTAAATAAAATAATAAAAGAGTGCAAATGAACAAAGAAAAAGTGAGGCAAATGGTAAACAAATAGTAAGTCAGAAGATTTAAAATCATGCATATCAATAGATAGAATAAATGGAAATAAACTTAGTAATAAAAAAACTCAATAATCTAAATAGAGACAACATTTTTCAGGCTAATTAAAAAGAGACCGAAATATTTACTGCTTAAAAAAGACAAACTGTCAATATAAGGATGTCGAAAGTAAAGAATGTGAAAAATGTACCATGCAAAAACTAACCAAAACTATACCTGTATAGTCTATATGCATATAGACATGTATTTGGAGAATATATAGAAAATTTCAAAAACATATTAAAATTTACCTAATGGACATGTATTCAACAAGTTCAGAAATACAAAAAACAAGTCTAAATAAATTTCAAGAAACTGAAATAAAGCAGAGTATATTTTCTAATCAAAATTGTATTAATTTAGAAATCAATAATAGAAAAATACATGAATATGTTTCAAATATTTTAAGTAAAAAATAGGTTAAAAAGAAATCAAAAGAAATTAGGAAATATATTAAACTAAATGAAAATAAAAACATGTGGGATGCAGCTAAAGTACTGCCGAGAGGTAAAGTTATTGATATAAATGTTTCTCTTAGAAAAAAAATGTGACATCAATGATTCTAGTTTCTATCCTAAGAAGATAAAAAAGTATACCCTAAGCCTAAAGTAAAAGTTCAAGAGAGAAAATGATGACAATTAAGTAGAAATTGAAGAAACATTAATCAACACATTCTTAAGTTGGTTCTTTAAAAAGAGTAATAAATTGATAAGCCTCCAGAAAGACTGATCAAGAAACTTAAAATACAAATTAATAATTAAAGGGTTAAGAGAGAAGATATAACCATAAATTTGAAGATATCACAAAGATAATAAGTGGGTACTATGAAAAAATTTATGCCAATACTTAGAAAATAAGTTATTTTAAAAACACCACTAGCCAAACTAACACAAGACTAAATACAAAATTTAAAATAAAATTAGCCCTGTATCTATTTAAAAAATTGAAACCATATTAGGAAACTCTTCAATAAATTGAACTCCAGGTCCAATTATGTAACCGGTGAATCCTATCAATAAGGAAGAAATAATAATTTCAGAATATAGAAGAAAATGGAACAAAGTCCAGATTATTTAGGTGACCAGTATAATTCTAAGATAAACTCTGTCATAAGTATTACAAGAAAAGAATTTTTTTAACCAATATCACTAGTGAACGTAGACAAAAACTTTTACCAAAATATGGTTTATCCTTATTATTCACAGATTCCATATTTGCTCATTTGCCTATTAACTAAAACTTATTTGTAACTCTACATCAATATGCTTTTATGGCATTTGCAGACATGATTATACACAGAAAAGCCAAAAATTTGAGTCACCAGATGCACATATTCCCAACTGATATCGAACAAGGTGACACCCTGCCTTCTTGTTTTAGCACTCATACTATAAATAAATGCCCTTTTCACAGTCCATTTAGTGGCACATTTTCAAATATTGGTGCTTCTTGTTGATAATTTTTCTGCTTAAAATGGCCCCCAAGCATAGTGCCGAATTGCTGTCTAATGTTCTTAAGTGACTTGCCTTCAAGAAAAAATACATGTGTTAGATAAGCTTTGTCCAGGCATGAGTTATAGTACTGTCAGCCATGAGCTCTAGGATAATGAATTAACAGCATATATTAAATAAGATGTCTTTGAACAGAAAAATACACAAAAGAAGGTTAAATATTGGTGGTTGATGAAAATGTTGTGACTGACCAGAGTCATGCAGGAACCTCAGTCTGTCCTTCCCTATGTGCAATGATTCCATATTGGCTAATTCAATGTTTGTGGTGACTTTATAGAATGCAAATGCCATGAGTAATAAGACTTAACTGTATTAGTAAATCAAAGCCAACAATTTAGTAAAAAGATAATACAACATGAATAAACAGAATTATACCAGAAATGCAAAGTTAACCTTGGAAAAATCAAAGTAATTTGCTACATTAACAGATTAAAGAAGAAAAAAAAAAACAATAATAATCTAAATAGACAAGATAAAGCATTTAAAAAATTCAAAATATTATTAAAACTAAAAATAACAGAAATAGAAGATAACTTCCTCAACCTATTAAATATCCGTGTACGTTTTTACATATGCATTATGCACAGAAATGTACATACAAACATACATATATGCACATTTTAAATTATTTGATCTTAATTTCAAAGCTGCAGCCTAATTTCTAAGTGGGACAAAGTTTCAACCTATGAGGACAATATACAAGAAGCATTTTTTTCTATAAAATTACATGAATATTAAAATATAAAATTAAATGAGTTCAACGCAAAATGCCATTAAAAACTAAAAATTAAGAATAAATATAAAAAATTAGAAAAATGTGTTTTCTAAAAGCTAAAAAACATTGCTGAGAGCAGGTAAAGGAGGTTTAAATAATATAGAGATATATCATGATGATGATTGACATACGATACTCTTCCTATATATACATTCAACACAATTCCAAACAAAATTCTAGCAGGTTTTTATTTTCAATAGAAATTGACAAGCTGGTTCTAAAATTTATATGGAAAAATAAAGGATATAGTTTAACCACAAAAATTTTGTAAAAGATCTAGATTAGATAACTTAAGAATTTATTATTTTAAAAGCTAATATTAAGCCATGATGATTAAGACAGTGCAGTTTTGCATAAGCACAGGTATGCGACAGAATAAATAGTCCATAAATAGGCCCATATATCTATGTTCAATCGATTTTAAACAAAGGCCAAAAGCCACCTTCAAATTGAAAGGCAAAGGTTGTTGTTTGTTTTGTTTTTAACAAACGAGCTTTAACAAGATAATTGTGTGGAAAAAATCGTGAGCCTCAACATCTACCATCATACACAAAAATTAATTTGATCTAGACTACTGACCTAAATATAAATGCTACAGCTGTAAGCCTCCTCGACTAGAACAAAGGTTAGTATCTTTATAACTTTAAGGTAGCCAAAAACTTCTTAAGAAAACTGATCAAGATAGGAAAAAAAAGACGAGTTGGATACTCATCAGAATTTGAAATTTCTACTTATCAAAATAATTTTCAAGGAAATAAATATACAAATCACAGCCTAGGGGATGAAATAATATTTGCATTGGTACCAATAGATTTGTATCTAGAACATATAAAAATATTCTGGCAAATAAACAGTTTAAGAGCAAAAACCCAGGAAAATAAGCAGCGAAAACATAACTAAACACTGTACAAATGAAGACTTATGGGTGATCAATAAGCACATGGAAAGGTAAACATCATATACCATCAGGGAAATGCAAAATTAAAATCACAATGATATAGCATATCACACATACTAGAATGCCTAATCTAAAAACTTAAGTCAAGTTTAGAAAAGATGAGGTACAACTAGAACTCTAGAAATCTCTCTTGTCATTTCTCAATCATTACCATTCCAAAACTATTTATCAGAATGGCTAATGTTTTCAAAACTGATAATATCAAGTATTGGCAAAGATGTGGAACAACTTGAACTCTCATATGCTATTGGTGGCCATAATAATTGCTAAAGTAAATTTGGAAAACTGTCAATATTTTCTAAAGCTGAACATAGGAGTCTCTTATGACCCAGCAATTTCATTTCTACTTAACAGTGATACATGCAAATATGCAGCAAAATAAATGCACAATAATTTTCTTAGCAGAATTATTTATGATAGCTGCAATCTGGAAATAACTTAAATGTTCATCAATATTAGAATAAATAAATTTTTATGTATTTATAGAAAAGAATACAAAAATGAAAAAGAACTATTTCAATAATATTGACATATATATTGATATTATACATATATATATTTCTACATACATATTGAACAAAAGAAGCACACACAGTAAAATACATTCTGCATACTTTTATTTATATATTTATAAGTCAGAAGAGTAATAGCTCTGAGGCTGAAGATGACTAAAATGGACAAGAGGGTGTGTTTACATTGTAAGAGTTTATCAAAATGTAATTTAAAATGTGTGCAATTTATATATGCCACTTCAAAAATATTTCCAAAACAATAAAAAGGAAGGGGGAAAGATATCAAGTAATAACAATAGGTTCTCTTTCTGACACAGTTTTAGGACCCAAAGATATTCTAATTTGTTCCTCTATCTTTCATTACCAATCTACAATTCATCATTTAAGCACGATTAGTTTGATGAACTAGTCAGCTTATTCCTGCATCTTTCCTTAGATCTGCTTCCTGTGACTTGCTTTATATTTTGTATATTGTTTTGAATCCTGCAAATAGCTTTATCTAGCTCCTAAGATCTTCCATACTATACATTACCCAACAGCAGCTCAGCTCCAGGGTCAGCGGAAAGAGCCACAAACTACGGAAGACTGGATTAAGTAATTTTTAAGGGTTATTTTTCTAATTTTGGCTGGAATTTGATGCTCAACTTGATATCTACTGTCATCTCAAAGGATTGAATTACAGTTTTTATTAACTAGCATTTTCATGGAAAAACCTGGTGCCTAGTGTATTAGGGTGGGCTAACTACTATAGCGAATAGATCCTAAAATGTATAATGGCTTAAGCACAAGGAATAGTTTATATTTCATTCACACAAGAGTCCAAGATTACAACAAGTCTGCCTTGGAGGAGGGGTTTGTGCAATTCTTTCCATCCTAACAACATGGGAGTGTGGTTTATAAAGTCACTAGGAATTGAAATTCGTAGAATTACATAGCAGATATGGACAAAGCTTGGAAGCAATGAACATCAATTCTACAAACAATCCTTTAGCAAGAAATCAGTCATGAAGCCACACCGAAGGAAACTGTAATCAAGTTTGGTTTCTAGAAAGACAGGAAAGCATGGATTTTGATAAACAGTCATATCATCAGACTTAGAAAGCATAATGTTACTGGAGATTTCAAATATGAATAGCTAGTAACATTTTAAAATATGTTACTATAATGTTTGGGCAGAGTGACATGATACCTTGCACATTTTAAAGGCTTATTATCTATGGTACAAAACAAAACATTTGTAAAGAAGAGGCCAAAGGCAAGACAAATTTCAGGCAGTTGATAGAACCAGTGATTTATTTCAGAAAATATCAATGTAATTAGAATCAAGAAAAAACCATTTTCATGAAATCATCAGAGCACAAACTATAACAACTGGGAGATTATTTTAGAATTGATAGAAATTGTAGACATGGGGTTCATTATTTGTAACCCCCTCTTTCTGAAGAAATAGATAATGACATATGCACTCTTATATGCATGGTTAATGCTGCCACACAGTCAGTTTAACCTCTAGTTCTCAGCTGGATTCTCTTTAAAGTTTGAGACTGCTGATGCTTCATATAATGACTCTTAACATTTTTTACTTATTTCCATTTCAGCAGTTACCATTTTTGTCCTGGCCCTCATAACTTCACACATGGTTTATTTCAACAGACTCCTAGCTGTTCTCCCTCAATTCAGTTTCATGCCAATCCATTCTTCATAGTGCTTACAAAGTTAATCTTCCTGAAACACTGTTTCAAACATTTCTTTCCTCTTCCAGAATGATGTGGTTCCCAGTTTCTTACTAAATCAAAACATAAGGCTCTTCACTTTTCTCTTTTTGAATCCTGCTCTTATCAGCCTAATGCATCTTTATGGACCCTTAACATAGTTGTGTAATCTTATGGCTCTCCATATGACGTGTTCACCTCATGTCTCTGCCTTTCACGCTTTCATTTTCTCTTTTATAAGGCTCCACTCTTTTTTCAACCACATCTCACATTTTACTCAAAGTAATCACGTATTCATATTTTCCAATTCCTTTCTTTACTTACTTCTCATTTGGCACCTCCTAGCAGATGTTTATTCATAATTTACACTTAAATTTCACTAATGGTTTCATATTTCCAAATTGAACATCACTGTTTCAAATGAGGAAGGAGGTTATGTATATATGCCTATGATTCTTGTGAATAGTAGCATGTGTTCTAACTCTCTTGTGTGCCTTCTAAGTTCATAACACAATGCACTATGTGCAGAAAATATTTAGCCTATGTAACGCTTTACTTACACAAGAATACTTTAGTTTATTTTCATTCTACCTTTTGGAATGAAGGCTTAGCTTATGAAGATGTATGTATGGTAAGAGAGCATAAATTATATGTACCTGAGAAAAACAGCGTCAAGAAAGAAGTTCCAACTAAAAAAAATATGCACTGTTGAAGTCCTATAAACTTGATCAGAGCAAACACCAAATTTGGCTTCAGGCTTCTGGTAGCCACCAAGTAGAGGGAATCCTGCATAGAAAGAAACTGTTTTATCGAAAGTAGCATATTTAATATTCCTTACATTATAATCAGTCATATCGATAAGTTTATAAATATTCTTAGACCAGTACAATTAGGCCATTTCTACTCTTCAACTTCTGAACCATGAAAAAGAGCCAAATGGGACAGAAGGATATTTTAAAAACTGGAAAATGTATTGGAACAGAACTCTGCAAACTTCCAACCATTCATAGTGAAAGCAAAATGACCAATTGCTTATAATCGAAGTAAGCAAAATAATCCAACATTGAGTTGGCTCTAAGGAAGAGAGAATTTTAGGAAAAGGCAATTTATTTTTAACTTATTTTTCAGTACTCATTCAACTTGTATAACTTTCCTTTTATATTATGAAACAGGCCCAGTGTTCTTTGCTAAACATGGTAGAAACTGTTTACATATTATATATTGATCTTTTTTCCTTACCAAGAAAATCCTCATTGTGTTCAGAGGGCCAATATAACAGCTTCATCGCAGTTTGGATAAGATATATGACATAGTTCTAATGAGAGGTAAGACAAGGATTTCTGGGAGAGTTTTCACTTTACTGATATAGGTAATGTTCTTTGTATTCTTTTCTTCTTTAGGCCTGGAATGTAGTCATGAAGTCTAGAGGACATCTCGACAGCTTTGAGATCATGAGAATAAAGATGAAGGCCTCCATACACACACTGGAGGATAAAGACAGAGAGGCTGTGGCTCTATGGCAATTGTTGAGTCACTTCATGAGTCCTAGACTGCCTACATTTGAACTTCAGTTGCTTTAAAGTTTGGGATTGAATTGTGAAATACCCTAGCCAAATATGCCAATGGTTGAAAGTGAAGAGAGATTTGGTAAAAGAAGTCAGACCAAGGAGCATAGGGCCAGAGTGTTGACCTAACTGTAGGGCTGAAACTTTATGTTTAAGCCAGTGGTTTAATATCTAGTCCCTAATGTGTCATCACAGTCAACTCAGATTTAATCTGAGATGTCATTGGTATCCAAGGGACTGCACATGAAGATAAAGCGTAAAAGGTTTGCATCATAATCAAGTAAGGGGTTGTAATGTTTTTAACTGATTAGAACTCCAGCAATAAAGTAAATATATGTGCAGGAGTTCCTATTGCAGAAGAAGATTGGTAAAGCTAGGTGACTCATTAAGTTAATACTCCTACCTCAATCTCCCCAAGTTAGAATTCAGAGCAGAACTTCCTTTTGGAGAAATGAACTACTAAATGTAAGATGAGGCAAACAGCCTAAACAGAATCAATCTATATGATAAATATGGAGACACAAATTAATCATATTCTGCATATAATTTGAAGATAGTCTGCTCAATTCCTGAAAAATTGGATGTGAGGTACGAAAGAAAGACAAAAGTCAAGCATGTTCCAAAACTTTTGGCTGTACCTCTGAAGGAAGGATCAAGTGTACTGAAAAGGTTCGAAGAGGAACAGTTTTGGAAGGAAGATCAAGAGTTTAAATTTGGACATACCTAATTTAAAATGTTTAGTATAACTCCACCTAGAGCTGTCAGGTAGATAATTGAAGTGATGAATGTAGCATTCAGGAGAGAGTTCTAGACGGGAGATATGAGAATGGTCAACAAATAAATAATAAAGTCATGATACTAACCAAACATAGGCAATAAATGGCAGACCCTGGATTAGTATTTGGTTAAGGCTAAATAAAAATGGGAAAGCAGAATCTACAGTGAATGGATCTGAAAAAGCAAAGGCTAATATTTAATGATAAAGTCGTCAGATCTTCTTGCCTGAAAGGTAGGTCAGGGATGATGTGTAGGTAATTTTGTTAATGAGAGGCTTTCTGCCATGAGGAAAATGGAGGAATCATTTGTCATCTGGAACTCAGCATCTTCTGGATCAGAGATATGACTGGGGTTCATTGCGAAGTGGGACTGGCTGAAGACAGTAGATCGGGAAATAGTATTTCAATGGACTTCAAGGACAACAAGGAGAGCCAAATGCACAAGTATCAAACTAGGGATTCTGAGAGCTCGGAAGAACAACAGAATAAATGAGTAAACCACCGAGAAAAAAAGTGTTACCAGAATTTATTATATTTATTATATTTTTATATATAGCAAACATACTTATTGTTGTGTACCTGATCATTTGGAAGTTTTTGTGTTTTTTATTATACTTGTGTTTCTGCTGGATCTCACTCACGGTGCTGCTGTCTTATATGTGCTCTAAATTTTAAATGTGAGCTATGATCTCTGGAACTTTATTTTTTGAGATTTTTGGGGATATGAGTGAAAGGTGAGTTTCTCCCATGAAGATCTGCATTTACTTCTGCCAAATACTAGTAGTCCTTTCATTCCTAGAACAAGACCAATATATCTGAAGCTTAAGAAATTTGGGGGATCTCAAAAGAAAATGTGAGTTGGTATTAGAATCTCCTATGAGGGTTGGCTTGATACATTCTCACGGGAGATTTTTCTCTCCTCCAGTTGGTTCCAAAGTCAGAACAATAAAGTTTCTCTGTTATTTTTTTCTGTGAGGAAAATTCACCCTCTGATTTCCCATCATGCCACTTGCAGTCTCAGAGTTCTGAGACCAAACCAGAGATAAGGGAAGTGTCCAGTCTTGGTGTTGGAAGCTGCATGACAATGGATTTTGGCCTTTATGTTTAAGGCAAAACTGGCTTCAATACTGACTTCCCTTTGTGGATTCCTGCTTTCCATTCAGTTTTGGCTTCCTCCCAAACCCACCCTCTTCTTCTCCTTTTTCTCATTCTTCTTCTTCCTCTTCTTCTGCTACCATCTCAACGATACTTTCAAATTTATTTTTTTTAAATAAGCGTTAGGTGTAGTTGTTTCATAAAGGACTGTAGTTCAGAAGCCTGTGGACTTCTTCTCAGGCCCTTGTCTCTAAAGAACATTACTAGACTCACTATCTAGACACTGGGCATATAATGAAATCCCTTGTTTATACAATCAAAATAGGTTTCACAGTACAGATTTCAAAATTCTGATTTATGTAATAGACACTGACAAATAAATAGATGTAAAATTATTCACTTCAGTTTATTCATTACAGGATATATTCAAAGTAACGGGTTTAATTTTGACTGTACTGTTCATCACATCCCCAAAGTTTAGAAGAGAGTGCCCTATAACTCATCCATATTCTCAGCATAGTACTATGGTTTTAATAAGGGCCATTTCATCACTAAATATAAAATTGACACTAAATGACAGAGTAGTCTTTGTAACTTGTTTCTGTGATAAAAACAGACATGCACTCTGGGATTGTCCACCTGGCACCTGCAGTGATAAATTAAAATTTGATTTTTTAATGATCTCAATACTCATCATTAGCAATTATTTTTGGACTAAAAGAATGTAATTTGTTTTTCAAATTTAGAGTTTTCTTTCTCAACTTCTGAGTAAACGACTTTTAATCTCATTAACTTATCTCATGTATCTGCATATGAGAAAAGAATATCAAAATATATATTTTATGTTTTGTGTATCTTTCTATAGATTAGTACTTAACTGCTCTAAGCCATCTGGAAATACAAATATTAGAAAATAAATGTTATGGTAGATAAGATGGTGGGTCAGTGTAGACATCTATTATCTCATTCATTACCACTAAAGCAGATATAGACTGCTACTGGCCACACTCTTTTAAATATTTTATGCTCATTTTCATCTTTCTGGTTAGAATTCCTTTTCTAGGAACCTGAATTATTATTTTGGTTATAATTCCAAAATTTGTAAAGAATATTCTTTTCTGTTCAAAGCTGACCAACAAGATCTTCCCCCCTACCCCCCTTTCTTTTGGCTATGTCTGTAGTCCAGCATGCCAGCATAGATAACATTAAATATTGAACAATAGTTTAAAAAAAGTAAATGGGAATATAAGGTATTGACCAAAGTCATGCTAAGCCAAGATCAGTTTTTTTCTTTCCATTGATCTGAAGGATTTAACGTTTGGATTATGATATAGCCTTTTACTTTTGGCTCTAAACTCACAGAGTAAATTCATCTGTTTGAGGGGCATGCAAACTGGAGTTCGACCCACTTCAGTGCTGGCCACCAGGTGGCAGATATAATAGTTCTCATGTAAACTAAAAAAATTGGAGCTATTTTCTTTAATCATATGTTGACACCAGAGAGACACTAGCATTAAAATCTTGGAGTGTTATTTAATATTGCTTTGGTTTTTGTGTGTAGACATGAATAAAACCAGATATTTGGAACGATGGTGCCATCTGCACACTGCATATAGCCACTTCAATGCATATAGTTTTACAAGGAATCCATTTTTTATTTTTTTCTTGAACCATTCCAGGTTCTTGATTAATTGACTGAGTTAGAGCAAAACCCAACATGGGCATGTCTAGGCTGACTAGTGGGTAAATCAGAACCATTAAGAATGAAGGGGGTCTCGAATGGAGAGGCATTTAAAAGCATTGCCAAGGGAGAAAGGGTGACAAAATGTTCTGTAAATTGGTTCTCCCATTTTTAGTAACAGCCAGTTTTCTCAAACATAAAAATCATTTCCAAGAAGCAACTTTATTGCTTTTTCTTACAATTAGAGAAAAGGAGGCAATGGTGTTCAAATGATGCTTGACAGCCTGGGTAACAAGCACCAACCATCTGTGCTATAGCAGCACTGTTTGTATTTTTAATGTTTACACATACAGAAAAGATAATTAAAAATAACTATAATTAAAAATGATTACAACAAATTACTTTTCCCTCAACAGTAATACGTGTCTGTAACTTATAAGTTACTTACTAAAGTAACCTTTATAGAGTCTAACAAGAAAACATTACAATTCTTGCCTTGTTTCTGAAACTTTAGAGAAACAAGGGGAGGGGAGATTTCCCCAACCATAAAACCACTTGGCTTAAAGTACTTCACAAAATACTGATAATATGGGAATTATTTCATGTATCAATAATACAGGGTCATTTTTTTCTCTGAAGGAAAAATTCAATGTAGTTTCCTTAAAAATGCAAAGTAAAATGACTGGGAAGGATGGGTGGGGGATGAAAAAAGCAAACTTATCTCCCTATTCAGTCCTAGAGAGAAGGAAGATGGGGTAAAAGGGGTCAAATATGTGGTGACAGAAAGATATCTAACTATGGATGGTGAACACACAATGCAATATATATATTTGCCTTACTGTTGAATTATATACCTGAAACTTACTGGCTTTCATTAACAAATGTCACCACAATAAAAAGAAATAAATGTAAAAAAAAAACAAGAAATATATAAGTAAAACAATTAATTTCTTCAAAATGTCATATGAAATTTGGAGAGATGATTCCCATCAGGAACAATACCCTTCTCTGCCTTGTCAAGAATATTGGAGTCTTTTACTGCAGATTGGTACAGCCACTGTGGAAAACAGCATGGAGTTTCCTCAGAAAACTGAGAATTGATCTACTATATGATCCAGCAATCCCTCTACTGGGTATTTACCTCAAAGACTTGAAAACCTATATCCAAAAAGATATTTGCCCAACGATGTTCATAGCAGCATTATTCACAGTGGCCAAGACATGGAAGCCATTGAAGTGTCCTATGATAGATGATTGGCTCAAGAAGCTATGGTACATATATACAATGGAATATTAATCATCCATAAGAATAGATGAAATACTGCCATTTGTGACAACATGGATGGACCTCAAAATAATCATGCTAAAAGAAATAAGACAGACTGAAAAAGTTGAAAATCACATGATATCACTTATATGTGGGATATCAACCTAAAAGCAACAAATGAGCAGGACAAACAAACAGAGACTCATGGACATGGACTATAGACTAGTGGTTACCAGAGGACTATAAACTAGTGGTTACTAATGGAGTGGAGAAGGTGGGGGGACATAGATGGGGTAAAATGGGTCAAATATAGAGTTTAGGGGGAGGATAAAGTGGGTAAATGGGATCAAATATACAGTAGCTTAATGAAGCTGGACTTTGGGTGGTAAACACACAATATAATATATAGATGTCAAATGATAATGTATACCTTAAAATTATATAATTGTATTAACCAATGTTATTCTAAAAAATTTAATTAAAAATTAAAAAAAAAATTGACTATTGAAGAGAATAAAAGAGAAAAAAAAATAATCTTGGAGTCTTTTAATATCTTCAAATTACCTTCTCTAAAGAAGGTGCTGA
>NW_006436288.1:4031419-4063555 GCF_000325575.1 Pteropus alecto
AATCTTTGTGGAAGTGATTGCAATTTAGCCAGAAAGTAAAGGTTAAGAGCGTGACCCTTAAACTAGACTGCCTGGATACTAATTCCATACCTCACATTTTCTAAGGATGGGTTAATATAAGTTTTGCCTCGATTTCCTTATCTGTACCATGTGGATTATAAAAGCCTATCTCAAGTTGTGGTTAGGATTGAGTTAATACACATAAATGCTTGCAAAAATGTATGAACGTAGTAAATTTAATAGTAACCAAGATTAATAATTTATATTGTAGCTGGTCACCTGTGAAAGGCTTATGACTATGTCTTTAAGTTTATAAACCCTCATACTACTGGCACTTGCTAAATCACCTGCATCTTACTTATGTTTGATAAAGGATAAATTTGGGGAACAGGGTATCAAGGCCTATTGAATTCTGTTTGAGGATTTCAAGGGGAGCCTGAATAAGACTGGGAGACAAATTAACAATCTTCATGGGATATTTGATTTTTTTTTCAGATTTATTGACGTATGATTGACAAATAAAAATTGTATATATTTAAGGTGTGCAGTGTAATGTTTTGATATGTGTATACATTGTGAAATGATTAGCACAATAAAGCTAATTGCATATTCATCACCTTACATAGTTAGTATTTTGTGTGTGTGTTGGGGAGGAGAAATTTAAGATCTACTCTCAGCAAATTTCAAATACACAATACATTAACTATCATCACCATGCTGTACATTAGGGCTCCAGAACTTACTTAACTTATAAATGAAAGTTTGTACCCTTGACTAACATCTTCTTATACTCCTTACTCCACATCTCCAGCCCTGGTACTACCATTCTATTCTGTTTCTATGAGTTTGACTTTATTAGATGGCACATATAAGTGAGGTCATACAGTATTTGTCTTTCTGTGTCTGGCTTACTTCACTTAGCACAATGTCCTCCAGGTCCATCCATGTTGCTGCAAATGGTAGAATTTACCTTTTCTTCACGTCTTGGCCAATATTTGTTACCTTTTCTCTTTTTGATAGTAGCCATTCTCACAGGTGGAGGTGATATCATTGTGGTTTGATTGCATTTCTCTGATGATTAGTGAAATTTAACACCTTTTTATATACCTATAGACCATTTGTATGTCTTCTTTTGAGAACCGTCTATTTGAGTCTTTTGTCCAAATTTTAATAACATTATTTGTTTTCTTGCTATTGAGTTGAGTTCCTTATATGTTTTGGAAATTAACCTCATTATATACAGTTTGCAAATATTTTCTTCCATTACGTAGATTCTCCCTCCAGTGTGTTGATGATGATGATGATGATTAATGCAGAAGCATTTTAGTTTGATGTTATCCCATTTGACTATTTTTTGTTTGTTTGCTTTTGTTGCCTGTGTTCTTGGGATTGTATCCAAAAATTATTGCCCATATCAATGTCAAAAATATGTCTCCCTATGTTTTCTTCTGATAGTTTTACAATTTCAGGTCTTACATTTAAATCTAATCTATTTCGAATTAATTTTTATATATTGTGTGAGATAAGGGTTCTATTTCATTTTTATTCATGTGGATATCCAGCTTTCGAAATATCATTTGTTGAAGAGACTATCCCTATTGTTTAGTCTTGGATCCTTTGTCAAAGATCAGTTGATTGTAAATGTGTGTTTATTTCTGGAATCTCTATTTTGTTCCATTGAACTAATTGTGTTTTTATGACAGTAAGATACTGTTTTTGATTACTATAGCTTTGCAGCAAGGCAGCAAGATGCCTCCACTTTTGTTCTTGCTCAAGATTACTTTGGCTTTTTGGGGACTTTTGTGTTTTTTTTCCTGTTTATGCAAAAAAAATGCCATTAGAGTTTTGATAGGGATTGTATTGGGCCTGTGAATCCCCTTAAGTAGTATGAGTATTTTAACAATATTAATTTTTCCAGTCTATGAGCATAGAAGTGGCAAGAGTGGGCATCCTTGTCTTGTTCTTGACCTTCAAAAAAAAGCTTTCAGCTTTTCACCATTGAGTATGATATTAGCTGTGGTCTTATCTTTCCAAAAAACAGCTCTTAGTTTCATTGCTCTTTTTTATTGTTTACCTAGTCTCTATTTCATTTATTTCTGCTCTGATATTTGTTATTTCTTTCCTTCTGCTAACTTTGGTCTTAGTTTGTTCTCTTTCTAGTTCCTTGAGAATCAAAGTTGTTTTTAAAATTTAGATCTTTCTTGTTTCTTACCGTAGGCATTTATCATTATAAACTTCCCTCTTAGAAGTGCTATTTCTGCATCCCATAGTCCTGGTGTATTGAAATTACATTTTTGTTTGTATTAAAATACTTTTAGATTTCCTTTTTTGATTTCTTCTTTGACATATGATTGTTCAGGAGTATTTTTTTTTTAATTTCTATGTATTTGTGAATTTTCCAATTTTCCTCCTGTTATTGATTTCTAATTTTATACCACTGTCATCAGAAAAGACACTTCAGATTATTTCAATTATCTTAAATTTCAAAAGACTTGTTTGTAGCCTAACATATTATCTAGCTTGAAGAATGTTCTGTGTGTGCTTGAGATGAGTATGTATTCTGCTGTAATTGGTTGGAATGTGCTGTATATGTCCATTAGGTCCACTTGAACTAAAGCATAGTTAAGTCAACTGTTGCATTTATGATTTTCTGTCTGGATGATGTGTACATTGTTGAAAGTGAGTATTGAATTCTCTTATTATTATTGCTTTTCTATTTCTCCCTTCAGTTCTTTTAATATTTGCTTTATATATTTAGATGTTTTGATGGTGTGTGCATATATATTTATGATTGTTTTATTTTCTTGATAATTGATTGCTTTATCATCATATAATAAAGTTTTTATTACAGTTTTTGACTTAAAGTCTATTTTATCCGATATAAGTAGAACTACTCCTGCTCTCTTACTTTTCCATTTGCATGGAATATCTTTTTAAATTCCTTCACTTTCTCTACGTGTGTCCTTAGAGCTGAAGTGAGTCTTCTGCAGGCAACATGTTCTTGGGTCTTGTTTTTCATTCATTCACCTGCTCTATGTATTTTAACTGAAAAATGTAATCCATTTATATTTAAAGTAATTAATCATTATGCAAAGACTTACCATTGCCATTGTCTTATATTGCTTTCTGGTTATTTTGTATTTCTTTTATTCCTTTATTATTCTTGCCATCTTCCTCTGTGATTTGATGTTTTTGTTTTTGTTTTTGTTTTTGTTTTTAGTAAATGCTTTAATTTCTTTCTTTTTATCTTTTGTGTATTTGCTATAGGTTTTTTTCTTTGTGGTTACCATGATGCTGGCATAAAACATTTTAAAGTTATTGCAGTCTGTTTTAAGTTGATAACAAATTACATGCAAAAACTATACACTTTTCTTCTTCCTTACATATTGCCTTTGATGTTTCACTTTACATTTTTATATTGTGTAGCCATTAACAAAGTATTGTAACTATAGTTATTTTTCATTATTTTGTCTTTAACCTTAATATTAAAGTGATTTACACAACACCACTACCATATTAGAGTATTCTGAATATGACTATATGTTTATCTTTACCAACAAGTTTTATACTTTCTTATATTTTTATGTTACTAATTAGCGTCTTTGTATTTCAGCTTGAAAAACTGTTTAGTATTTATTTTAAAACAAGCTTAGTGATAATAAACTCCTTTAGCTTTTGTTTGTCTGGGAAAGTCTTTACCTCTCATTAATTTCCAAAGGATGCTTTGGCAGGTAAAGCATTTATGGTTGGCAGTTTTACTTTCAGCACTTTGAATATATCATCTCACCTCTCATGGCTTTCAAGTTTTCTGCTAAGAAATTTGCTGACAATCCTGTGGGGGCTCCCTAGAATGTAATGAGTATTTTTTTCTCTTACTGCTTTCACAATGTCTCTTTGTCTTTGATTTTTGACTGTCTATTTGTAATATATCTTGTTGAAGTCTTCTTTCAGTTGTACCTCTTTGGGACTTTTGAACTTCATACATGAATGGGTGTTTGTATATCTTTCAAGATATGGGAAGTATTCAGCCATTATTACTTTAAATACGTTCTGCACTTTTCTCTCTTCTTCTGGGATTTCCATAATGCACATATTATTCTCTTGGCGATAGTCCATAAATACTGTAGGTTTTCTTCATTCCTTTTATTTATTTAAAGAAATTTTCTCCTCTAATAATTTCAAATGATCTGTCTTCAGATCCATAGATTTTCTCTTCTGCTTGATTGAATCTGATGTTCTCTATTGCAGTTTCATTTCATTCATTGTATTCTTCAGTACTAGAACTTTTTAAAAATGATATCTACATCTGTTGAAATTTCTATTTTGTTCATGTATTGTTTTCCTGATTTTGTTGAGTTGTCTGTGTTCTCTTATATCTTGATGGGTTTCCTTAAAACCATGATTTTGAATTCTTCATCAGGCAAGTTGTAGATTTCCATTTCTTTTGGATTAGTTACTGAAAAATTATTTTGTTCCTTTGGTGGTGTCACAGTTCCTTGAATTTTTAGGTTCCTTGCTTTGCTATCTCTACCTTAAGAAGGAGACACCTCTTCTGGTATTTATTGATTGGTTTCAGGAGAGAAACATCTTCACCAATCAGAATCCCAGCTAAGGATTATGAGGTTCTCTCAGACCTTTTCTAATGTATGCAACTACTCCACACCTCTTTTTCCCTTAAGGAGAGAATTCTTAAGAATTTATCTTTCAATCTTGCAAAGCCTGGACAGATGCTGAGGCCCTCCTGTTTGCTTTTCCTAGGGTGATGCCATGAAATGCTCTAGGTTGTGTGCTTTGCCTCAGTCCTACATAATCAAGCTGGTTATCTGTGTGAGCTTGCAAGCAGTCAGCAAAGGTTCACACTTGCTATTTACAGGTGTGTGCATGAGAAGATGATCAAAGTGGGGTTGAGGTTTGTGGATCATTGGGATACCATGGTCCAGTTATAGGGATCTGCAAACAGCTTCCCAAGCAGCTTATGTGTAGGCCTCCTTGATGGAGTCCAGGAAGGGAATATTAGAATTAGCAACCCTTTCCTGAGTTCCAGGCTCTCATATCTGAGTCTTCACCTCTATGCCTTGCTCTCAGCCTCTTCCAAACACTTAGGCTATGCTCATCCTTTTAGTATTCTGGGTGCCAATCTTAAGTATTCTGGGTCAGTGAGAAACATTAAACCTCTTGGACTTCATCCCACACAGCTCTGGAACCAGGCACTCACTACATTCCCACTTTTCCTTGTGGGAGACATCATGAGTTGAGGGGGGTCTGTCTTGGCACTGAACTATGTGATATTGTTCTTCTTATCCTTTTTAATGCATCTATTCTCAGAATTTTTGTTCCAGTAGTATGCTGAAACTTCTCTGCTATACTCCTAGTCTCCCACAAGGTATTCTGGTCCATGAATGGTTGTCAAAATTGATGTTTTGTGCAGTGAGGATGGCTAAAAACTTCTATTTTGCCATCTTGCTGATGTCACTTTAGTAAAATTATAAAATCAATATCTTATTAAGAAACTACTGGGACTGGAAATCTTATAGATGGTGAGACTGAAACTCCTTCACATTTTGGAAAATATCATACTATATTAAGATTAAACTGGATCAAGTTACTTCTCTTCATTATAGATCACTTCTGCTTTGTTAAACATTCCCTGAGGTTTCCAGAGAGAATCTCTCATATGCTCAGGTATAAGTCTACTTCTATTTTTCTCACAGTGTGGTACATGACAATGTTCACTACATTCCTGCCTGCCAGGCTCAGTAGGAAATGTCTTTCTCTGCCACTGCTTCATGTTACTCACCAAACACAACAATTTGCTTTTGGAGGCAGCACTGACCCTTCGGGATACCAAAATTGTGTTCAAATCATGCTTATACTTCAACCTAAAATCGAGGCATGATCTAGGATCTGAAGAAAGATTCAGTTGATGGTAACTCCATTTTTCTCATAGTTGTAGTTCTTTAAAACAGCTAAAGCTTTCTTATCTACCTGTTCAAATTCAGCAGGGACGTTTCTTCTTTTCTAAAGATGCATTCTCTCCTGGGAGGCTGGACTGCTGTGAAACTTCTTTTGCAAATAAGCTTCTGCCAGACTGGACCACTCTTTGCAAACCACACCATGTATGTCTGAACCCAAGTACAAGTCATACTTAAGTACTTTTCCAGAAGCTTTCTTAATCCTTATGAATCAGTTTCCTTTAGATCAGACACACTAGTCTATGCAAGATGCCCTGATATGCTACATAAATATATTATCAGTTGAAAGAAATTTTAGGACATATTTTGGTTACAGATATCTGTCTTTAATATTTTTTGAAAACACAGACTTGAGCAATGTCACAAAATGATTCTAGTTTAAATTCAGGTTATCCTTGATGATCCATCTTTGTTTTTATCTTCTATTGAGTACTTCTTTCTCTTATCTTTTTATCTCCTTTCTACATTCACTTTTGCTCTCAAGCCTGAATATTTCTATGGAAAAATATGTTAGAATATTAGTCCAGAATGTTTTTCCTCAGAATGATATGTCAGAATAATATTTGAAACTTCATTATTAATAAATTATAGTGTCTGGTTTAAAAAAATAGGTCATGCAAATGAACTACATTTATATTATATTATATTAAGTTTATGACGTTATATTAGTCTCCTTAAATTATAGAATAAATGTATTAAATGTATTTTCATCAGATGACTTTTATGTTTGTGCTTAACATCCTCTTAATTTTCTTGGGTTTAATATGAGCCCAGATGCTTTTGCATTTGATACCACTGGTAAAATAATGGGACACAGCACAGGCAAAGTGAAATAGCGTATTTAAATTAATATTTATTAGTGTGTCATGCTAAGTGGTCTCTTACTTTTCTCCAAGGGACTAAGTTGAGCAAAAGTGATAGGAGCCTGCTATGGCTCATTCATAGTACCTAAGGGAGATGATTTTTATTTTAATGGCAAATATGAGGAAACTAAGACACGGATTACCACAATAATGTGGACGATTTGTTGATGACCATTTCATTTTATGAGAAAATTAAAACAAGATTAAGAAATTATACATATTATATGTTCCCAACACTTATCCACAGTAATTAAAATTGCTTGTTAGATTATTAATAATTTAATAAGATTAAAGTGAAATATCTACCTTTGACATATTAATCATTTAATCCTTATATTACTGGGAAAGTATAATGGAAGAAAGTTTAGTGTACGACAGAAATCAAAAGTAAACAAAATAAGACGAGCATTGCCATATTGTGTCATGGACACAAAACCATACCAAATGTTTACACTGTGAAGTTCTTATTCACAAAGGATAAGACAAACCTAGCCAATGCCAAGTTCAAGACCAAGAGCTGAATTATGCTGTGTTCTTTCTGAGAGTACTTCAAAATGGACAAGTCTGAATGGCAATTGGCAAATCCAAGCTGAGGAGAGCCAAGGTCAGTACCCATGAACAAGAGTACTACATCAGGACCAAGAGGCTTGTGTTTTTCTTTTTTTTTTTTTCCTTTTCTTTTTGGCAACATGAATTGAGTAAACATGAGGAAGCAGTCGCTGAATAGTGCAGGGTCATGAACAAGGTTGAGATTCCAGGAACTCTCTTTTAGTGTTATTGATTCCTGGCCTGTCGGCAGGGAGACTGGCTTTAAGGATCAACTCAAGGCTAAAAAGTTATGGATGGTTAGATACCACTTTCAAGGTAAAATTAGTTGGCAGATACTTTTTTAGTTAGAATTCATTCAACAAAGTATTTATTAAGTACTAAATATGTAGCAAGAACTATAGAACAAATTGGCTATACAACAGTGAGTAAGACATGGTCTTTGTTCATGTCTGAAAATGAGAAATTCTAATGCACTTGTTAAATACTACAGTGAGAATCAGTGGAAGGTATTGTGAGATATGCATCACACAGTCTCAGATGGCCAAAGAACACTTTCCAGGTGAATAATGTCAAGACAGCCCTTAAAATTGCATAAAAGTTTGAGTTAGATAATGGAAAAAGTCAGGATGGAGCCTGTGTAAAAGCTCGCAGTTTAGCATGCCTGGAGGATAAACTAGAGGGGGCTAAAGCAAGTGTGGAAAGATAGATTCTGGGATCTGGAGTATCCTTTCCATACACTGGCATGGGAGTGGGGTCAAGTAATGCTGCTGAGTTTACAAAAGACAGTAAGTGCCTTCTATTAACTTTTTTTTTCATGAATAAAGAGCAGTGTTTTTCATCATTTGCTGGTATGTTACATAATTAGAATAAGAACAACATGCACACACATAACCTCTTATAAACCTGTGTTAAACATACATAGATAAAGCTTTTTATAGTAAAGGCAGAAGCTCACTTTGAGGAATCACTGACCATTTGTTCTGCTGACTGACATTGCACATGGCCAGTGGACATCATGAGATACTTGGAGATTTGCTAAAGAGTTCATGTCCTAAGAGTTAGCATTACAAGCCTATTTTTGTCTCTAGTAGAAAGTGCAAATTAAATTTCGTAAATATATGACACGTAATACCAACTTATCCATGCCTACTTCAAATTTTTTTCTAGGAAGTGCCTGCAAGTCCATAATTGATCATTAAAACAGGACACTGGTTCAGGATTGACAATTACATAAAACCAAACCCAATTAAAACTGTCATTTTTTTCTCCTTGACTAGATTTCAAGTAGAATATATTAAAAAGTCATGTTAAAGAAACAATAACAAGAAAAAAATCCTATTTAAAGGAATTCGTGTTTAGTGTGGAAAATGACAATATGGTAGAATGTAAGATGCTTCTAGATTAATGAAAAATTAAAGGACAAAAAATATTTTTAAAAAATAACATGACAGGGAATGGAGAAAAACTTGAGAATGGTAGGAAGTAATTCAGCTATATTTTTATTTTTTCTAGATAGTTTTCTCTTCATTTCTCAGAAATTAAAAATTCCTTTTATTATAGGAAATCTGTAGTTGTTAATAATGGCAATCTGTATTGTCTTTGTTTTAACATACGTGACTTGTAGAGAAATGTAAGATTTAATATCATTTTTCATGTGACTTGGGGAAAGTGATCTGTACAGAAAAACAACAGTTATTTCGAAGTAGCACAAATTATGACTTATTAGAGTTATGTTTTCTCAATTTATGTTCTGCTATAAGAGATCTATGAAATAAAAATATATCAGGATAAATGATAATATTTGCCTATCTTTCCAAATGTGGCTTCGCTTTCAAGAGCAGTTTAATTCAGTCTGGTGAAGAGCTTGCCACAGTATTGACAAGAAGCCCTCTAGTATTCAGGCCTTAGAAATAAGTTTCCATTAAGTACCTACTCTTACATGAAGCTTAAAAATAATTCTGATAAAAAAATTTCAACTTTCCCTTTGATCGTTTATTTATTTATTCTGGAAATTAGAGGTGAAGGTGGTTTAAGGCAAAGAATGATGGAAGAAATTGGAATTCCAAAGTTAGCAAATTACATCATATATATTTTTATATATATAAACAAATTTTATTTCTATGTTTATTATAATGTCTGTTTATAGAGTAATAAAACTGATTTTTTAAATAAACCAAAATAGAACTTCTATAATCAAAAAAATGTTAAACTTCAAAGTATTTTTTCTGAGAATTCATATATTTATTCTAAATAATGCTGCTATTTTTCAAACTGCTTTTAGAATCACTCTTGAGATTTTTTTTAATACTATTTTATCAGCAACACAGGAAAATTTATCTTTTTATGTTATAATTAAATCACACATTTTAGAAACCAAATGCCATATTATCCAGCTTTATCATTTTATCTTCTTGTCCAATTCCAGCTATGAAATATTTTTTATTGTTGCTATAAAGGAAAAATCAAAAACATAGTCAAAAGATTAAGATTTTGCTCTAGGGAGAATATCTTAATATGTGAATAAATGCATAAAATAGTAAGTGAATTCAAAAATATATATTTTCAGTTTAGAAGATAATTTTAAGAGTTTTAAACTAATAAATCATAGCATCAGAAGAATAATTCTGTAACCTCTGGACTTAACCACCTAAGATGGGACTAGACTCATTTGCAAGAGTAAGTGCTTTTATGCTTATTCAAAAACATCAGATAGCTTTATAGGCACACTGTGTAAGTAGAAAACAGTGCTATATTCATAAAAATGAGTATAATGAACATCTCCTTTTACCAAAAGGAAGCAATTATAGTGAAAGCAAGTAATTATTTTTTGTGAAAAATGCAATTGCTTTTCAATTTTGCTCTATTCTAGAATTTGAGCTGAATGAGATCTTAGAAACCATTTAGTTCAACCCATAGGGGAAGAAATTAGAGATGAAGGTGGTTTAAGACAACTTCCCATAGGGGAGGAAATGTGGCACAGAGAAACCAGAAGCTAGATGACTTTTGGAAGGTTACACAGTCATAAGTCTAATACTAGAATTCAGTCCTTTACTGTTGATACAAGATTCTTCCCATTACATCCTGCTGCAACTCTAATAGGATTCATTTTATGAGACTTACATAACACAAGGCAATTTTTAAATGTTAAATTATAGAATATGTTAATGTGCCTTTTGTGGACTTTAAAAAGATAAAGTAGCACTGTTAACTTCGTTTTGCATGCCAAAAACACTACATTTTTTAAAAGTCACATGTGGGTGATTTAGAAATGTGGATCACTTAAGGAAAAGTCTAATTTCTTTTTCATCAGTCATCCTATTTATTTTATTATTTCACTGAACTAAACAATGAAATCAGAGTGGTCATTTCTCAAATTATTCTTTTTTTTTTTTTTTTTTTACCAATACTACTGCATGTGGAAGGCTTTTGATTCATTTTTTTCATAGCCAGTAGTTTTACTGTTTCCTTGGGGGATTTTTCCAAAATATTTTAGAAAAACTTTTTTATTTTCTTTGTATATTCTGGTTGACCATTTTTTACACAGACATATTTCAAACACTCAAAATCATCAGTAGATACAAGTTCTTAATATTATTTTTGTACAAAACAAGTTTATAGAAGGTGTCCTTTAGGTAATAAAGTATATTAACTACTTTTATTCAATTGTTATTCTTCTGAATCTTGATTAGTTAATAGACTGAGTGTTCCACACTTCTACTTTTCATCACAGTCCTCAAATTTAAACTTCCAAAGCTCAAATATCTTGAAATATCTTTAAACATTGGGTGTATCGCCTTTTTTACATAAACTGACCTTGAGGTATGGAGGGGTGAGGGTTAGTGCAAGTACAGGAAAGTCAATTCATTGAGACCTTGCCACAGTCTTTAAAACTATACCTCACACCCACAAAGGGAAAACTAAAGGAAGTACATAATCTGAAAAAAATATCTTCATTCAGATATAATGAAAGTTTTAGAAACCTGTGCTTTAATATTCTCAAAAAAAAGATGCAAAAACACATGGTCTCTACCAAACAAGAATAGGAAAACATTAGGCTTTGAAAACGGTAGAGAAGCTAACATAGTACACTGAACAGTTCAGACTATAGAACAACCAAAGCAAGAGCAGAATGAAACCTATCTTAAAGGCAGAAAAAGACTTGACCTTGCAGATATGAATAAGAATTGGCAAGATGAAAGTGGTGGGGTATTTTGTGTGAGAATGTTCTAGATACAGAAAGCAGCTTGTGCAAAGATTTTTTTTTTAAAAAAAGAAAGAATGTGGCCTAATCAAGAACTAAAATTAATCTTTATGCATGAGATGCCAAAGAATGGCAATAGATGAGGAGAATTAGTTCTTGAAGGGTCTAATATGCATTTTTAAGGAATTAGTATTTTATCCTGAGGGCAATGTGGAGCAATTGAGGAGATTTCTTTATCTCAGAATTGATACAAGATTTGTGTATTAGCAAGATTACTCCAGATGCAGTCTGGAAAATAGACTGCCTGGAGGCATGGACTTGAGCTAAAAAGCATTTGTTTTAATCCACAGGACACAAGATGGGCAAGGCTAGCTTGGACAAAGTTAATGCTAATGAAGTTGGAGTGAAGTGATTGGATTCAAGAGATATTAAAGAGGTAAACTAAAAAAAAAAGCTATTTGAATGTGGCAAACCAGAGAGGGGAATAAAGCAGGGTAATATCTAAGTTTTTAAGTTAGGTAGCAGAATGAATGGCAGTGCCATTTAATAAGAGCGAAAATGTAGAATAGAAGGAGGCATGCTCTTCATGAAAATATAATGAGATTAGTCATTACATATAGTGTTTGAGGTGTATTTATGACTGATAGGATTGCCATATGGCGATATCTAATAGCAGTTGGGTACGTGGGGTCTGGAGCTCAGAGGAAACACTTCGGATAGAGATATAGATCTTGGAATTTTGGTGAGAGATTACACACACACACACACACACACACACATACATAGTGGTGTGTGCATATAATGGAATATATTGTTCATCCTTAAAAAGGAATCAAGCACTGATATATGCTACAATGTAGATAAATTTCCAAAAATATATGTTTAATGTTTGCCTGCAAAGAATTAGAGGAAAATTTAGTGTAGTGTTCCAGAAACCACAGGAAGCATATGTTTTGAGAACAAAGGGAAATTCAGAGATATACATATTGTGGAATATACATAAAATGAAATATTATCCAACCATAAATGCCACTGAACTGTTCATTTTAAAATAGTTAACTTTGTTATTTGATTTTGATTTTTTTTTTTTTTTTTTTTTTTTAAGAAGAAAGGTAAATGACAGAAACAAAACCTGCTGGGAAATCAAGAAAGATAAGGAATGAAAAATTTCTTATTTTAAAACAAATCTGACAAGGTTATTTGTCAGATTTGTTTTAAAGTGAGCTGTCGGTAGTGCAGTGGGAAGAAGCCAGATTGCAGTGGGTTGAAGAGTAAGTAGGATATTAAGAAGTGGAGATATTAAGTGTTGAATCTGTGAAGAAATTTGGATGCGAAGGAGAGGATAAAGGTACTTGTCCAACTGGAGATGGATGTTCTCTCCAGGGAAAACTAAGATGGGCAACTTTAACATGTCTAATTGTTCACTGGAATGATGTAGTCGAAAGTGAGAGGCTGGAGTTCTATGGCTAGCTTTCCTGTCATAGGAGAGATTGTGAATGAAGGCACAGTGGTTAGCTTAGTGCTGGTAGATTGCAAGGTTTCCCATCCAATTTCTTGTATTTTTAAAAAATAGGACACGAGGGAAGAAGTCATCTGCTGAAAGCGAAGAAACAGAGGATAAGGTTGAGATTTAAGGGAGTAGAGGAGGCTTCAGAGAGTCTTTGTGGGGATTAGGAATAAAAGTTGACCTGAGACATAGAGCATGTTTGGCTCCCTGGAGTTGAAGAGCATGAATTTATAAATGGTAAAATCTACTGGGCTGCCTACTGTCTGTCTCCTGAATCCGCCATCTTTTTGGATAAAGGTGCAGAGAATGTGGCTAATCCACTGATCCCTTTGTGATAACTTCTATCTTTTTGTAAAACAGCAGACAATGGGAGTAGTTGCAGGACTATTACCTCTCTTTATGACACAATCTTTGCTTAAGGTTTCACAAAGCAGGATTTACTGCGTTTCCACATTGCTTTACAGTTTACACTTTCATATGCATCATCTCATTTGATTGCCAATATAAGAAAATGGCTTTATTATTAAAATTTCCATTTGATAGGTGAGAAAATAGAGGCTCAGGGAGGTTGAAATGTGTTAAAGATTCCACAAAGTCTTTCTGACTATAAAGGTTGAATTTTGGACCACTTGCATGAAGCTTTCTGAACTATATTTGATTAAATGACTGGAGGTGGAATTTACCAGAGTGTAAACTGGAGAGACAAAGACAGCTCTTCACCTCTGCAGAAGGGTGCTTAGATTGCCTACAATGAGAGAATGGAGGTTTCTATGAAATCTGACAAATAACAAGGTTAGATGCAACACATATAATATATATTATATCTTAAAAGAAATCAATCCTTGGTTCACAGCTCAAAATAGCATCTTTTTTTTTTTTTTTCCTGATGCAGCAGAGGATGCGCTGGTATTATATCAAGCAACATTTAGTGAGCAAAAGTAACTGAATGCAATATATTTACTGACAATAGTGCCAGGGCTTTTTAAGGCACGGTATTGATTTACTTCTTTCAAAACCAAAGTGACAGCAAAAGGGGGGGAAAAATCACATGATTCAGAGAAGATATCTGAGGATTTAAAAGTGGCAAACACAAATCCATTAGTTTGAAAATGGGTCAAAAGACAAACCAGAAAACTAGACTAGTGAATCAGTGAATTCAACATCTATTATAGGAAAAATACAAGATATTGTGTAAAAGAGAATCTAAGAGGAAAAAAGTCCTGGAGTAAGAAGAGCTTTATGAATCTACAGACAAGGGAGTAAGTACAGAGATTTTTCTTTTACCTGCATCAATAAATTAGGTTTTTGGTGTTTTATGGTTAGTAGACGTGTATAAATTTATTTATTAGTGATTTTTAGACTATTTGCAAAACTGTTAAAATAATTCACTTATCATTGGAGAGTCATGTAAATAAAACAGGATGTTGTTTCGTTATTCCTTTCCCTGATTAGCTCGGTGTGGTTCAAATAATGCACTCACTGAGATCTAGAAGGGGCAAGGCTATATTTGCCCCCACTCCTATGTTTCCTAGAGACTCTGCCCTCAGGTTCGAATTAATAGGATAGTAAGCCCTGAGCAACTGCAGTTTAGTATAGCTACTGTCAGAAGAAATTTGTTTTGTTCAATTCATAGTTCACTTGGCCAAATTCTTATTCTCTGCAGCATCAGGAAGAATGGGTATAAGGAGAGAGAGGATACCAGAATGGTTGAATCAGTTCTGGAAATGGAGGGGTGACAAATATTGAAGTTAGATCTATGTCACATGCAGATCAACCTCAATTCGGTCACTAAAAGTAGGCTACTATGCTTGTTGCGCCATTGTCATAGCAATGCCACCACTCCAAGTAATGGATGATGAGGATAATCTTGCCGAAGTAGAAAGAACTTTTCACTTTGTTTACTAAACTGTACCTCTTTGTTTTTTTTTTTTTTAAGTACCAAAAAATGCTAGAAATGATAGAGCTTTATTCTATAATTTATTTCTTTGTCACATTGGTTCTTTGACAGAATCTGTCATTAGAGTTTCACTACCTTACAGCACTCAAAAACAGTAATTTTCAGTGTGCCAAGACCTCTTGCCTGGTAAAATGTACCCATTCTAGCCTCATCCTAGATTTTCTAAATCAGAAACTATAGAATTTTAGCACTGAAATCTGTTTACAAGATCCTTGGGTGACTTTCAGAGACATTAACTATAATATTCATAAAGGAAAGTGCATAATTTGAAACTTTACAATGTGCTAAATTTTCACAATCTGAACACACACATGTAACCAGTACCTTGATCAAAAACCAGAATATGACCAGCACTTTTTGATGCTGACCAGAATACCTCTTGACTATAGCCGGAAACCTCTTGTGTAACACTTTTTGTCACTGCCTATACCAAGGATATTTACTATCCTGATTTCTTAAAGCATAGATTAGCTTCACTTGTATTTGTAATTTATAGAAAGTGAATCAAACAGGATGTATTCTTTTGTGACTAGCTTCTTCATTTGACATTGTGTTTGTAAAAACTGATCCATATTTTTGCCTATAGTTTTACTGATTCTTTCTCATTGTTGAATAGAATTATTGTGAATATACTATGATTTATGTATTCATTCAACTTTTGATGGACATTTGGCTAGTTTCCAACTGTTAGATTATTATGAATAGTGTCGCTATGAACATTCTACAGCATTTTTTTTGCAGTACATATGTTTGCATTTCTGTTGAGAATATCAAAGCAAAAATTGCATCAAAGGAAGGTAAGACAACTTTAATCAGGTTTATTACAGTAGAGACAAGACCAGAATGAAGTTTAAACTCAACTCCACTGAAATAATAGCCAGAAGAGTTATTAAAAGCTGGGATAGGGAGAGTACAGGCCATCTACATTTCCTAACTAGCCATACCCAGTTTCCTATCTTCAGGATAGGAGATTGTTTTATGACTTGCAGTGAGCCTTCTACCCTCCAGAGGAGACAGAGAGATAGAGGTGTTGTCTTCCTCGTTTATATTTCAAAGGGATGGCTTCAGGTCCTTGAGGAAGACAGTCTTGGGTTTGCCTTTCTGGAAAAGGCTTTTTTTTTTTTTTTAAGTTTATGTCTCAAAGGTGCAGAGAAGGAATTTAAATTGATCAGTTTTCTAATGTAAATGCTCCAAGAAAGGAAGGTCAGGGTCCAAGAGTGAGAAAGAAGCCTGTCTAACATTTGGACAAAAGCAAAGGTACATATTAAGGACATCTTGGTCAGTAATATATATGTAACAGTGGAATTGGTGGATCATAGTTATACAAATATTCACCTTTAACATATATTGCTGTACTGTTTTCCAAAGTTGTGCTAATTTATACTCCTTCCAACAGTATAGCAAAGTTCTTATTACTTCACATATTCACCAAAATTTGGCATTTTATCTCTTTTTTATTTTAGCCATTCTGGTGGGCATTAATGGTATCTCAATTCCCTGTTTCACTAAATAACTTTTAGCAGCTATGAGCTTTGAAATTTTGCCTAAGGCCTTTTAATCACATCCTGACACATTCTTCTAGGTTTTCTCCATAGATAAATTAATATAGTGATGTTAATAGAATATCTAATACATACTGAACCATCCTTGCATTTCTAAATTGTTTGTATAAAACATTTTTATTTAGCTGTTGAATTGTTTGGTGATATATTATTGAAGATTATTTTGCCAATATTCATGAGTGAGATTAGTCTCTAGGTATCTTTCTCATGTTTTAGGTATTAATGCTAAAATTTATATAGAAATATTCACAAATTTGTCATTCATGAAAGGCTAATCATCTCTATATTGTTCCAATTTTAATATGTATATTTGTAAAGTGAATATATGTTCACTTAGATCTTAATTGTTCGCTTTGCTATTTTATGGTTTTGACTATTTTTTTAATCGTGGTTATTACTACAGTTTATTTCCTTTGATATCTTCATGTCTTCATTGTCAATTCATTTCTGTATATACAGCACCTGAAGACTTTCTGGCTTATAGTGGACATATGATAAATATTTATTCAATGAATGGAGAACTGAAGGATTAAATTTATTTTATCATTTTTAATATATTGATTTTAAGGAGAGTTATTTCTTTTGAAGTTTGTAATTTTTTCTTGTGAGCTTGGCAGGGTTCCTGTGGAAATTCACTATAAATTTTGATGGGAAATACTTGCTTCTCCCAGGGATGTAGGGTTTTCAATATCCTCACATACTGTTACATTAATGTATTAGAATATGTCTCTATTATCATGTAGATAGTATATATTTAGAATCCATAGTTGAGCATATAATAGACCTAGATACTCCATTTCTTGTGGTGATCTTTCTGTTCTTTTATCCTAGATATGTAACATTTTTTTCAACACTTCTCCAGGACTGTAAATGGATTTTTTTTTTTTCTTGGTCTATATTGTTTTAATGGCTAGGTCAGTATTTCAAGGTTCTGAGCTTTACCTAGATGATTTTCTTTAAGTTTTCCACTTTCTAGGGGTGGAGGACATTCTTCTAAAAAATGGTGTTAGATTTTAGCTCTCCAGAATGAATGGAATACCCATGAGCCACAAGTGAATCACTTTGAGGTTGTTGGTCTGCTTTTGTGTTTTCACTTTGTTGTTGGTAACTGAGGAGTCCCTTTCTTTTATTTTTAAGCTTAACTCATATTACACAACTTTCCAAATTACATTTTTCGGCATTTCTCTATGTAAGAATATCCATCAGCTTGATCTTTCATATTTCTGGTAATTTATTTCGTGTTACTCTCATGTTCACTTAAAATTTACAACCATTGATGGGGTAATTTAATGGTTTAATAAAGTCAATCTTATTTTATTTATAACATAGTAGCATGATGTATGGTGTTTCTTTGAATTTCTATATGTTCCTTAATGTGCAATTTTTTTTATCATATTAGTATCTCACCTGAACAGAGTAGATTTACAAACAGAAGACATAAATCATTAAAATAAGTGAGATGTAGCCAGAAAGCTATGAGAAAACTCAGTGAGGAGTATTCTCTCAGAAGTCAAAGGAAGCTATAACTTACTAAGAGGTAGCAGTAAACAGAGTCAAATACCACACAGAGCATAGGTTTTATAAGGACAGAAATTGTTTACTGCATTTGAAATATGAAGACCATTGACCACTGCTGACTTTAGCCATAGCTATCATTGTGGGAGCAAATGTCAAGCTGATTTGGGTTAAAAAGTGAAAGAGGAGTAAATGAGCAGATGCAGTGAGTGAGAATTATACTTTAAAAATATTTGGCCATGGAGGAAATAAAAATAGTTGTCGGGTAGCTGGAATTAGTAACTGGGATGAGGGGAGATTTATTTATTTTTATTATGAGAGATAGGTTATATTTATAATCCTAATACAAGATTATGCTTACAGTTATGTTCATAATTCTAAAGCATTGTTTATTAAAAAGAGAGATGGAATCATTTATGAAATGAGTTGCCTGAGGAGGCAGTGGAAATGGGAATAACACTTAAATTGCAAAAGAATTAAGATTTATAAAGGCCACAATCTGGATAGTTACATATTTGTGACAGAACCCATTATTTGTTACTCCCCCCAAAATTCTCCACTTATTTATTATATAAACTTTGATTTTATTAGAGTGACAATGTGCTCCACCCTAGGAGCGCATTAATAGATTAGTAGATTACTGATCTAGGTTAGTTATAGGAATATCTCTTTTTCCAGATACTTATTTTCCTAAATTTTCTCGCAGTTCTGGTCAAAGAAGTAAAAAGCTAGATCTTCCAAAGAATGTCTATGAAAGTATTCCCTTTATTATGAAAAGAAGAGGCTTGACTAAAAAATCCTTTTTGCTATCACACTGAGTCCTGACATTGAATGTGACTGTTTTATAAACCATGCAAACTCTGAACTCTTGAAAAACTATTACAAAAAAAATCCCAGGTTTGACACTCATATTTCAATTTTGGTCAAGTAATAAAATTATAGCAAAATTAATAATTAGTGACTCTCATGATATTATAATTGTTTTGCTTCGTATTAGCTAATTTCCCATTACTTACATGGATGAGATTTAATAAATATTAATTAAATAAAGCAATCGATTGTGAACATTCAGTTCATTTTATGAGAGACATATTCTAAAATGCTTTATTTAATTCCTCAAGATGAATTAATTCTTCCTGCTTGACTATTTTTAGATGTTATTTTCACCCAGTTATGAAAATTATTCCTTCCTTATACTCTACTTATCAACATATACCTCTTCTGTTAGTATGATCCATGAAACTAAGTTCTAGTAAATTAGATATAAGCAGAATAATGTACACGAATTCCAGGTCATATTTTCAAATAGGAAATTGCATGCCCTTCATTTCCTCTCATTCTCTTTTCTGACAGTCTGGAACATGGATGGATTACTGTTGAGTTAGCTTTGACCCTATGAAGACTAAAAACATACCCTAAAGGATCTGAATCCTGGATGACCTGAATCCTGAATCATAGAGCATTACAGCCTATTTGTCCTGTTTTTTGTTTTTGTTTCCACCCTTCCCCCCACTTACCACATTCAATATCCCGCCAATATGAAAGCCTCTTCTAAACTCAGATGGCATCTGATGAAAGATGAAGGTGAAGAGAGTGTTAAAGAAATCCCAAAAAGCAAAATATTTCCCCCAAGAAAACCATATTAATCTGGAAGCGACTAGGTTATTGTGAAGCTGAAATACTGGTGCTATTTATCTACTTCTTAGAAGAAATGGAAGTCTCTAATGGAATTAAATTCAGTATGGTGAAAAAATTTCTGCACATCAGAGTTGTGACTGTGGACTTTAAACTAGATTACCATATAATAGATAATTTATGGAATTACAAGAATGTCTCAGCACTGTGTTTTAAACAAGGGTGCAGAGAGGAAGGAGACAAGAACTCTGCTCCAGAGGGAGTACTAGTAAGAGAGAAAACAGAGTATAAATGGTTAATTGATATACATTTTTGAAAGTATTCATCATAAAAATGTGAGTAAAGGGTGTAGGACGCACACAATAGGAAGAAATCAATTGAATCTATAAGAATTAGAAACATCCTTTAAATCTTATTATTTCAAATACTTCTGATAATATTGTCACTGGCTGGGGAAAAAAAAAAGATGCTTAAATCCTAGGTATCATCCTCTTATGAGAGTAATATTCAATAGAAGAAAGTTCAAAGATTCTGGAAATTTGGGGACTATCTTGAAGCTACTTGAAATTATTTCAGTTATAACTTTGACATTCACATTTATCTTAATTGCTTTTTTTAAATAGCAAGCAATCATGTTTTAATGCAATAAGTATATCAAATGTAAACTTCCTTAAAAATGAGACTCAACATATCTCTCTAAACAAACTGCTTTAATAACTATTTTTGTCAATAGTCAATTAATTGGCAGCTGTATTAAAATAGAGGTTCTTTTGAAAGATCATGACAGAGACCAGATTTAAGGATGTTAAAACAAAACATAGCCAGAAAATTTCTCCCCTTTCTATCTGTGCTTGGAACTCTGATTGAGATTTTCCTGGGCACAGCAGAAGACACACTGCTTCAATGCCACATTCCAAATTTGAACCAGTAACAGCCATACAAACATCACAGTCTCTTAGCTATTGTGTAAAGTTTGTAAAGGATCGAGAGGTGATTATATCTACTTAATTTTTCCCCTGTTTATGTTTAGTAGGAGATGGATAATGGAAGAAAGGGAATCTGAATGCTGCATAAATGTAGTGATAAGGGAAATAACATGCACAGATTGTGACAATCCACTTGGAAAAAAATCCAAACTAATTTTGTTCTATTTCTTCTAAGCCATCTGAGAGCCTTTCTACATTTACCAATACAGACTAGATGACACTGTGATTGAGTTTATGGAAAGATAGCAGCACATATGTAGATGAAGGCACAGACAGATATTTATGAGAAACTGGGTTTCTATAAAAAAAAGGGGGAAAGTTGGCTGTTATTTTGAGGTATATTTGTTAATGTTTAAAAATGGAAAGTTTAAAGAATATGTCATTTATTCAAACATGTCACTTTTTTTTCAAAAGAGAGAAACAAGTTTTCTATGATAGGCTTTTGTTAAATGCTGGCTTTGGCTGGCACAGCCTTTTGTCTCCCCAGCTGTATGAATCACCTCTACAATATGTCCCTTGTGTTTGCATACTGAGATTCAGTGCCTATCTGAGGGAGGGGGAAACGTGTAGAGAAAAACCTGTTACTTTGCTACCCTAGGACCAGATTGTTTCAAGTCTGTGTGCATATTTTATTTCATCTTTCCTTAAATCTTGGCTTTCTTTCCTTTCTTTCTTGTATATTTCTGCCCATCTTAAAAGAATAAATGTAGTTTTGAACCAAAAATAAAATACATGTTATTAATAAATCAAATTCTGTAAATCCCTTCTGTTTATTCTTAACATTGCCTGTGTAAGATAAAAAATATACTGACCCTTTACGTTCTACTTGCGAGCATATCTAATCTCTTTATAAAAATGTAGTTTCCATAATGCACTTGCATTTGTCAGTATGTGCTAAAAGTTCAATTTTTATGGGCATACGATCTGTATTTCTATTTACATACAGGAAGTTTATGTTAATTATAATGTATACATGTGTATTTTGTATATACATTCATTAAGATCAATGTGTTCTAGGAATTTTTGTGAGTATTATTTTGTTAAATTCTTTTGGGTTTGGCATCATTTCACCACTTCACCACTTCGGAGATGGAAACTGAGACTTGGAGATGCTAAAGGGAATATATCCTTGCAGATAGCTATGTAGCATTACTGTTCATCGATATAAAGACAATCTGGTGCATAGAAGCCAGGCTGGACTCCGGTGAGAAGTGGAGCTGTTATGTGAATACAGGATTATACAAGAGTCAAACACATGTTCTTTCGTTCACACAAGATGCTAGTGCATCTCAAGTCTGAAATGTTCTCTTCTCCATACTCCAATTATAAAAGAAATGTTTTAAAACATTATTTTATAGGACCAGGTCTCATAATACTGTTTTATACTTATTTTGTTTTTCTGTTTTGCCAGCTTAGAATCAAGCTTTTTTACTTTCTGTTATAGATTTTATCTGTAAAAAGTCATCTATATTTACTATAGAAAATCTGAAAAATACCTAATATACAAACAGCACTGGCCATTAAGATATAACCACTCTGAATGCTTGCCTTGTATATTTGCAGTATTGTTGCAATGTATGTATGTCTGTGTATGCTATTTCTTTTGGAAAATGTGTTCAGAAACATAGTTTGATTCTTAATATGTGAAAATTTATAGCATTACTATTGTAACAGGTTTTCTTTGCAGCATAGTATTTCATTATAGGGTTATATCTAATATTTTAGCCAATCTTTTATTTAGAATTTTATGTTGTGTGATTTTTCTATTTTATCAAAATTTATCTGATCCTAACCATTGCTCATCCTAACATAGTAATATTTGAAAGTATCTGTATGCATATATCCATACGTGTTGGGTTTTATAAAGTACCACTTAGATAGGCAAAATGGTATTTCATTCTGGTTTTAACTTGTATATGATTGCTTACTATTACAAATGATATTTTAAAAACTTGCTTGACTCTTTCTTGGTTGATTCAATCAACTACTCTTATTCACTTGGTTATGTTCGTTCATTCTTTCAAAATGTGTATATTGAGAGACTATTTGTAGACCAGGTTCTATACAGTGAGGAACATACCTGGTACCAGCCTACATCACGCTTAGACCCTTGTAAGCCTCATAAACAATAAATATGAAAAAAATTTATTTTTTATTACAGTCTTAAAAGTTCTCCAAAATAAGTTAATGAAATGCTGAGATAGAAAAATACTTACTTAATACAAACGTCATATATATTTGAATAAAGTATGTGCATGCAAAAAACTAAAAATATACAAAAGCATATATTATGAAAAGTATGTCTCCCAACTGTCTCCCAAATTTTATCACCAAAGGAAATAGATATTTAATTATTACTTCTACATCTTTTCAGAGATATTCTGTGTTTGTGTGATTTTTAAAAATATATAAACTGACTCACTCATCATTCCTTATCCTGTAATTTTTACTTGAAGACTATTTTCATTAGTATATACAGAGCTGCTTCATTCTTTTCAATGGCTACATATATCCTATATATATTTCACTATATAGTTCCAACTTAATTTATATAACTGATACTCTATCAAAAATGTTTCCTTGATCTGATAGAAAGTCTGGTTTGAATTCTGTAGTCATCTTTAAATATATTTTCTGTTATGTTATTTTTCTTCTTTTGTTACATTTTATTTTTTTGTTTTGCTCATTTTTTGTAACAATTTACACAGTGCATTTTTTGTTCCAGTAAATGCATATATAACTATAGTTGATTCATATTGTTTTCTATTTTTAATATTCTATTCTATATTTAAAATACTATTCATTATATTACTAGTAAAATGTTAATATGCTTTTATTTAATTTCTCACCTTTAAATCTCAAATTATCCTGATAATAAATTTTTTTCTAAGTTTGAACTTTTATGTAATGGAACATATTTATACTTTTATTACTTGAATATTACCTATAAATAACATATTTTTATTTCTAACTATAAAATAGATTTCTTCTCAGCTATTATTTACCACATGATTTCTTTAAAGTTGACTACTTTTGCCACATAATTTCCTCAAGATTTTAATAGTTTTTCTTTTGTAAATTTAATCCCATATTTAAATATAATCTATGTCTTCTGTCAGGAATTTATATTTTCTCATTTTCAGTAACAATCACTATAACAACAACAACAAAAATACCATCAGGATTTTAATTGGGCTTGCCTAGAATATAGATATCAATTTGAGAAGAACTAGAAACTTGATGATCTTCAGTCTTCTGACACATGAGCATGGTACATTTTCTCCATTTATTTAGATCTTTTAAATTTTTCTAGCAATATTTCATAGATTTCAGTATCCAAATCTTACACATATTTTATAAATTGATCTTCAAACTTTGTGATTTTGAATTAAATGTAAATTATATATACATATAAAATTATGTATATAATTATGCATGTAAATATATATATTGAAATTTCTATTTCTTGCTATTATGTAGAAATGGAATTGATTTTTAGTATTAGCCATGTTTTCTGTGACCTTGCTAAACACAGTTATTGATGTCAATAATATTATTAATTTTTATCTTTGGAATTATCAAAATAATCATGGCACATGCAAATATATGATTTTATGTGTATCATTTTAATCTGTATGCTTTTTAGTTTTTTCCTTGTTTTTTTTGGTAACTTACATGTAATAAACAAATTCCTGATTTTATGTCTATCATCTTAATCTGTATGCTTTTTATTTTTTTCCTTGTTTTTTTTTGGTAACTTACATGTAATAAACAAATTCCTTAAAAGACAACCAACCAAACTCACTCAAAATGAACTGGCTAACATGAATAGATTTATTCCAAATTAAATTCATAGTTAAAATTTTTTTGCCTAGACCCTCCAATACAATGTTGATGAAAGAAGTAAGAGCAGTCTTGTCTTTGTACTGGGTATTAGAAAGAAACATTTAGTCTTTTACCAGTAAGTACCATATTAGTGGTAGGTTTGTTCTTGTTGTTCTTTATCAAAATAAAAACAATTTCTTCTATTTCTAGTTTGCATAGAGGTTTTCTTATGATGTACGGATGTTGAATTTTTTCAAATGCTTTTTTTGAGTCTACCGAGATAATTTTTTTTTCAATCTATTCATATGGTGAAATGATTGACTTATTTTTCAAGTGTTGAACTAATCTTGCATTCCTGGACTAAATCCTATTTATTTATGATGTATCATATTTTTATATTTTTCTATATTTGATTTAACATGTTGCTAAGATTGTTTGAACCAATATTCATGAAAAATATTTTCCATTTGGTTGTTTGTTTGTTTGCATTGCCTTTGTCTGATTATGGTAACAGGTTAAGGTTATCTTCTCCACAACATAGCAGTTTCCTTCATTTTTGAGTCCAGCAGGAGAATGTCTCTCTGATGTTTCATCTTTTTAAAAGGACTCAACAGTTTGGGTCAGACACATCTATGAGAATCTCCCTTTTCATGAACTCAAAGTCTATGAATAGTAAGTTAATCATAAAACAATATTCCACCACATTCTCATGTTCCACATATACTCAATGGGAAGGGATTATACAGGATGTGTATACCTGGGGTGGGTCTTGGGAGGGCATCATAGATTTCTGTCCACAGCATAGATATTCTCGTCTACTCTAAAAGATAAAATTTATTTTATTTTCTCATTGATCATGTCATTATATTTTCATTTTGATTATGAGTGGAAGAGGAGACAGCTTTTCTTTTAAAATTAGACACAAAGTTTATAGCGGATGACTCTATAAAATTTATGCATAATTGGAGAATAGAAGAATAATAAGCAGTCAGCTATTTGAAATGAGATAGAGAATTTAAAGAAGATTTAACAGTGTACGCTAAGACCCTGAGATGAGAAAGACTTGATGTATTTAAGCAGAGAGTTAGGGAGCGAGTCGTGTGCCATTGCTAGAGAAGAGCTTTCTAAAGAGAATGAAAAGAATAAATGGGAACAAGCTTGAGGTGTTCAATGAATATTCAATAAGAATATTCAATAAGACTAATAGTCCTAGAGCATAGCTAGCTAAGGGAGAGGAGAGTGGCAGGGGAAGGAATCAGAGTGGTCTATAGAAATAATCTCATGAAGGATATTTTGACCATTATTTGGAATTATGAGTTATTTCTAAAGATAACTCTAAGCAATTAAAAATTTTAAGTTGGGGGAAGGAGCATGAGCAACTTGATGTGTTGTTACAAAGATTAATTGGTATGTTGATAGTGAACTGATTAGAAAGAGTAGAAGCTCCTAGAAGAGTTAACAGGCTAATTTTGTGGTACAGGAGAGAAAAAAAGGATTAGGACTATGGTAGAAAATGGGGGATGTAGACAAATGTGATGTGTGATTTTGGCTTTAAAACTCTTCAATTCTTCTCTTTCTAAACTTGAGTATTTATTTTTTAAATTCTTCTAATTGAAAGCTTTTTTAATATATCAAAATATGTCATATTTTTTATAGACTTTTTTTGACTTTGGGTTTTGTTCATGGTATTTTCGATGATGTCAAATCAATAAATACTCTTCTTGCTGTTAATTTTTTACTGTTTAGCCATTGTACCACCACATGTGTAGTCTCTAGTATAAATTAAGCCATGTAATTAAAGGTACTACAATGTAATTTTATAATATACTGTATAATATACTCTGTATCTAAGTGAGTTATAAAAGAAATAAAAATATATGATACAGTATTATACTGTCATCTAGGATTTTCAATGTAAGAAAAGCAAATAAACCACTTTTTAATCCTAAGACTTTTTAGTGATACAGAATCATCTCACTTGAGAATTTTGGTTGCAGTTGTTTTTTTTTTTTTAATTGAATTTTATTTTTGCTCATGAAAATAAAGTTAAATTTGGGGTAAATACTTTTATTGAATAATGCAAGACATGCATATATAACTTCCTTTGCTTTTTAAATATGTGTATATTTGAAAATGTGAACTTTATTGGTGAACACTAGATGACAAAATAAAGAAAAATCTCAGTTTATATAACATGGGTGTTTCTGATGCCTTGAGACTCACAAATTAAAGGTTTCTATAATCTTCAGCATGGTGACCTTTAGAAAAAACTGAATAGACTCATTTATTTAGGGCTTCACTTTGCCAATCCGTAAAGAATGGCCTAAGGTCAGGCTCAGAGTCCTCATCCTAGGAAGGATGAAAAAATATTTTCAATATTAACTGCAGCATTCTTTAAAAGGTACAAAATGAGTTTAGGTATGAATGTGATAAATGTGCCTGAATATTTTTGTCTTGGGGAAATTATTAACTTCAGATGCTAACACCTGTGGGCATTGTATGTAGAGATGCTCTTCTTCCTGGATTTTTTTTTAGGCCCATTTAGAGGAACTTCTCTTTTGAATTGAGGGACATTTCTAATATCTCTGCCACCTCCATTTCATTCTTCTTCTCAAGGGAATAGTAACTAATCTCTTGATAGAAATCTTTTATTCTTCAGAATATTGAAATAGATGAAGTTATAAACCTGTCTGTTGCATACTATCTATATCAATGATGGGGAGAAAGGAATGGTTATCTCTCTCTTGTTGATAGAAATTTCACTCACTGAAATCATCTTGAGATAGATTCTACAGTGTAGCCGGAGAATGAGAACTATGCCTGATAGTTCCCATTTGTCCTTCCAGATTAATTTTTATTGCTTCTCTGTCCTGCTTACTATCCCAGATTATATTATGGTTCCCACACCTTTTAGCTTCAGTTGGGTTTGGCCAAAGGGCCACCTTTGCAAGGTATTTAGAAGAAGTGAGGAGAGTAAAGTCCAAACATTTATTTCTCTATCACACTTTGTATAAGGTTACATCTTTTTCCTTACATTGAAATTTACTGTTCTCAATGCTCTTAAACTATGTGATACTGTACTTGGTTTATAGTAATCTCTCTCTCCTTTTGCCCCTTTGGGCCTGGGGTGGTGATAGAAAATGCTACCATGCCTAGAACTACTTCATCATGCACCTAAATCTGTACCTTTGAAAATGACTTCTTTTAAAATAAAACCTCCTTATATTACCATATTTTGCATGTGGCATCCTACACAGGAAGGTTGTTGTTTCTAATGGTTTCCCAAAAGGAAGAAAGAATGATGGCCCTTTTGAATCTAACCTGTCAACAATGAGATTCTTTTTGTTTACCAACATAGAGGATTCAGATTTTGCTTAGGAGCTGGCTTATTAATATATTTATCTTAAGGATATTTGCAATAAAGCCTTACCCTCCTGAAGTTGTCATTAAGTAGTTAATAAAAGTAGAAACCCATTATATCTTGGAGTTCTATTTCCCAACTTTTGCCTCTGCTAATAAGTCTTGATAATCAAAGCCAGGACTAAATGGATGATACAAGGTTAAAAGCCAGAATTGTAAGGTTGGATACAAGGTTATATGTGGTAAAGCTATCTATAAGGCTATTTCTTTTAATAAAATACAATCCATACCATCTCTGTAAACTAGGGAGAATCTCCATGTTGATAGGAAACCTGGCCCTCAAAGTCCTCACTCTATTTCTCTAATGACTGGTTTTACTTCCTCACTGTCCTGTGCTTGGGGCCAAGTGGCGGCTCTGCTGCTGCTAGTGGCTGGAGCTCATACCGCTTCTCCCAATTCCTAGAGTGCAGCTGAGGCTAAGTTGGTCCATCTAAATTCTAGTCAATTTACAAAGAATGTAAAAAAACATAGTAGCATATAACTAAGTAGATATGGCATGAAACACTTATATTTAACTTGGGGAAACTTACAGAAAATTTTCTTAACTGGTTATCAACATGTAGAAGGGGCCTAATTTCTTATAAGTGTTTGAATGACTATCAAGCATACCTAGAAACTTCAAAATATATACTTTGGAAAGTTACTCTCAGAAAGACTAAAACATTTTTTATTTTTAGTTTAAGGTCTACTTTTGCCCAATTTAGAATCTCAAAAATAGAAAGAAACCCTCTTCCAGCTTCGGTCCCAGGTCACCTCATTCACTACACTCCTGCTAAAGTTTTATCAAACACATCAAGTGTTCTCTCACGGTGAGAACTATGCCTTTGCTATTACCTCAGCCAGGACTTCTTTTTCGTAAAAGGTGTCCTCATGACTGACTCTTTCACTTCAAAATAATACTTGCTTAGCTCTTGAATAATCAAGAAAACCTCTCTTGAGACACTCTCTAAATGAATACTCTCTTTCAGTTTTTCTTAGGCTCTTTTTTGTTCTTTATTTTTCTTTATAGCACCTTATCATGTTGTTTATTTATTGGGGTATTATTATCTGTCTCCTCCACTAGAATGTAAGTCCCATTAGACTAAGGTTCTTTTGTAGTCCTAACCAGTGTCTGGTACATAATAAATGCTCAAAAAATATTCGTAGCATAAATAAATGATTTAAGTTGATATACATACTGTCAGTAGTGAAATGGTGATTTTATAATAATTTTAAAGACTGAGAAGTAACAGGGTAGAGGGATTTATTAGAGTTTGCCAAAGAAACAAAACCAACATGATTGTGTGTGTGTGTGTGTGTGTGTGTGGAGAGAGAGAGAGCGAGAAGGAGATATTTTTTAAGTGACTGGCTCAAAAGATTACTCAGGAGAGGTCAATCTTTGTTGTATAATGTCTTCAACTAATTTGGATGAGGCCCACCCATGTTATGGAGGATAATCTGCTTTACTCAAAATCTAGCTATTTAAATGTTAATGTCAGACAAAAACACCTTCACAGAAACATCCACAATTATGTTTGACTAAATATCTGGGCACTGTGTCCCAGCCAAATTGACACATAAAATTAACCATCGCAGTAGGCTTGCGGAGTAGCCATAATAAAGCTGCTAAGGAAAAACCAAGAATATGAAATCAAATAAGCTTTTACACAGAGGTGTCTACAGTTTGGCAAAGCACAAGTAATAGGCAAATGTAGTCCAATAACATAATGCTATTGTTATGTAGGTTTCCGTAAAAACTCAGCTGCTATAAGAGAGATGCTCTTAAAATGTAGTGGCTTAAATAAAATGAGAATTTACTACCGTTTCCCATAGCTGTTCAGGGAAGCGTAGGCAGATTCTGCTTCAAAAGTTAACTCAAGAACTTAGGCTGATAGATTGATCCTACTGAACTTCAACTATCAATTCTGTGGTTTCCACTTCTGGCCTTAAGTTTGCTTATCTAATTGTGTTCATTAGCATTTTAAAAGGAAATTCAGCAACACCAGGTTCATGTTTTAGCCCATGGGAGAGGAGTAGAAGGAAACCCAGAGCAAGAGCTTCATCTTTTGAGACAAATAACCTGGAAATTGAACACACAACTTCCACTCAGATCCCCTTTTTCTGAACTCAGTAATAGATTACTCCAAGCTACAAGGAAGGCTGGGAAACATAGTCTCAGATTGAGTATATATGTGCTCAGCCAAAAATAAGTGGGGAGGAGGTAATTAGTAAAAGGATGAGCAGAGGAAGTGCAGCGTGGAGAATGGTTAGCAACTTCCACTCTCAGGCCTCTTTGGTCTTAAAGGTGACCATGCTCGTGTTTCTGAATTTCCCATGTGAGATCACTTTCACTAAGGAAGAGTAGTATATGATAAGTGCAAAGCAGCTTTCCATTTAGAAAAGAGAAGAATTGGAGACATGGCAGTTACTAGTTCATATCAATGATGAAATCCTGTTGAACAGACATTGCACAAATTCTCTGCCCTGGTAGTAGAACTTTTTTTTTATTATTATTTATTTATTATTATTATTATTAAATACTGATTCTGTTTTTGGAAAGAGAGAACTTGGTCCATTTTTCTGGTGTGACCCCTGACTGGGCCCTTTAGATAAGCCTTCCTCATTCATTATCTTCTGTGAATGTACTGGAGTGGGCATTACCGAATTGGACAGCTTTTGCAGTCCACTTCCTGCTGGAGCAGGTTTGAAGATTCAGAAGTAATTTTAGGACTCAAACAATCATCTGGGTTTTGAAGGGTTGGCTGGCTGTTTCTTTGAAAATATAATTTCATTTAAAAGTTTGTGACTCCAGATAATTTTAGTTTCAATAATTTTATGTACCATCAACCATACAAAAGTTAATTTTTGGACATAGTTCTCTAAACCTGTATTAAATCCTGGTTTCTATTCCAAGATCATCCTTTTTTCTCCTTCATTTTAGTGGTTACAATCTGAAATAAAATAGGCTAATGGGGTAAGATCTCCTTAATCTCATCTTTACCACTAGGTTAGGTTACATTTTTCTAGCTGAGAAGCCATAATGAGAGCTATTTGAGAAACGTCTAGAGAATTATTTTCTACTATTTGAGTTAGACAAGCAGTTGACTTTTCAACCCTACCTACTAAAACTACTGGACTGTCTAACTGAGGCCAAAGGTAGATAAAATCCCCCTTATAGAATTCTAGTCTGTTCCATCTCTGCATGCAAATTTGTCAATTTTTGACTGGGCTCATCTTTTTCTTACAATATCATGCTAAAAACATTAAAGAACATTCGATGTACTACAACATTCAAACTATTTTCATCTCTGGAATTACATTCTCTTTAAGACATGCAACCTGCTTTCCAAGTTATTGCAGATGACAGTTTAAGTGTTTGGCCATGACATACCAAGGCCCATAGCTTTCCAGTTTGCAACAAGTGTTTTCTTATTACCCACTGAGCCAAAGCTCTATATATTAGTTTAACACCCGCCCCCCCAGTGGCAACATGCTATTTCTTTTGCCTAGAGTTTCTAGAAGACAATGGTCTACATTGGAAAACACAATAGAATTAAACAAAGAGAGAACTGAGCAGAGGTCATTGGATTTGACAGAGAAAGCCTACATTAGGTAGTTGAGAAAGGAATTTTAATAGAATGATAGAGGTGTAAGCAGAATGTCAGAGAATCACTGAGAGAGACTGCGAGTAGAGGCAGTTTTTCAGGAAATCTGATTTTAATAAGGAGAGAGTGAAGATGGCTCATCATTTAGAGGAGAACCAGTTTTGGTATGTTAGTTTTGGGTTTTCTGTTAAAATTAAGCAAACCCAAATGAAACAAGGCAGTAGTCATTTAAAATTGTTCACTCATCAAAGCTCCTGCCAGAGTTAGGCACAAGATGAATTTAAAGAATTTAATTTCATCTCTAATGTTTTTTCAAGACTTTTGATTTGTGTGCTGATCTATGAAGTTATCCAGAGACAAACAGCAGGAAGAAGGAGGAAAATTCAAAAGAGGAGAAAAACACAGGTCCCTGAAAATTGTTTCCATGATTTAAAAACATTGAAAAAGGATCATGGCTGTCTTCTCTTAGGAGTGAAGTTACCTAAAATAAAGTTATATGTTGGGTCTACATATATGAACATAATAAAAATAATCTCCCTCCCTCCCTCCCTCCCTTCCCT
>NW_006436288.1:4063628-4098553 GCF_000325575.1 Pteropus alecto
TATAGTAAATAGATTCAAAACAAATACATTTGCTGAATTGGATGATACATTATTTATCATCTATCTATTTATTATCTATCTATCTATCTATCTATCTATCTATCTATCTATCTATCATCTATCTAACTAAGCGTAAACATATACCTATGTGGTATGCAGATACATATACACATATATGTATATTTGTACATAGAGAGAGGTAGGGATACTTTTATAACTACCACTATATTTTAAAGTTTGTATCCAACTGACGTCTGACAGAATAATAGCAAAAAAAGTAAAAGAAGACATATAGAAAAGTATTTTACTGGATGTGTCTGATGAAGATACCATAAAAGTGTCAATCATTCGAATATTGCAGTGTTACTTTTTTGTCATTACTTTAAATTGGAATGCCTATTTGAAACCTAGGATCAGCATAAAGATGGTAAATTATGAACATTTTTCTGAGACAATGCAAACTTAGTGTCACCACTCTTTTTGGTGAATAGAGAGATGATTCATTGGTTAATTTTAGGCTAATTTGTGGTCTCATAAGAGCACTTACAACAGAATGGCAAATTGAACATTTATTACGCTCTATTTAAATGGCATTTCTTGGTTTATGTTTAGCTATAACAGTGATCCAATTTAATATACTATCAAAAATTTCTTTGCTGTCAGATCAACATCTTTGCAGAGAATTTTATTATTTATTTTGCCAACGTGGACATGGAAGTTGCAAACTCTTAAAGAATAGATTTATTTTTTTTTGGTCTTATATATCTTTCTTTACTCCCAAATTGTTGAGTAGAGTTTTGCCCATAGGAGTTGCATAACAGAAACTTATTTAATCTTGGAAGGATAAATTAAATGGATGAATGAATGAATGGAAATATTCTCCTATAAAGTCCTAAGGTAAAATATAAATAACAATACAATTTAAAATCTTTAAATAAAAGCTAATAATCAAACTTCCATAACTTCTTAGGTCAACACTATGCATATCTATCTCTTTGATTCATGGATAGAAAATGCTATAAATTTACTACAAAGTCTTAAGTGAGTAACTAATTGAACAGCAAGTCAGAACCATCACTTGCCTAAATTTTTACTCACTCATTTTCTTTGTGCCACTCACACCAAGACAAGGCTTCACCTATCACGTTACTACCTGGGGGATTCTCAGAATTCTCAAAAAAAAATCTTTCACAGCTTTGGTTTCTGTACTTATTTCATCAACGTTTGCGAAATAGCTACTTATTTTTCCGCAATTCAATATAAAGCTACACAAAGCTAGGAAAATTTCTGATTCCTTTAGATACCCTCTGTAACACTTAGGATTGAACAAAATATGTGTCTGCTCATTTAGTCCATCCATTCAATTTTGCATCAGCCATGGATAATTTACAATTCCCTAATTTTTGCCTTAAGTACAAGATTTAGATAGAGTATGTGATACAGACTCTTTTAGTGGTATTTTCAGTGCTTTATCTAGCTACATCTCAAAACCTTCTCACCATAAAAGAGCATTTTCTTTTTAAATAAAAGGTCCTAAGTCTTCACTTTGAGAAATTATAAACAAACGTCATTAGGCATTTTGAGACAATTGGGGATACCTGGCATGGCCACAGAACTAGAGTTGACATTGGCTCATGTAGAATATTTCTATTCTAGTCTCCCCCCACTCCCCATGGAGAAAGGGCTAGATTCGGGCAACAATTTTTAGCAGAGATGCCACAGGTATCATAATTTTACTAGAGAATTTTAAATGCCCTCCTCCCTTCCAAATGCCTTTAATAGGCTGAATTTCCTGACTGGAAACCATTCAGATAAAGTCTGATTATGGGATAAATTTGACAATGAAATGGGGATTGATGGGTTAGATATGTTTGACTAAAATACATTTTAAACAGTTGGTGATGGATTATGTTTGTGCTTCAAATTCTCTGTTCAATTTCTGTGCTGCTCAGATGCCTTCAGGGTAAAAGACTTTAAAAAATCATAACAAAATTTTAACATATTAAAGTTATTGCTAATATAACTTTATTTCTTTCTCACAATGTCAGTGTACAATAGGGGCTTGCAAACCTGAGTCTAGGTACTGGTTCCATTGGAGACATATTCATTTAATTGATAGGAATAAATACTTTAATAATATCTAAATCCAGAGAGTGTGCCAGGAGAAATTCACATAACATTTTAGAACACTTGAATGATTTTTAGAAAATGTTGGGAGAACATTCAAGGCCCCAGGATGTCCAATATCAAATAAAATATATATGCATTTTAAAAATTATGGTTGTTTCCTTTTCTTTTATAAGCCTATTTTGGCTTACAAAATAATTTTATTTATCCAATATATCTGTTTGAGTACTTGCATATTATGAGCTTTCTTTTCATCAGACATTTTCTACTTTATTTCTCCCTCAGTAAAAATGAGTCACTATGTTTTCCTTGTCTTGATCTTCTTTTATTTGTGTTTGTAGACCGTGAGGGCCTAGGTTGACTTTCTTCTCTTTCCTTTGGGGACATCACAGTCAATAACTTTAATGAGAACATCCGATGCATAAATATTACAAATCCGGGATCTAAGTGATGAGATGGTAGAAAGAGAAATAAATAGTGTAATTGAAGCAAGTGGGATGTTAATGGAACTGCAGGAGCTGCTATCTAGTTAGGGAAGAGAACAGTCTATGCTGAAAGTTTAGTTTCCTGATCAAAATGGAAGCTTTTCAGGGACAGAAACTGTTTCCTGTAGCATGCAAATAAAGAGTAGTTGCTGTCTGATAAATACTCTTTGGTTTGATTATTTATATATTTCCTATTAAGAATAAAAGTAGCCTAAAAGAGAAATTAAAAAGTAAAGAGCCATCAACAATTAAAAATAATTATAAAATAGAAACTAGCACAAGCATTTCACATTTATTTTGACTGATTTTTTAAACACTGTGTAGACCAAAAAAGAAAACAGAGCGTCCAACTGTTTTGGAACAAATTTGATCCGTATTTTTCCTTTAGTGAGTACAAAATATATAATCTAATGTGGGTAGACTTTCTTGGAAGTAAACCCTTTTCTACTACATTATGTGTAATGTTTTTGCACCTGTTTTTTTGCTGCAATTTTACCAACAAGGGGTCTAGGGAAGCACTGCTTTATACTTGGCCTACAGCCAAACCAATAAACAAAAATGTCATTAATCACTGTCACTTGTCAATTCTCCATTTAAGAAATTGTCTCTTTTCATTGTTGCTGCTAAAAACACAAGGGAGATTGATAAATTTTGTTTTGAAGAACTGAGGCTAAGTTTTCAAAAGTGAAAATGTTTTTTTCCAAAGGGAAAATGTGGTATTTAAGGGTAGATTACTGCTGAAACTGAATATCTCTATGAGAGCAAAACCATGCATCTATATGAAGCTGGTCATCCAAGAGATTGGGGTGAAAGGAATCTGCATTTAAACAGAGTTGTATTTCTGCAGGGTGTTTCTTCTATGTGTTAGTTGAAAGATCAGGTAAGGCATAGGACAGCATTTCTTATATGTGGCCCTGCCCAGCTACCTACACTTAACAATATAAAGGGATCACGAGCCAAGAACAGAATAATCATTACAAGTTCTTCACAATTTCTACTACGGAGCTTACATCAACAGTCCCTACCCCACTGTAAATAGAACAGTCACATTATCATATATGCAAATATCTTAATCCACTTAAAAAACAAAAGCACAGACCAAATAGGGAATATTTGCTCCACATCATCATTTTGTTAATCTGACAGGAACTAGGTGACTTCAAAAGATGTAATTCACATTTTATCCCACATTTCATTGTATAGATTTCAAATAATTTCTAATAGTTTAGAATTGTGGTCCACTAGTGATGAAATGAACTCAAAACTGAAAGGGAAACAGTCATACCAACTGCAGGCAGTATGATGAAGTGACTGAGAGTGTGGGCTCTAAAATCAAAGCTCAGTTTGAATCTCGGTTCCATCACCAAGAGCTTTGTCACTTTGGACTGGTCATTAAATGTCTGTGTTTTAATTATGAAGTAATAACTTGCAACACACACACACACACACACACACACACATAAACAAACATATACCCACATAACTCATATAGCACAATGTCTGGTCAACAGTAAGTGTTTAATAACAGTACATACACTCATACCCACGCATGCGCATGCTCACACACGTGTCTTTAAGTATAAGAACCACAAGACTGGGGTTTAAAATTTCATTCTTCCACTTATTAGTGCCTATAAGCATCAGTTTTTGCAACTGTAAAATAGTGATAACGACAACACATTTAGGAATTTCTGTAAGGGTTAAGTTAAATAATTTAATGTCAGGACCTAGCATAATATCTTGCACACAGATTTTGGTCAATCGATGTTATTAAATTTGAATTCGAGGGTCTACAAAAACATCTTTACCATGTGCGCCACAAGCTGCTAAGCACTTCAGGACACAAAAGCCAACATGTTGAAAATAACTCAATTATGGATTACTTTGTCCTGGTGACACCTAATAGAATTTCAGTGCTTGCATTTTGTGAAACACCCAGTTCATCACACTTGACATTTTTTGTCAGTTAGGAATCTGAAAATGAGGGTGAGTGCATGACAATGTAGGAGCCAAGAGCTCCTTAAATTTGTCAAGTAAGATAAAAATACAGTCCAGAGAGCTAACCTGTCCAAGATGGTACAGCTTTTGCACTTCTCAGCGCCCTAGAACCATGTTCATCATGGATCTGTGATGTGGCAATCACATCCAGCATTTTGATAGTCAGATGAGCTAATTAAACACAATGGGAGAGAAAACCTATGAGGCTTTAGTAGGGAGTGTCTCAGTAAGGCTAGATATTTTGTTTTTTAATAATCATTTGATAAAATTTTATATTTTAAACTGAGGTCATATCATAAGTCTTTGAAAAGATAGGACAATGGTAAAAAAATGCCTTCTTTTTACTTTAAAATATCTTTTAAATATAATTTTTTTCAAATTAAAAAAATCATTTTACCCCATGTTCCCTAAAATAATTTTACATGTCCTGTCCAAAGCATCTTCTTAAACTGAGTTATTTGGAACATAGTTCATTTATCTTTAAAAAATGGAAGGTGGAATTGCTATTGGGATTTGGATTTGGATGTTTTTCTAGGAAATGAGGTGCTCTAATTTTGATCATTAAGCCACCCTCAATAGCTCTTGGCCCCATTTCTATTGCAATATCATATTTGTTTGTTTGTTTTTTAAATCATTGAACTCATCACCTAAGCTGTGCTGCTGCTACAGGAGGTGGGGAGAATGAACACATTAGTGGAGTACCAAGAATAGTTTTTTATATTAAACTCATTTTTAATGAAGTGTGTACACTTGACAATTTATGTCCAAGAAAATGCAACCGACTACACTTTCATGGTATTTATCTTAAAGTGAAATGTTTCCTTTGAGCTCATTTCAATCTCTTTCCAGTAGTTCTATTTTGGTGCCAGGATATTGATGTCCATTAACTAGTAAGGTAAATCGCCAGTGTAAATATGTTAGAAATATTCCCAAAGGCAGTACCCTGATTTTTCTTTTTTTTCAGATGTAAAGATGACAGTTCTTTGGAGAAGCCAGCTATTAACTACCTGCTGAGTTTATTTGCACATGTCCTTCTCTGTTATATTCAAGCATCTAGAAATTAATTTGTTGCTAGATTACATTTTTGTATATATGATTATATTGAATAATATGAGATTTTGACAAAAAAAAAAGCAGGGCAATTCTAAAGCATTATTTTAGGTCATTCAATCTCTAATCTTTTCTAGGGCTCTTTTGCATGTAAAGTGTCTTTTTATTAAGTTATGGAAATTGGAACCTATCTCCTAGTTTCTAAAAACAATTATTATTTGTGTGTGTGTACTAGAAGTGTTTATGTTTTCTCCTTTTTCTATTATAATGCATTTCTTATTATTATGTTGAATGTTCTGCTGTCTGACTGAAAATATCTGTTTTTCAGATCTTGCTTTTATTTTTGTATACTTTCATTTTCTCAGGTGCTTATGCTTTAATAAGTTTCCCCCGATTTGTGCTGCCTCAGTTAAAAGATTTTTCCTGCTTACCTCTTTGAGAATGGTTCTTTCACTAAAGATAATATATGGTACATTAACATATTTACTTTGACCCTCATAAATATCTTTATTTTTAAACTTTCAAACATATCCCATTTTACAATTTTCTATTATAAAACACTAAGAAATACTGAATGTTGGTAAATGCACTGAATGGCAATTGGAATTTTCTTCATCTGCCCACAACCATGATATAAACAAAAATTCTTTTATTTGGCTAGATTAAGAGGTAAGATATTTTGTGTGTGAGATCTAAGGCTATGAACAGAAGAGACCCATTATTTTTTTCTTTTTGGTGTGATAATAGTGTCTCTGATAGAATTAAGGGAGTAATCTGACTGTAATGTCTTTCCTTTGATTCTGTTATTTCTTGCTGAAAAGGCATTTACCCTTTCGCTACTTAACTATTGAACCAGATTTCTCAGTAATTACTCTGCTTTTTATCTTTTTCAAATTCAGCCCATTCTATACACTGCTATTATATTAATTGTCTTAAAACACTCTTTTGTGCAAGCTACTCCTCTGGCAGAGTCTTCATTGACTTCTCATTGCTTAGAGAAAAATATTCAAAATACTTAGCCTGGCATTCAGAAACCAGAAAATGTAGTTTAACTCCCCGCACCACCCCTCTCCCCCCGCCCACACACACACATGATATACATGCTCAACTGCAGGGATTAGCAGAGTGTTAAAAACACTGGCTTTAAGGACTATCTTGTTTCAAAGGCTGCATGAATATGGGCAAGTTATTTTTCTCCCTAAGCTTCATTCTCCTCAGAGTTATAATGGAGATAATGAGTATTTATCTCATAAGATTATTAAGAATTAAATGTATTAATACATGTAAAGTTCCTAGAACAAAAAAGGCACAAGTGCTTAGTGTAGGTTAGTTTTTAAAATTTTATTAGTTATTTGATTCAAAGTGTCTTCTCCACATCATATGTCTCTTATTCCTAAATTATCCTATACCAAATCCTAACCAAGTGAAAACTGTTGCATAAGACAGTGATTCCTTCCTCCTGTGAACTTAAAACAATTATAAATTTCTATTATTTGATTTTTAACATTATGCTCCCTTTAATTGCTAGTACAATATAAAGATATGTCTGTTTGTCTTCCCCCAAGCCACTCATTATTACAATACCTACTAGCATCTCTTGCATATACTATATGCTCAATAAATATTTTTTATTGATGATAACCATTATTAAAGTATCCAGGAAAAGATGCAATAGAGTTATTACATAATAAATTGTGCCTTCACCTTATTATTTGTATTCTTCTGATTATCCCTAGTTATGGAGCTAAGTGTTTTGAAAGAACAGACCAATATATAAGACATGGTTGAAGTTATTTTTTGTACTTCAAATGATTCAGTCCATTTTCCCAACCTCCTGTCTCATAAACTTAAAAATATTTTAAATTTTTAGAAAAGGAGACTGGTGATGGGTTTAAATTATGTCTTTGTTTTGTATGCTTTATAACACTACAGGACACTTTGCCTTTTAGAAGTTTTGTTTGTTTGTTTTGTTTTGTTTTGTTTTGTTTTCCTGTCTACCTAACCTCTACCTAACCTTGGTAGAGATCAAAATTCAGAAAATATCTAGCAGAAAAACCAGTGTGGTTTGAATCCTCTTAAGTTTCCAGTTTACCCACCAGCACCTTATAAGAGGTAAAAGTTCTTTGGTTACTTATTCACTCAACAGATTACTGTTACTAAAGCAAGTCTGATCTTTCAGTCTTACCAAATAAGCAAACAAACAAAAAACTGCAACATCTTGTTATCTTACTTCAGAAAATCCCTTCTATAAAATTTGAGTTTGCCATTCTTTGTTGCTCAAAACCTCTTGGGTGTTTTTAAAAGTAGGTTAAAAAATTTTATCTAACATCTTTTAATTATCAAAGCCTGAGACTTGACCTACCAGGACTCATTTAACTCTCAAAACCAAAGTCCTGATTAATAGTGATGTTGAGCATCTTTTCATATGCCTATTGGCCACCTGTATGTCCTCTTTGGAGAAATATCTATTCACATCTTCTGCTCATTTTTTAATTGATTTTTTCTTGCTGTTAAGTTGTATGAGTTCCTTATATATTTTGGATATTAACCCCTTACCGGATGGATGTATCATTGGCAAATATCTTCTCCCATTCGGCTGGTTGTCTTTTTGTTTTGTTGATGGTCTCCTTCACTGTGAACGTAGTTTAATGTAGTTCCATTTGTTTATTTTTTCTTTTGTTTCCCTTATCAAAGGAGACCTATTAAAAATATATATCACTAAAAGAAATGTCAAAGAGTTTACTGCCTGTGTTTTCTTTTAGGAATTTTATGATTTTAGGTCTTATATATGTCTTTAATCCAATTTGAGTTTATTCTTGTATATGGTGTAAAATTGATCCTGTTTCATTTTTTTGTATATGTCTGTCCAGTTTTACCAACACCATTCATTAAAATAGACTGTATTTCTTTTCTTGGCTTTTGATAGGCAAAATTCTGGATTTTTTTTTTTACAGTGGAAATAATGGAAAGCCTAATGATTTGTTTATAGTGCAATTTTGGGTCTCATATTCTATAATATGCAACCTTCCAAAATGGTTTTGAAAAGTTTAACACAAAACTAAATCTAGATATTCATATATTTGTAGAATGTCACCATCAGTTAAAATTTCTAAAACAAGTTTTTGATCTTAGACTTGAGTGTGAAAATTTCTTTTAATGCTATGTCAAAGTCATTCCTAACCAGCAATCAGTAATATCATTTTATTGGGGAAAGAAAGAATTGATCGACACACTTCAATATATGTATTTTAATAGAGCACAGTTTACTGACATTTATTTATAACAGGTATGAATATTTACATTACTATACTGTGTTTTATGTTAAGAATTATAGACTCGAGAAAAAACTCTCAACCTTTTGGTATTTTTGTGACAATTAAAATATGTTTTGAAATAAATTTTATCTGTATAAATAATGAAATAATAATAGTGAGAGTGAATAGGAGACTCTATGAAGCCTCTATAAGCTAAGATTTCTTTTTTTTTACTATATGATTAATCAAAATAGCTAACTTTGTATAGCACTTAAAATATGCCAGGAATTATACTATTTGTTCCATGTAAACAATGACATTTAATCTTTATAATAATGAAAGGTGATAGAAATAATTATTGTAATTATTTTAAATATGAAGAAAATGAGTAACTATTCCAAAATTACATAGCTAATAATATAGGTGAGGTTTCTTTGGTAAACTTCATAAAATTATTTAAAAAAACATAGTTTCCTTCTTTTTCTTTTTACTTTGGTTCAGTAAACTGAAGTCTTTGACTATATATTATTTCGATAGCCAATGTTGCATTTAACATAATAATTTCCAACAATATAGATTGGGCTGATTTCTTCTTTCTCTTTATAAGCTGATGGAACAAAGAATTGGAAAAATGTAAAAAATGGTTAACTGAAATCTCTAAGCTCTTGTTAGAAGTCTAAAAATTTGGAGCTGAACCCAAAGACTAAATATCACCACAGTGTGATCTGTTTTGCAAGGTGTATCAAAAGCATCAGGCAAAGTTAAAAGTCTGGCTGGACAGTCAAAGAACAATTCCACTTTTAGATAATTATATAAAGAATATTTTCTACTAGTTTACAAAGAAAATCATATACATTCTTTATCTGTACTCCTTTAAAATTACATGGTAGATAAGTGTTATTATCTTTATTTTACAGAAGAAGTCACAGTGGAAAATTGAGAAAGGTATAACTACTTCGTGAAAAATTATTAGAAAAATTTCTCTAAGTCCAAACCTCACCACAATTTGATTATAAGAAACAAATACTTGAAGGGATCAAAATAATCTCTATTAAAGGGAAGAGGGAAAGCAGCAAGTTGGCTATACCTACTGTTTCCTTAGTGTTTCCTAATTACATTGAATGGGCTTTTAGTCCTACCATTAAAATATAGCCCATTAAAATATGGGCTATATTTTAATATGGGCTATATTTTAATGGTAGGACTAAAAGCCCATTCAATGTAATTAGCATCTTTTCTTTTTTGTGAAGGAAACACTAAGGAGACAGAAAGAGGGACAGTGACCTTTTTGCTTTCATTGCCCAACAAAATCAGTATGAGTCCCTGTATGGAAATTGGGATCACCTCCTAAACCTAAACATCTGTCTGTCTTTATCTATCTATCTATCTATCTATCTATCCATCTATCTATCTACTTACCTACCTACCTATCAACTATCTATTATATCGATCTGTCATCAATCTATGTATCTACCTGTCTATCTATCCATATGCACATACAGGCAAGCATATTTTAAATAAAACAAACAAACAAACAAACAAATAAATAGATAGATAGATAATAAAGCCAACATGCTATCCTGAAGAATAAAGTGGGGTGGAGGTTCAGAGGTAGAGGCTAAAGCTAGGAAATCATTTTTATAACAAGCTCTCTGGGTGATATTTGGGAATACCAGTTCACATTTCATAGTGTAGTAAATAACTGGCAATAATAACATCCAAGTATATAGATCAATTAGTATCAGGTTATCATTTTCTCCTAGCTTTCATTTCAGAACTGGCTATCTCTAACTCTTCTCTCCATATATCACTGTTCCTCTTTCTCTGTCTTCTCTCTTCAAGTACTTATCTTCCTAATGTCAATTTCTGTCTACTCTTATGTCTGTCATTCCCAGAGTAGTCCCTTATGTTATATTTACTCTTTCTCTGTTAGATGATAGTTTTCCACTATATTCAATGATGTTCAGAAAACATTTTTATCTTTCCTAATTAGACACACAGATGAAATAGGCAAATGAAGCTTATACATAAAAATCAAGTGTGTGATTTCATGTTAGTGAATACATAGATTTTGGAGCATTGTACATTTTCCCCTCTCCCCTTCCCTCAGATTTATTTTGCTCAGATGTTGTCCCTCCTGACTTTCTTTATATCTCTAGAACTCATTTACAGGCTTATAAACTTAGTGAACTTCCAAGGTAGTTATTTCTTGTGTGTGTGTGTGTGTGTGCGTGTGTGTGTGTGTGTGTGTGTGTGTGTGAGAGAGAGAGAGAGAGAGAGAGAGAGAGAAATGCATTGGCTAGGCAGTCATTTCTCCTATTCTTTAAATTTGTAGTGAATGATATTATTGCAGGGGCAGTAGGAATATTTTCTCTTGGTGCTGCATATATATTATTTGATCTGGTAATAAATGTAAAATATAGTCTTACATAAACATACATACAGGCTAACAGTTGAAGGTGGCAAATGAATTATAGAATACAAAACTAGTCCCTAGTAGCCTGACTGCCTTGTGTGTATAAAATTTCATACTATGTGAACAAAGCTTCTTTAAAAGACTTTTCCCGAATAATATTTCTAACAGTGTAAGAAACCGGGACCTTGAAGTAAACCTTTTCATTTTTGAAAGTGCATTTACTACTTTAAGATTCTGTCTGGAATCCTCTGTGCATTTATACGCTGCTTCCTACTTCTTGCCCTGTGTACCTGAGTTCTGACACAGTGGAACATGAGAAACCAGCTTATCCTCCAAAGCTTATTTCTAACTGCTGATAGGGTACAGGTCAGTGCTAGTGTAGACTGTTGAATCTTTTGTTTTGTTACCTGTGTGCTGTGTGTATAGAAACTCAAGTGAAATGCAATATTTGGAATCAATCAAACAATGAATGTTGATTGAGCACCCATCATGTGTAGGATACTAATGTTGCATTAGTCAAGGCCTGTGCCCTCAGGGAACTTAAAATTTAGTTAGCTGGTCATTTTTATTTTTTTAATGTGAAAAAATTACATACCAATAACATCAGAAATAATGTAAAAATTAAGCTAAAGTTTAGGAGATAATAGTTGCAAAATATATCATAGACAAATGATTAGTATACAGAATATTTGACTATTACCTACATATCAATGAGCAAAAGATCAACAAGCCACATCAAAATGTGCAAATAATATAAACAAATAATTTAGCCTGCTGGCAGTAGTTTGCTGACTCTTAAGTTAGAAGGCTATTACAATAATCTTGACAGCATTAGTTATGATGAAGTGGAGATAGTTAAGAGATAAGATTGCATGTTTTACATACATTGAAGTCAGAGTCAACAAGATTTGCTGATAAGTTTGATGTGAACTGAGACAGAAAGAAGTGTCAAGAATGATTTTAAGATTTTGATCTGAGCAACTGAAGGTGAAGATTACTGTTTACTGAGCTAGACAAGATTAAGGAGGATCCTTTTAAAAAAAATAAAACTAAAAATTCAGATTTGTTTATGTTAGGCTATTTGAAATCCAGGTGAAAATGGCAAGGACATGGTTAAAAAAAAATTGGAGCTCATGACCTTTGTCTGGGATGGAGATATACTTTTGAGAGACATCAGTATATAGATAGTATCAAAGGTATAAGACTTGATTAGATTACTAGAGAATGAGCATAAAATAGTTTTAATAATGGTCCATGAACTACAATCAAAACACAACTAATGAGGCAAGAGGTAGTAAGGTATAGTGAACATTTTTTAGAGAAAAAGGTTATAGTTCCCAGTCATGAAGGAAAATGATTGAATTGAGAGTATCAGCTGGAAAAATCAGAGACTGTCATACAGGAAACTTCACTACTGAGATCATGGAGGAGTTTCAGTTGCTGGTAAAAGAAGAATATAGCATCTAAATCTGGAAGTATATGATTGAGGCAGAGATAGATTAAGATCATCAGAATAAAGAAGGTTAAGAAACCGAGAGGCCATATATGGACTGTTTATTAAAGTCATCAAGAATATTGACAGGAAAACGATGAGAGTTATTATGAAGCTAAAACAACCAATAAATGAAAAGAAATGCTGAGTTCCATAGATAACAGCAAAAAGAAACAGCAAACGTTAACAAAAATATTTCTATGTATGTTGAAAGACATACATAGATGAAGGGAATGTTCAGAGAAGTGCTAAGGAGACTGAGATCCCTAAGTTTCAGGCTGAACAATGAAAGAGTTTTGGGAGTTGGAGAGGAGTAGGAGATGGGGATATAATAGGAGTGCACAGAACCTTATGAAAATGGGATTCTAGCTAATGAGAGATGACAGAACATCTTGGTCTTCTTTAGGGACTGAAGTAAACGAAAACAAAGGGTATGATAGTCTTGACAGACTCAAGATAGTGAGGTTGTGAGCTCTGAGAGAAGAAAGAGAAATGAAAGCCTTGCTTGAAATACAGAGTTTAGCATCTCTTAGTTCTCTGAAGGATGGATGTACAGAATCCAGGGGAGGAACAGTGTTGCTAGAAGCAAGTGGGATTTTATATTCATAAAAACAATGAAAAGATGTACAAAAAAATTTTTTTAAAGGACAAGTTTTCCCAGTACAATAAGTAATATTATTCTGAGAAAAATGTTCCTTTGGAAAAAATAGAGATGTTTAAACTTTGTTTGAAAATGTGTGTAATGAAGTGTGAATGATAAAAATTTAGAGTAACCACTTACACAGATGAAAATGTAATCTATAGCTTCTAACATAATCTGCAGTAGAGGGAAAAAAGTGAAGGAGAGAATAGATAAAGTTTGTCAAATCAACAAGAGACAAGTAAAAGAAAAATAAAACAAAATGATAAAAATAAAAAGATAGATTTTGATATATCAGCAATCATAATATTTTAAGTAAATTCACCTATTAATATCTGGAGTATAAGATTGATTTAAAAATTAAAACTAAGTCCTATTATCTGTGCTCATTAGACACAAACGTAAAACAAGACAAAGACAAAAATGAAAATTATTTTTTATATGTGAGGCAAATACTAAGCAAAATAATGTTACAATAATAATATATTTCAAAATAGAATTTCAGCAAAAAAAAAGCCCCACTATTATATATAAAAAACAACATAAAAGTAAAAGAAAATTTATAAAGAAGATAATTCGATAGTAAATATATAGGCACCTAATAATGTATCTTTGAAATACACAAAACAAGCAAACAAGTAACAGAACTACAAGAACATTTCATCATGGTAAAAACTTATAATATAAATTTGCCAGAAATTTTAGGTGAAATTTAAAAAACTGCCTAGGGTACAGAATATTTGAACTATAATTTGATTTAGTATGTTTAAGTATATTCTTGAGAATGACAAAAAGAAAATGTTTCTTTTTTTTTATAGCTTTCATGAAACATTGGCAAAAGTTGAGTATTATAAAAGTCACAAAGAATATCTTATCAATTTTCTCTGAGCTTTAATAATTCAAGTCATGTTCTATGAAGAAAATTTTTAAAAAACTAAGTATCACAAAAAAATATGGCTTAAAATCATACATACTTAGATACTAAAATTTCACTCCTAAATAGATAAAAGTAGAAATTACAATGAACATTATGAAACCTATATTTTATAACTAAATGAAAATGACCCATACTATAGGTAAAGCTAAAATGATGTTTAGAGGTAAATCTATAACCTTATAAATTTAATTAAAAGATAAAAGGAAAAATTTAGACCAAGCTAGTTAAACATTTAAGTTAAAATAGAGTTAACTAGAATAAAGAAATAATAAAATAAGAGCAGAAATTAATGAATGAAATAAAAACTAGAGGTCCAACAAATAAAACATCTAGCAAGACTAAAAGAGAAGGCATAAATAAATTATTAGGCTTTAAAAGATACGAGAAATAATTACAAATAGGTTCAAGACTTTCAAACCATAAGAATATAGAATAAATAATCTATGCAAATGTATTTGGAAACTTGAATGGTAAGGATAATTTATGTAGATGATACATTAGAAATTAAGAAACAAAAAAAACCCAACTAAGACAAAAGTAATTAAGTTTGTAATAAAACATCTCCTGAATCTAAAGTAACCAATTCAAAAAGTTCTCACAGATGAGTTTTTTAAGTTTTTAAGTAAGAGATAATTTAACCTAAAACTGTTTTCAACACTGGAGAGAGTTATAATCTTGATAGCAAAACCAGGAGAGAAAAACACAAGGAAAATATTATGAACTATCTTACATACGATAAAGATTCAAAATACTAAACAACTGACAAAATGAATACAACGATGTAGAAAAAATTATATTGTGACCTCATTTGATTATCCCAGGTATGCAAGGTTAAGTACAATGTTAAAAATTCAGTGAGTTAGATTTCTACTATAAGCCACAGTTAAATAACTTGGATTGGATTTACCTTCCTTTCTGAAACAACTAAGAAACTCATAAAATATGATACAACAGTTTTCAAATATTGGTCATCAAGGTAACAAAAGACCCTAAATCTTGAGGAAAGGGTCATATAAGGTGAGGCCAGTTTGGAGAGGCAGCAGCACAGGTAAGGAGAGAAGCAGATAGAGTGTAAGAAGCTAGAAATTCAGGGAGGCAAAGGCAGGTAGAGTTTGCAGATCAGAATATGGGGGAAAAAGAGGACTGCAGAGAGAATACTCTGGGAATCTGCAGAGGATATCCCTTGAGTAATTCAGCACAATACTGACAGCACATACATGTAAGAAAATTAGCTAAGGATGGGAGAAAAAAACACCCAAAAGGACTAGAGGAACCATCCTTGAGGCTCATATAGAATCAGGAAGAATTTGTGTTCCTAACATCCAAAGTGGGAAAGAAAAAAAAAAAACAATACAATTCATGGAATGCTGGGCAGAGTCCCTCTCTGAAAGATATTGCCTCAGTAGTGGGAGAAATTTTAACCCTAAATTAAAAGCTGCTCTTGATCCCATCTCGCAAAGATTAAAATCAAGCTCAAAAGGATGAAAATGTTTCTAATTAACTTATCTGTGCTCTAGAACGAAGCTGAAGAATATTTGCAGTAATATAAAAATATCCAGTATCCAAGGAGGTAAACTTCGCAAATGTTTGTCATCCAGTTACTAAACTGATCAAGTATTGTCTATGATGGTGAAAAACAGAAAATTTACTTATTAATCACTAAAAGATGAATTAATAATATTGGTATATGTATACAATGTTTTACTATACAACAGTTAATGGAAATAAATCAGATTTAATCATCATACACACATAAACATTTATTTGTGCATATATTTATTTTTAAAACTTTCTGAAAGACCCAAGTTGAAAAAATTATACTATTAGTGTAATTTCAATGTAGAATATATATAATATAATGTACATGGATATAGATGGATATACTTACACTTAAATAAAATGAAAAAAATTGCACGGAAATTGTGAAAGGATTACCTCTTAGAATAGATGGGGGATATGGAATGGATTAAAGTATTGACAAAGGTAGATTTTTAAATGTCATTAATTTTTAAAGAATAATATACATACATTTATTTTTTATCAAATATATATATGCATGCATCAGTTGTGAGTTCTAGAGGGTATGTACATGGGACAAATAATAAAAGCAAACATGACAAGAGAGTAAAGAGTTAATTTTGGTGCTGAAAATATGAATGATAGCTGTTTATGATTTGTATTTTTCTATATATTTCGACAAGAAAAGTTAAATCACAATATATTTGATAAATAACAAATATAAAAACTTATTAGGGCAAGATATTATCTTTCAAATGAAGAGTAGAAAGCAAATTCTACTTTACCTCAAAGAAAACAGCGACCCATGTGGGCTGCAGGATTCTAAGACAGTTTTAATAATGAGATTGAACTGTGGTAGAATATTGGGTGGACATTTGCAGATGGAAAAGAAAAGTCATTCCAGGCATACCAAATGAACCAGCAGAAGGAGAAAAAGTTGTACTTACATCCAAGGAGGAGTGAGTAGACTAATGAGAAGAACAGATAGCCATATCCAGATTAAATAGAAGGATGGATTAGGCCAGATTTGGCTTATAAGCAATGCAAAAAAATAAAATATCATAGAAACAGAAAGGTACATAGTTTTTTTAGTGAGTGGAGAACAAGAGGAATGGGGGATGATAGAGGTGTGTTCTCAGAGAAATTAGTGTTCTTGGTAAGGAATCAAAGTAAGGATTTATATGCAATGTTAAAACAGTACAAAGAAGACCCAGTAACTGAGTGAGATTATCAGTTTAATTGGAAGAGAATAAGGGGAGAATCTGTTTAATTTGGTATCTTCGACTACAGGCCCTGCCACTTACTTGCTAGGCAGACACTCTTGTCAGCCTAATCAATGCTCAATTCTAAAGCTTTTCTTCCTTGTCTTTCCCAGGCTCTTTTGCAGCTGAGCGAATCCATGTAACTACTGTTCTTCCACATGAGACAAGTAGAATTTGTTGGGAGATTCTGTTGAAAATTTTGCTTCCATGATAAAATAGATATTTTTTTCTCAGATGTTGCCCCTTTCTCCTTTCTTTTTGCCTCAAATGCAAATATAATGCATATCACTGTAGCAGCTCTCTTGCAGCTATCAAACAAACAAACCAATCAACCCAAAGCATCAAAAAGAACTTAGTACTGACATCATCGTGCAACCTAGGCCAGGGCTATATACTTCTTATTATGAGAGAAAATGAGCCCCAAATTATTTAACATATTGTGGTCAAGTTTTTTAATACTAGCAGCTGAATGCCTTCCCAACTGATATGCTTGTTATATAATCTAGGAAAAGTTATTTAAATGGTTTGAGTCTCAATTTCCTTATTACGTCATGTTATGTGTATTGAATGAGATAATAAATGTTTTGTACTTAACCCAATACTAAATACGAAAAGTTCTTAATAAGTCTTAATTACTTATTTTTGTCATTGTTAAAACAAAACAAACTTTTAAAAGGGATTGGTGACAAGGCAGACTTGGGACTGATTGAGAAAGATATTCCCTATATTGCTCCTACTTAGGAACAGGGATGGTACCAAAATTAGCAGTTGGATTAAGCATAGAGTTATGGATTAAGTGGTTTAGCCATCAAGATTAGACAGAAGTAGAAACAGAAAGCCTGTGAATAATTATTCACATAAATTTAAATATGTTTTTGACATGTAGTCAATACTCCCATACCAATGGTGCACATGTGTCTTAATATGTATTGAGTAACACAGGTTAATCTCATCTGGTCTGGATCAGTCTCACATTTACACTCACAGCTACTGACTTGAAAAATTCTATAGAATGTATTAATTAAGAAAAATGATGTGCTATAACTACAGGTTTCTTATTCTTCTTTAGGTTGTATTAGCCTGTCAGCATTGCTTAGTAATGAAAATTGAATTTATGATTTGCATCTGCTTTGGAAGAACCTGGACTGGGGTGAGGTGAGGGAGAGGGCAGAAGTCTGGGAGATGTGGTTTCAATGGTTAAGGAAGTTCAGGTAGTTAGAATGTGCCTATGTGACCAGTTCACTATGAGACTCTCATCACAGAGGTTGGACTTTCTGGTGCTGAGCTACGGGGTAGCAGTTTAATGTTCTGGACAACTTGACCAGTGGCGAGAAGATAAAGAAGCCTGCACTGAAGTCTCCAGATACTTTCAATGCATACTCTTCTGCTGTTGATGTACTCTTCCCTTTGCCTATAATAAAGCTGTCCCATAAATATAAACTGTTTAAGTCATTTGAGCCCTTTCAACAAACACTCAAGGACATTAATAGATAATTAACATATATTTATACTTAAAAGATATATTAAGAATTATGTTACATTTATAGCTTAAATTATTATGGTACAATAAAATAATCATGCATTTAATCACACCACAAATATCTTTTAAAGGCTATCTTCACATTTTTGACTTCTCCAGGGATCAAAACTACCTTGAATTTTTTGTTAATCAAAAGCTTATTTCCTTACAGAGTTTTACTATATTTATATACAACTCTCAAAAACTATTATTTAGATTTGTCTGTTTTTGAACTATGATGAATAAAATCATAAAGTATGATTCATTTTGATTTGCTGTTTTTCAGCTCATTGTGTATTTGAGATTTATTTGTGTTGTTGAAAGCTATAGTTTATTCTTTTCAATGCTTTACATTCTGTTATAAGACTGTATCATAATTTACCCATTCTCTTGCTAATCAGTATTTTGCTATATACAGTTCCACAATTAATATTCTTGTATACAGCTCACAGCTGGATGATGCATGAGGTCCTCTAGGTTTGTCCACAGAAATGGTATTTCTGGGTTACAGGGTTTGCACATATTTGACTTTATAAGTTAATGCCATAACTCAAAGTTGTTGTATCAATTTAAACTCTTACCAGTATTTGTCATAACTGAGTTATTTGCTGGCAGTTAAATATTTGTGGATTTTTAAGGAAATAAGTAAATAGTGTATTTCTAGTATAATGTAGTTTGAATTAAATATGGGGAATTTCTAGGAAATCATATATTTGAATACTTCTAAATATGTATTTACACTCATATTTGTATGCCATAGGAATCAGTGAATTTTAAAATTAATTTGGAATATTTCAGATTAAATATGAGATTTTTACATTTTAATGTACTTTTAAACAAGAAAATCATACATTTATGTTTTATCATGCATGATAGGAAATTGGAGATTGACAGAGACATCAAAATACCTGCTTTATACTAACTTTATACAAAGCTTTGTTATAATAACCATAACGAACATATTATTTTAGGGTGGTTAGATGTTCTGTATAAATGTGGTTGTCTGATGTGCAACATCTTATGACTTAAAGATACATTATTGTTCTTTGTCAAGACTGGCATCCTAGAATCTACATAAATGCCATGTTTGAAAAGGTGTGGTAAATTAATAAATATCAGATACGGCATCAGGAAAATTAAAAGATTAATTCTGCTGGTTCCCAAATGTATTCTTAGGAAGCCATGTGACCTCTCTGATCACCAGTTCCTTCGACTGTAAATTGCTAATCATCACTGTGTTACCCTAGTGGTTACGGCAAATAATATATAAGAAAGTTTTTCATAAACTCCAAAGCTGCTACCTAAAGTTGGTAGGCGCCCAATTCACTATTTTTATTAGAAGTTAAGGTTCATTGGTGCATCTTAAGCATGAGATGATTTACCTAAAAGATAAAGCTATTTTAAAAGATTTTGAAAAACCCAAAGTACCATTGGAAAGGGCAAAGAACCAGGAGATACGCTCAAATTAATATAAACCAGCAGACTGGTTTAGCAATATGCCACTTCCTCTCCATCTGTGCTCCACGTGCCCACACGTACATCTCTCACACCATGGGTGACAGAGAGTGGATGTTGATGCCAACACTGTCAACCTCTGCCCCTGGAAAAGTAGATATAGCTGCTGCCACTTCTGTGGAATTCACCACTTCTTTGCATTAGCAGCTGTTGAATCAATTCTTAGGGCCACTTTGGTGATTGGCAAATAACAGATCAGATGCCTGCATCATAGTTACAAGAGAGGACAGAAAAGAAAGGACAGCTTCAATTAATTGGAGCTAAGTCAGAGGTTGGGTGGACAAAAATAATAAGTAATGCCCATGTATGTTTTCTTTTTTTTTTACATATGTTTTCTTTAATCCCTCCAAAAATGATGATAAAACAAAGGCGGGGAAAAGTGGCATATCTAAAGTCAGAGAATTATTATGGTGCTGGCACACAAAAACGGAAACTCACATGTGCCTTGATTTCAAAGAATACAACCATCAAACTATTCTAAATTGTTTCAATAAGACTGTGTCAGTGTTTTTTTGCTTGTTTGTTTGTTTCCCTTAAGACTGGAGATCAAGGAATAAATTGGATCTCATAGCTTTACTGATGCCCTGGAATAGTTAATGATAAAGCTGTTAACTTAAAAAAAAAATGATGTTTTCCTTGGTTCTATATTTTAAACTGTGAACTATGTTATAAATATTATATTCTGTCATAAATCAAAAAGAATGAAAACTCTATTATGAAGCTACTGTGATGCTGAGATTCCAGGACAGATTTGTCCACTTAAGCATCACTCAAATCTGTCTACATTTCATTGACCTCTTTCCAAATATAAAGTGCTGCGTGAATTCTTAATGATAACAACAGTGACCTAAGTTACTGATGTCTAATGGCTTTCAGTTTTAAATGTTGACGGTGTAAGTTCAGTTCATGAGAGACTAGTGCCTACACCATGGAAACCTCTATCACAATCAGTACTAATTTGCAGTCTAAACAGAAAGGGCCAAGGTTTGACTAAAGAGGCTAAATTCCCTTCCTCTTTTTTGTGACTATTCCTACTAGCTGGGTATTAGAAGCAATTTTCAAAATAGTCACTTTGCACAAATTCATATTTAAGCATGAGATAAAGTATGACAGATCCAATTTGCATTGAGAGGACAGTGTTACATGTTGCAATGACTTCATGGTTAAGATTCAGAAGATCTAGGTTTGAGCACCAGGGCTGTTGCTTTTTTAGTTTTGTAACCTTAGGCAAGTCATCTAAACTTTGTAACTCTTTGTTACTTCATCTGTAAAACTGGGATCATAATACCTAGTGCACAAATTTGTAGTATCTCAAAGAAAATGAATGAGAAAGAACTGTGGTTAACTGCTATTCAGATGAAGGTCATTATTTCATTTATAACTTTTATGAACTGATTTGCCACACAATTTGTAGCCAGTATCTATAATGGTTACAACATATTTAAGGAAATTAGTGAAATCTATATTAATTCAATCAATACAGCATATTAACTTTTTTCAGCTTTATATATAACCGATAAATTCGTAAGATATTTAAAGTGTGCATTGTGATGATTTGATATAAATATACATTTGAACGGATTTCTCCCATCTACTTAATTAACACATCCATCATCTCACATATTTATGTATAGTATGTATATAGATATATATATTTTGTTTGTTTGTGGTGAGCACAATATTACTGTTTACTGAGGGAAAATGCTGTGAGTCTTCTTGGCTCTTATATGGTGGGGATTTATTAACAAAAAGTAAGAGATAGTTGGGCTGCTACCACTCTGTCCTTATTATTTAGTAGAGGTCCAAAAGTGGTTTAAGGTTTCAATATTGCCTGAAATACAGCTCTTAAACTTTTCAGCACAGCCTATCAATTTTACCTGAAATTATATCTGAAATCCATTTATTTTCTCCATCTTCTTGCTTCTACTCTTTCTCACTTTCAATACATTCCTTACTCATCTGCCTTTGAAGTCTTTGAAGAAATCAAATCATGTTTCTTCCTGACTTAAAACTATTTGATGGTTTCTTATTGCATTTAAAATAAAATCCAAAATCCAAACTCCATACATGCATAATTTGGCACCTGCTTTCTTCCACATTTATATCTTATGTCATTCTCCTCTCTCTGACATCAACCTTTAAGACTTCCTTTCATATCTTCGATTTGGCCTGCTCTTTGTTGCTTCCAAGACTTTTGCCTTTGTTGCTCTTACCAATGCTCCTTGCTCTTCTTTTTACAAAGTTAACACCTCAGACTTCAAGTTCCAAGACAAATGTCAGCTCTTCATAAAGGCTTTTCTTGACTATGCTTAGTATCTAACGCCCTCCCCATTTTAATTGATATATTTGATAAGTTGCTTTTTGTCTGGCTTCCTCACTAGAATGAGAGCTGCATGATGGCAGGGGCCATTGTCTATCAAGATCATGTATCTCATGCTCTTAGCAAAACACCTGGGCCATATTTGCTGCTCAATATATATTAATGGATAAATGGACAAATGGCTGCCTGACTGGCTACCTGTCGGAATTAATGATGTATTAGAATTTTGCCTCTCCTGTCCAAAAAAAACTACTTGTGAATTAAGACATCGATATTGTTCCTGGGAGACTGCATGTAAATTGGAATTTTATTTTAAAAACATGATTTCCCATTATAATTTCATGAATTATTTATCATTTATTTTAAGCGATTTTGGTAAGCACCTGTTTTTAACAATTGAAAAGCATCTATCTTCAGATTCTTGATTAAAGAATTAATAGCATCTGAGAATCAGGAGATTTGAAGTCCATAGATCTCGTCTAGTATACCCCACCCCAATTCAGAGCTTAGAATCCTCTCTATAATATCTGAACCATTCAGTTTGTCATACATAATTCCATTGACAAGGAATTCACTATTTCTGAAGTCTGCATTCCATTTTTGAACAGCTCTGACTGCTAGAACTGTATCCCATTTTTCTAAGCTAAATTCTCACTTTTTTCCCCATACATTTCTTGCAGTTCTATAATTATTAGCTACAGAAATAAGGCTGATCTGTTTGATGAATGAATGCTTTATATTTGGAGATAAACATGTTGAATCCTCCTTATCTCCTTCTTCTAGCTAAACATTATTTTTTCCTTATGCTATTAACCTCCAAATAAATATAGAAAATAGTTTAAGGAAACTTTTCCCCCATATTTCTGCAATGTAAAATTCATATTATAAAGTGAATAATGACTTTCCATGCATTTCTGGTCCAAACTTGTGATTATGCTGAAATGGGAAATAAATTCACATTGCAAATAAATATTGAAAGTTTATTTATATAGCCTTACAATTGTATTAATATATTACTTTGTTTGCTTCTATTAAGTTTCCCTAGTTTCGGCAAAGTCAGGCAATTCTTTAAACTAAACAGTATAAAATTATTTAAGTTATGTAAGGCTTTTATGTTTATAAATAAGTCTATATAAACTATTACTGCAATTGTCTCTTCCGCATGATAGCTGAACATAATTCATTCTTTTTTTCCTATCCCATCTCGTCCTTTTATATGCACACATATATATATTTACTATATGCACTTAGTAAACTTTGATTTACTGTATTTTATATTTCATTTGCCCATTTATGTTTTACAATTGTTAGTATTCTGGACATTAAACTTGAGGAAACAAAGGGAAAATTAACTTTTAAAATTCTACGCCTATAGTAACAAAATCGTCTCTTTGTTATTTACTTGTTTTAATAATTTTAACAAAGAGAATCCAAGTATTAATTGTGGATTTGAAATGACAATAGAGTGAAACAATTATCTATAAAGAATATATAAGCAGTTTTTTAATTTATTAATTTTAAAGTATTATCTTTGTAAAATATTAGAAACTGTGGAATCTTGTTTGGTAATAACATTTTGTACATATGTTCATAAAAATTTCATCTGTATTATGAAAAGTGATCATATAAAGATAATAAAAATCTGCTACGAATAAAAATATAAAACAGGGAGCTACACATATGCTTGTCGAGAGTTTAAAAAAAACAAGTTTTTTTCCTTTTTCATTATTAATATCTTTCTAAAAATATATTCATTGGGAAAACTATTAACAGTGAAAGAGGAACTGACCAAAAACATGTGAATAAAACAAATCTGAAAACAAATAAAGTTAAAATTCTTTGTTATGATAATTGCATTTAGGCCTCTTTCTGGATTTTAGACTAGTGTTACTGCCAAATTCATATCTGCATACTTGTAAGTAAACTAGATCTTATTAATTTAAAAATAGTTTCGCATTTCTGACCCGATCTACTTTTCCAAATTCTTTTTGGAGTTTTACTTTGCTACACTGATTGGATTAAGAATGGGCAAAGGACCCTAACTAAGTCAACAGTGTTTTTGCTGATATTTTCAAGAATGAACTTATTTTACTCTTGGGATAGCTAGAGCTGCAGGTGGACATCGATATCATGACACGGGGAGGGTCTGCCTTAAAATCGAGGCAACAGGCTGAAAAGCACTGCCTAAAGATGACAGATGAAAAAGTAACACGATGACATTATTTGAGCTATTGAACCTTAAAGCTCTTTACCAATTCATTTGCTTTCGTATTTCTGCTAGTACATGTTTGCTTTTTGTCACTTGCACTGAAATAGTCCTTACTTCTACACCAACTATATTTAGTGCATATTTCACGCTTTAGATAAAACGGAATAACTAAGGACTAGAATCCTTTTTGCCACAGTCTCATTTTGGAGAGCTGGGTTATAGCTATATTTATGAGGATAGCTCTCCAAATGCTTAATTCAGTCATTTACACAGAAATATACTTTTTAAATTATGTAACCAAATATCAGCTGATGTCCTTTTACGCTCTGAGATTTAATTTAAATTTGCCGTATGCCCCTATTCAATATCTTGTGAGAGTGCCATGTCTTCCCCAAGAATGTTGCCAATTCTTTATATCTTATGTGCTCAAGTTATCTTTCTGTTAATCTTTTAATGTCCCTTATCTCACTTTACATGGCTCTTTTGGTTTCATGTATTTATTATGCCTGCTTAGACTTGTAACTCAGGCTTTATATTTTAATTTCACTCAAACTTCTCACACAAAGGACATTTGCATAGCAAGGTTTTAGTGGCATGGAGTGACAGAGTGGTTTGCACTGCAGCCGGGAAATTAGCACTGGTCACCTTTTCCCAATAGTCAGAACTTTCTTACATGTTGCCCAGATTTTGCTCTTGCTCTTTCTTTTCTTTTACTTTTTTCTCTCTTTTTACCCTCTCTGCCTTTCCTAATTCCTGTTCATTTTATCTGCAGGGTAGTTTGGTTTCCTCTTTTTCTTCCCTTCTCAACTCTGTTCTTAAGGTTTCACCTTCCTTACTAAAATCTCTGTCAGGCTGTTTGCCCAAATAACAACCTCTATCTTGAATTCTTGAAGTAACAATTTTGTCTTCTTGCTATACCTTAAAAAGATATGCAAAAGGTAAATATGTAGCTTTTCTTTTATTCTGCATGTACCCTTCTCTCTTTCCTCATATCAAAGTAAGTAATTTAAGTAAGGGGGTTCAGGAGAGAAAGTTGACCTCTGCTGACTCATAAAAGGAAGAGATGTAATACCAATGGCAGTTCTCCACCAGTGACCACACAGATGAAATTTCATCCTGGGCAACCAACTCAGATCTGGTGGTAAAAGGAGTATAAGTCTAGTCAATACTTGAGTCATGCTCCAATTCTCTCATAAGCAAGGTCAGTGATTTAGAAGGGCATTGATTACTATGTAAACTGGAAACTTGTTTTGAGAAAGGGGGAAGTTCAGCTGTGGGACAGAATGGAAATCTTATGCTACTTCCTGGATTGATTATTTGGAAAACTAGACTGTTTTCCAATAAAAATTTGGCCTCAATAAATAATATAAGAAATTATGCAAATCTCTCAACTGGCTAGTTCTCAGTGCTCCCATTCTAGAACCAAAACTGAGTTCACTTTTGAAACATAGACATAATTTACTCTGGTAATGTTTTCAGGTGATATCTGTAAATGTGTACCAGCAGGATTGTTCTAGAAGTAACACACACATACATGAGTGAGATGACATGTTGTCAAGGATATGTAGTAATCTTGTGTTGCCAAAGCCACTTCTACAAGACATTCACGTTTCACCGTGAGTAAGGCATGATGCCAATAAGTTTCTTTTCCCAATCTTGAGGGAACAGTTAGATAGTATTTGGAAAATGTTCTGAGCTCGGTGGAACATGAGTCTGTTCTGTGACCTCTCTGGGATTTACTCACACAAAAGTTTACTCCTTTTCAATTGTTGTCTCTAACTTGAGTTGCCTTTTTAAAATTTAAAATTTTTTTTTTTATTTTACAGATTAGCTATAAAGTATCTGAAAAAGTAGCCACTGTACTATTTAAACTTTGCCAACCAGTGACTAGAAAATGATTTGAGAGTTTAAGTCTGTAGGAATCTCTTTTATCTGACCAACGAAAAGTGAAAAGAATCATTCCAGACATGAATGGCAATCCACGGTAATCATCACGTGAGAAAAATTTCCTTCAAGTTCAAAACCAAACAGGTGGAAGCTGTCAGGACACACTAGCAAAGAATCTAAGAAGCTAATTCCAGCCTAGTCTTTTCCATTAATGCCCCTTTGCCCATACAATCTTATTTCTGCCTGATCCACTGTTGTGTAAGAAACTGAATACAGCTGTGGATCAATGAAATCATTTACAGATCCATTTATCATAAGTAAGATAAATGATGGATTAATCTAGGTTCCCTGGAGTCCTTCTTTCTGGAACATATCCTAAATGGTAATAGAACTCCTTTACTGGAGCTTCCTTAAATTGTTGCCTTATTATTATTATTTTTTTCCTTACTTAAATTTAATGGTTTTTGTTAACATTCTATTATCATTTCCACATTAGTCCAATTCTCTAACAGCTGTCTATGAACATTGATTTCTGTGCCTAGCCTTGGATCTTTGCTACCACAAAGATAAAAGGCACAGACCTTTATCACGTAGGCGCCAAATGCTAAAATAATCCCACAACAAGTAATTTATCTTTTCAGAACTATGAGAGGCACAACTTGATTCTAGCACTTAATGCCACTGATACTGATGCTGAAGACCAGAGAGAAATAAAGAGAGGACAGAAAAAAAATGAGAGAAAGTTAACTTTAATTTTTCATAGAATCAAATTTTGGGGTAGTCATGATAAAGATAAACTTAAAATAATAAAATATAATTGTTAGATTGATGTCCTCATTTCTTCTCAATCCTGACATAATCTGTGATGGTGATGGTAATGCATTACGTGTTTTACATGTATGTTCTTATTCAATGCTTAGGATAATTTTAGAAAGTAGGTAGAAATGCTGTCCCCATTTTTTAGATAAGGAGCTGTGGCTAAGAAGAGGAACTGCTCTAAGGTCTCACACAGCCAGTAAAGAATTGAAGTGCAGTTGGATTGACTGTGGAGGATAGCAACTGAAAGATCTGGGAAAATTACACTCAAAACACATGCACCATTTATGTTCAATGAAAGGCCTTACAAAAGGGCTTTTATTTTCTATGCATTCAGGAGTATAGAAAATTATTTATCCTTAGAGTTAATTAAGAGTACTTTGTTTTCTTCCATAGAATCAGCTCTCCACCATCAAATGAAATTGCCCCTTTTTATGTGGGTTCTCTGAATATTTCAGATGACCAATTTCTTGATGTTATTCTATTTTGTTTATTCAGGTCTCTAAGTGCATCTTAGAAGAGACATTATTTGATGTCTGCCTAGGTTACTAATAACTGAGCCTAGTAGAATGAGAATATCTTATGAGTGTAATGGAAACGTTCCTGAGAGTTGTACATCATCCTAAAAGGGATGACCAGATTCAATCTTGACATTCTGGGATGAATCATGCTAGCAGTGGATGTGTTTTAAAATGTTAATATCTAATGAACTCTCCTGGTTATATTTTGTTATATAGGAGGTCATTTCACTGGAAAAATTTTCAGAAAAAAATCCCTCTCCCTACCACCAACTCATCTTTAGAAAATTGTTACTCCCTATTACATGATGTCTATGTCTTTGAAACAATTTACTGGATTATTATAAGGTTTGCTCCTTAAGATTTTCATGAAGAGTGACTTAGAACATACAAATCTGTGAAATAATAGGTGTCTTCTTTAAAGGTTTGGTGATGTCCAATGTAACATTCATAGAGATATATATAGTCTATGATAATCTTTTTGGTCTTTGTGGTGCTTAAAAAGATATTGATTATTTACGCCCCAATCTCCTTAAGAATTGTTTATTGCTGTTTGTTGTTATAATTAAACAAATTAGCTATTGATAGTAATATATTCACTGAAATCACAAAGAAGTAACATTTTCCATTCTCCATTTCTTTTTGTATGTACATATGCAGTTCTCTCCTCAGTTATGAAACTACACAGTTGAGCTCTTTGAATTGGAGACAATATCAGATTTTTTAGTGAATTATCACAGTTGGAGTAGAGAAAATGTTTGATTTTTAAAAATAGTGTTTTGGGAAGAAAAAGAAAATATTTGGAAAGTAGTTTACATTTGAATATGATTTTTATGCATTTGACATATTTTAAAAATCAACAAAGGACTTACGCTTCACTTTATAAGCATTTACTACATATTTTCATGGCTTGTGAAACATCTTTATAAACTTAGGAGGACCAAAATAATTATAATTATTGTCATAATCAGTACTGAATAACATAAACTGACTAGATTCAAAATATGAAATCATGGCTAGGGAAATATATAATACTAATAAAATACTTAAACTATACTATAAAATATGTAAAAAAATTACAAGGAAATTTTAGTTTTTGCATTCTACTTACATTGATCACAACAGTATGGTAGGTAATGAGGATAATCAAAAGTTTTAATAGCTCTCTGAAGAAAAAAAAAGAAAACTTAAATGAAAATATGCCAATCTCTCATATTCTAATTAAAGTTATGTTTTTCAGGAAATAAAGACAGGTTTACTATTCTAAAAGATTTGAAAGATATCTAAAGAACTCATTCAATTCTTACATATAAAAATACTCTTATGCCTGGAGTATTTAGATTCTGAGATCATCTTTTCATCCTTATTTAATTAATTTAAGTAAATGAAATATTAATTTAAGCTATATCCATCCAGGCACATTGTTGATCTATTCTGAGAGGATAAAAGCAAATGCTTGTCTTGGATATCTGGTTGAGAAAAGATTACATTTGGTGTCATAATTATTGATATGGTTACCCAATCTTCCATTTCCCTTTGATTGGTAGGTCTGACACTAACTAGGCTATGGCACAGGGTCACATCTAGACCGAAATATAATTTATTCAGGTCCTATTTTGTCAAGGTTTCTCCTCATGTTGTAAATTTTTCCTACACAGTTCAGTTCTATCTGATTCAGATACTACTAGTAATATTGGAAAAAAATATTTTTTATTTGAAATTTCAAAAAGAAAACAAAGGGATCATTTGAAAATGGTTGAATGAACAGCAATGAACAAAATCTTTATCAGAATTAAAAAAAAATTCATTTGAGCCTTATTCGTTGCGTGTGTGATCAAGTGTGAGTATATTATACACTCACACACATAGAATTAGGGTAGTAACTCTCAATACTTGTCTTTAACTTATTTCCTATCTAGAAAAAAAAAGTGCAGCTCATTGCCAGTGTTACTTTAATTTTCCATAAAGACATTCTTTGTGGCTGAAACAAATTGGACTGGTTTTCAATGTGAAAATAAAAGATAAAAACCGTTCTTATCATTATTTCTAAACAGAACTCGTCTCTGATCTTTACATAACAGAAATGTATACATAAATCGGATTCATCAGATGAATCCTTGGCTAACAACTGTTTGAGAACAATATTAACATCATGTGTAGGAATGCTACATTTTCTAGGATTTGACATTTTCAGTGATCAAGAATTACTGTATTTTGTAAATGGAAATGCCAGTACTAAAAATAAAATGCTATAAATAGAATGATGTCATTTGTTTTCAAAGACTATTGATTCAACTAGAGTGATGTGAAAATAATAAAAGTGAACTGTTTCGTGGCAAACTTTGGGGTAAGGACTGTAATCCATGAGTCATCTCAGTAAATTCTCAGACGCAAGCACCACTAGTGAGTATTCTTGAGGCAAATGGGAAATGGATTAAGGGATTGGCATAAGCTTTGCTCAAAAGTGGGCATATATAATACTCATGTCATGATCCTGTCCAGATTCTTGTTTTCTATCATCCTTGGTTCTTACTTTTCCCCTTTAATACTGATTCATGCTCTATAGGAATATGGTAGAGGCTACTCCCTTGTATAATAAGAGGCTCTATAGTTAATATAGAAAATTCTCAGTATCTGTTTTCTGTTGATCAAAGTTTGGATTTAAAAATTTCACTATCTACATCATATTATTATCTCTATTAATATTTTAATATTGCTATTTATTATTACATAAATCTCCAGAGTTTGTGAAAATGTATGTTCTAATGCTGTGTTTCTCAAGCATTATATGCTACTGATCACTACATAATATTGCTAAAATGTAGACTGTGATACAGTAGGTCTGGGATTGGTCCTAAGTGTCTGCATTTCTAACAAGGATATGCCAATGCTGCTGGTCTTGGTGTACGTTCAGAGTAGCAAGATTATATGCACATTCAACACAGTTCTCTACTGCTGCTACCAGAAAATACCTTTTCTCTGTGCTTCCTGTGGTGAGTGAGTAAACATGTGTGTATGTGGATGTGTGTGCATGTGCATAAGAGGGATGCAAGTAAGAAAAAATTTACCTTGATTTTTGGTTCTGTAAGAATTGCTAGTACAAAATGTCTTGTCCTTTTATTAAAAAATTCATTTATTAATGAACCAGCATCTCCTCTGGCTACAGCAAGTTAAGGTGTTACTATTCAGCCACGTCATACTACAATATACCCTAATTCATTCATTTATTTGACAATCATTTATTAAGTACTATAGCAAGTCCTCGCTTAATGTCTTCAACAGGTTCTACAACTTTAAGCAAAACGATGTATAACAAAACCAATTTTACCATTGGCTAATTGATACAAACAAGATTTAAGTTCCCATGGCATCTTATCAATGTTATATTGAAACGATGTTGAATGAAACAACGGCTTTGAGGACCTGCTATATATTTCAGAAAATGTATTGGGCAATAGCTATAAATGGTGAGTGAGACTTGACCCCTTCATTCAAGGAACTCACATCTAAGTGAAGAGATAGACATGTCGAGGGAAATGGTAATATTGAGTTAAATACAAAGCACTGGATCAACACATAGGGAAAGGTAAAGCTGCATCTATGAGATTCAGTAAAGTTTCACAGAGGATGTGACATTGTTATGAGACTTGATGAGGGAAGAAGAATATGAAGAATATTCAGACAGAGGAACATTAAGGAAGGGTATTCCTTGCAGAAAGAATAGCACTTACAAAGGAAAAGACATTAAAACTCGTGGTGTACTTGGGGAATCACTGGCAGCTCAGGATGACTGAGGAGTGGCAAGAGATAAGGCTAGAAAAGTAGGCAAAACATCGAGTCATGAATGACCTTTATTCTAAGAAAGATAGATTTTTAGCTTATAGATGATATGGAACTACTGAATGATAAGAGTTTTAGAAAATAATTTCAATAGCCAGTATAAAATGCTTAATCGCAAAAGGGCAAGTTTGGAGGGTATCAAATTAATACAAGTAACAAACAATGGATTCTGAATTGAAGTAGTATCAGTGAGAATAATGAAAGGTATTCTAGAGGTAGAAATGACAGAACTTTGTGGTAAATATGACATTGGAGTAAGATGGAGGAAAGATGTGGTTTTCAAATTTTGCGTCTGGTTAAGTAAGTGTGATATAATGGTATTTTTTAAAAAACTGTATATGTAAGTACAAGGACTATTTTGGAAGAAGCGATAATGACTTCAAGTTTTTATCTTGCTGTGTCTGAGCATTTTGTAGGAGGCTCAGACAGCTGTGTGGCAGGTAGTTGAGAATATCCAGCTTAAATAAAGTACATATGGAATGTGGGAGTTGGTTCTTTCTATTAGTCTGGATGACCTTGTATCTTCTCTTTGTATCTCAAAATTGTTGCTTTGGTGAATGACACAGCTGGGTAATCCACAATGTCAACATTTATAATTGTTCTTCTGACTTGCTTTGGAATTTGATGAGACTAAAGACAAAAATTACAATAGTTCTTTTCATGATGTTATATAACAGCAAGAGTGATTAGCTCTTTTAGAGTAGTACTACTAATAATTTAAGCTAGAGGCATTTTCTGATGTCTTTGTTATGTACATATTTTGAATGTTATTTAAGAATGAAATACTTTTGTGTTATAAGACAACAAAACTAGGTCTGACATTTTTTAAGAAGGCACTATGAAATATATTGCCCTTATTGATTCTTAATACCATCTCTAAATAGTACTAGACCTCATATTTCAAATCAGAGATTCATGGTATCAGGAAGTTTAGAAGAACTAATATATGACTTTGACACATGACATTACTTGATCATATATAAATAGACAAGAACAAGCATGATTTAGTTTCAGCTAATAAATGACTCGGTAGAATGAGAGCTTCTAGCAAGTCTCCTTTTTGACTTCCTCCTAGAATTCAAGAAGAAAGCTGGCTCCTCAAATAGTAAATAATTGGTTTATATAGCTATACTAAGTATATTACTTATATAAAGGCTTCTGAAAAAGTATGACTGTTTAGGTGATCCCATTTAAAACTAAAAGGAAACAAAATGGAAATAGCAGCAGGTAATATTGAATATTTTGGGACAAAACACAAAGATTTCATGCTACCAGTGAGCTGGTAGCTCATTTACAGTCATCACGAAAAGCAAAGTGTTTTTATAGCCTGTGATTATTTTTATTTACATACACGTCATACTGATGAGATGAGGTTTACATTTGTTCTACTTCTTTGTTTCCATCTGACTATCATTTACTTTCAAGATTAAATAAGAAATTTATTGAAAGGTAACATCAAATAATTAGTAAATTGCTGGGCGTTATACATTTATATTTATATATTTATACATATCTTACCTAAATCTGCAACCAAAGCCTCTAGTAACTTTGTATAACTCTGCACCATTAATTTCTTCAGAGTGACATTCTGATGTGAGCTGAACAGATGGAATTGCAGGATTGTTCTAGCAAATTTATCATAAAAAATGCATCCGACACCTGTGTAATTTGCCTAATCATTTTCCTAATAAGCTCCCACCATTAATTATGCACGATTTCCACAATGCAATCAAGATAAAAGTAAATCTGATGACTTAATACCCTTCAAAATAATTGGTTCACCCAACACAAGGCCTCCTTTGCTTTCCATAGCCATTTTAGTTAATTAGAAAAAGGGTGCACCCTGTTGGAGTCAGCAGAACGGAGGCTGATCGCTTGGTGGGAGGTAGACCTGCTGGTTTTTTGGGCAGGAGTCAAGGATATTAACTCGTGAAAGAATAGAAGAGAATTTTGCCCCTTCCTCTTCTTTTCTTTCCTTCAAAACCCCCACCTCCTACTCTGCAACTTCCTTGCTTCCCTTCACCCCACCCCAGTAGCAAACAGATGCGATTAGTGTTCTTCAGCCATCAGAAATCTGACTGCAGGACTCTGTGGGTCTAATGAGAATCAACTTTTCCGAGGCTGCTGTCTTGCGGTGCAGTCCACCTGTCACATCATTAGGTGCAGCATGTGCCTTGAATTCACTTTGCTAAATGAGATTTACAGGCCCCAGTGAAACCCATCCTGCAGCATCCCTGCTTCAATTAGCTAAAGATTAATTGTCTGAGAAAGGGAATGAAAGTTTTACTTCAACTGACCTGAAAAAAAAAGGTAAAAAAAAAATGTATGCTTCAGGTATTCCACATAGGCCCGAGGCAGTGTGGAAAAACGTGATAATTTAAAGGTGCTGCAAATTTCCTACACCTCGCCTGGATGAATGAAATTAACTAGCACTAAAAGCTGTCAAATTAAAGGTTGACTTCCAGATATTAGCACCTTAAATGTCACCGAATATTCTCTTTCTTTCTCTCCCCTACACTTTTTTTTAGCAAACATTCACGTCAGCACACCTGCACATGCACACAAACATTTTCTTATTGCTGTTCCTGCTAACCGCTTGTCCGTGCCCAGCCTGGAGTTACTTGCTGTAAATCTTTCATGTAACCATGGCTACAGAACAACTGGCAATTACAAAATTTCCTTCATTTGAATGTTATACTAATTATGCTTTAATATGTTTTAATGGAGATGAAGAGCTGGAAGTGAGGAAAGCTTCCGGAAGAAAAGCAGACATGGGGAATCTCTGCTCCCGTCTGCCACGCCTTCCTGTGCTACTCAGACACGCACAGTTTGCAAGTGGAAGTACATCACCGGAGCTTGAATATCTTAATTTCTAAATCCTAATGCAAATTATGGAACTTAAAACTTTAACATTATGGCAAATGGCCTAAAGTAAATAAACAACACTTTTTTTTTACCATTTTGAAAAATGCAAGGTTTTATAAGGGTTTGGAATGGAAATATGAAAACTTCTATTTTTAGCTAAAATTTATTTTTAATAAATAAGAAAAAGATAGCATTCTTAATTTTTAACATAAGGGTTGGCATTGGCAACCTCATCTGCTGGAATGTCAGACACAGCA
>NW_006436288.1:4098570-4104956 GCF_000325575.1 Pteropus alecto
AGAGTGGACGTCACATTTGGGGTATTAGACACATTCGGTCTTTCATTCCATTTTAACTTACTTCAATGGATCGCAACTTGTTTGTCGCAATTTAAATTGGTGGGTTATAACACATAGTTTTAATGAAAAAATTTCACAAAACACAAACATGCCTGGTGAAAATCCTCAGCAAGACAGCACAGAAATAATACTAAATATTTAAGCACAAGAGAATAGCAAGAAAAGAGAACTTACATTCTTCTACTCTAAATGTGAGTTTCCTATCACCCACATTAAGAGATTTAAAAAAAAAGCAAGAAAAAAAAATATGATCTAATCATTCAAAAATTCTTGAATGAATTCTTTTATAAATATCACAGTCTACTTAAAATATACACTTGAATCCATCATTAACAATGACTCTCATCCTAAGTGTATATTTTATCGAGTTATTAACTAACAACACTATGAAGCATGAAGATTTGAAAGTCATCTAAAAACGTTGTTTCTTTTCTTTTAAATTTTTACTTATGTTTTATAATGTGTATATTTTATTAGTACAGTTACATGTACTTGCAAATATGTGTACATATATTTAAATAAGATTGTTAAATTTATATTTAACTCCTTTTTCCTTAATAGGATACATATCCAGAAAGTTCAGAGAGTCTTACTTCCAAGTTTCCACTCCTCAATTATAAAATTAGATAAAAGTTGAGAAAATGATGTGGCTACTTTGGGTTATAACCTCATAACCATGAGTTTTTCTATGCTTATGCATGTTTTATAGTTGGAGGTTCTTCTTGGCTTAAACCTAATAGGTGAGAATTAATAAACAGGATGAGACATGGGGAATACTCCATGCAAAAACTTTCTCCATGTTCTCTTTTCATGTTGGTAGAATTATCTGCTATGTTCTTGAAAGAACTCTTTGTGAAAGGATGCTTCACATTGGTTACCCTTTTTTTTTTTTTTGATACCTATCTGCATGTTTACTTAGTCTAGCATTAGCATTACGATTTAAACGAAAGTATTATACTGTGTGTCCTCTGCTCCTTCCCTAAGCGTCAGTGATTATATAATATTATCCAACCTGCATCAAACTATTCCGACATTCCAGATTCTGTTCTAAATACATTTACAGGTATTACTTCATTTAATTATTAACACAATCCTATCAGTTCAGTTTTATTATTTTGCCACTTTTACTGATAAGTAAAATTGAGTTATAGAAATTAAATAACTTGCTCAAGGACACATTGCTAAAAACAAGACTAGGATTCAAACCACATTTTATAGCCTAAACTCCATTTTGACATGGCAAAACTAATATTACTGTTTAAAATTGATACCCTGCTGGACTGAGAGAGTATTATGCTGAGTGAAATAAGTCAGAGAGAGAAAAATGCCATGTGATTTCACTTATATGTGGAATCTAAGAAAAAAAGTCAGCAAAACAAAACAGAAACAAACTCATAGATAGAAAGAAACTGGTGGATGCCAAAGAAGAAGTCGATGAGGGGATGGGCAGAAAATAGAAAAGGGATCAGGACATACAAGCTTCCAAGATAAAATAAGTCACAGGAATGTAATGTACAGCACTGGGAATATAGTCAATAATATCGTAATAACTGGTCATAGATGCTTTCTAGACTTATTGTGATGATCTCTTCCTAAGGTATATAAATGTTGACTCGCTATGGTGTACATCTGAAACTAGTATAATATTGTATGCCAAATATAATTTAAAAATTAAAAAATAATAATAAACAAAATTGATGCCCTTTCTGTTTCCATGGGGATTTGAAAAAGTAATACAACTAAAATGATTTCTGTTTCATAGGTTTGAGTCCAAACCTATGAATGTATATGTCTCTGTGTGTGTGTGTGTGCGCGCGTGCGCATGTGTGTGTTGTAGTGGTGGGTGAGTGGGGAGGCTAAGGTGATTATGTGTGATTTACCATGTAGATAAATGGATATTTAATTGAATTCTAGGTGCTGTTACTTTATGATGTAACAGTTATGATGTAACATCCATGGTTATGAGACATTATGAGTTTTACCATTGCTTAGGTTTGGTTTCAGCTAGTACTCTAAAAAAATATACAGCATAATATACAGAGATCTAATCTTACAAAAGATGATCAAAAGCAATCTGACCAAAACTATAAAATTGTACTGAAAAGCACGAAAGAATTTTGAATATTTTAAAGGTGTCAATTCTTCATTAGAGTATATATTGAATACAGTTTTGATTAAATCCTTAGTAGAGATTATTTGAGTCTTGGCAAAATAATTCTAGACTATATCTGGAAAATTAACTTAATGAGGCCAGCCATTAGCATTTTGAAAAACAAGAGTTAAAATAAAAGACAGTTCTTACTAGATAAATCATACAAAATTGTAATAATAATAAGGTACTGATGATAAGGAATTGACATAAAGATCAAAAACAAAATAGGCAGAAAGCACATATATAAAATTGTGTAGGTAAAGAAGTTATCATCAAAATTCATCAGGGAATAGAAATATAAATCAATGCACATTAATATGACAATTAGTGACAAGACTTTTATATTTATACTGAAATCGATTTTATATTATTCAGATAATCAATATATAATCAACATAAGTTAAAATTGAATAACTGATTTTATCCTAGGGAAGAATTTTTAAGTAGAGAAATAATGCAAGAGCATAGGAAAAATTGATAAAAGTAACTGCACAAAGGCTAAATCTCATATATCACCAAATATAACAAACAAAAAATTAAAAGGCAAAATTAGACTGTAATTAATTTCTTTAAACCTATATGATAGAGAAATGTTAAGGTTATAAATAAAATTGAAAACAACTGTGAAAGGAAAACTTTGGGGAAAAGCCATAAATCAGCAATTTATAGAGATTAAAACAGTAAGTAAAGATGTAAAAATCATGTTAAATATGAAAGTTAAAATATTAAAACGCTATCTTTCATCTTCAACATGAAACTTAAAATCTTAATGTTAAAAGATAACCAAGAGCATCTAATATAAATACTATTATGAACAATGTTTCCAGGAGTAAAAATTTATATATTCTGAAAAAAAATTTGGCAACAGAAACTGAAGTTTTAAAAATGTTCATACCCTTATACTACACTGAAGAATCTTGCTTCAATCACACTATTAAGATAAAGTAACCAGCCCCTCCTGGCAATACTGAAAAAGAGGAAATAATCCTAGTTTCCAGCAAAAAGGAAAATTGTTAAATATCTTTCATCAATTTAAAAATGAAACTTTGAAGAATGCATAAGGGAATAATGCATAAAGGAATGCTCAGAATTAGTAGAAAAACAGTATAAGAAACCACAAAACATCAAAAATAAATTGCATGGAAAAATCTGCATATGTGTAAAACACACAAAAATGTTTTAACTATGTAGTATAAGGTTAAGAGCTAAGATTTGGAAACCTTCTAAATTTGGAATCTAGCCTTATCACTTTAATTATATGTCTTTGAAAGGTTACTTACTCTATTTGTATCCCAGTTTTCTTTTTTTTTTCTTTTTTTCTTTTTTTTTTTTAAGTGAGGCAACCCTTGACTGACCTCACAGATTCCAAGGACCTTGTCAGTTTACAATCCCTTATTTTTTATTTTTTACACCTACAGCACCTGGTCTTCCTAGGTGGTCTCCCATCCAAGTACTAACCAGGCTCGACCCTGCTTAACTTCAGAGCTCAGATGGGATTGGGTTTATTCAGGGTAGCATGGCCATAGACATATGTCAGTTTTCTAATCTAAAAATGGTGATAATAATCTGTACCTTGTAGTTTTTTGAGGTTTAAATAGATTAACTGTGGTATATATAGCACAGAGCCAGGCACTAACCAAGAACAAAAAATGTTACTATCTATTATTATCTCTAGATGATGGGATGATATTATGAATATTTTTATCTCTTTTAAATACATATATTTTTACAATAAATGTTGATGAGTTTATTTGTTTCATTGAAAGAAAATGTATGTCTGCTAATCAAAAGTAAAGGCAGCAACATAACTGGGAAATACTATGTATAGATGAAAATTCTTTCTCTTTCTTTTTTATTTAGTCTTTTTTCTATTAACTGTAAATCTATTATACATGATTATTTTATTCTTTCATTAATTCAGTCCACAAATAATTATTTAATGTACTAAGCGCCAGGCAACAGTCTAAATTCTGGGAACATATCAGTGAACAAAACATTTCCCTTTCATTACTCAGCTTGTATTCTGTCAGAGGAGACAGGGAATTTAAAACAAGTCTATATCATATGCTGATAAATGCTAAAGAGAGAAATAACAAAAGTGGAAAATAAGTTTTTATAATAACTGAAGAGATGGCTTTAAGAAAAGACTTGATCAGACATTTTATTGACAATTAACTTATTAAATAAAGAAAACAAGAACTGTCCAAAGGTCATAGTTAAGTCTATAAAGGAAAAAATTAATGTTATATTATATATATAATGGTATATTACAAGTAAACCATGAAAATGAAGAGAGATCATGATTATAGTATATTTCTGAGTATACACATAGAAAATATTTTAATTGCTTTAAATGTATTTTTAAATATAGTTCCTATAAATTTATCAGATCAAACTTTTAAATGTTGTTTTTCTGTTTTCATGTAACTTTATGTAGATTGATGTATCACAAATATAACAATAGCAACGACAACCAATAAAATTTATTGAACACTTATTATAAGCTAAGATCTGCAAAGCAATCCTCACGGAAACACTATGAGGCTGTTGCCAGTACTACCTCTGCTTTACAGAACAGGAAATAAAGAGATAAACTATTTTTTTTTCCAAAACCAACAGTTTATAAGTGATGGAGCTGTGATTAGAACCAGGTCTGTCCAATATCAAAATCAGTTAATCTACAGGCTATACTGCTTTGGGTTTGGACATCTAAACGCTTATGAGATGTTTCATTTTAACTAAATATTTCTTAATTATTTTATAATTTCAAACATTCCAACATTAAATCAGTCATTTGAAAAAAATTAGATTTGGCTGTGGTACAACAATGTACTGGTTCATTGGTTTGAAATATGCATAAGGGTTTGAAATGACTCAAGTGCTATTTCATTTAACCTAATGCACAACTTCTAAGAAGAATAACTAAAATTCTAGTTATTAGAGGGAGAGAAAGTGGAAATGTTGCATGTATTTCTATACTAGAACATAACATATTATGTACTAAATATCTTAAGCATTTTATACATATGAGATTATATAGCAGGGGATCAAATAATCCAATTAAGTATTTCTTAAATTAATAAGTACCTCATAATAATTATAATAGTGTTATAACAATAAATTTAAAAATGCTTATTTTAATTAAGCTCTCACTCTATGTCAACAGTTATACTTTTTGTCATTGGCATGAATTCTTTCCACTTTATAACTCCATGAAGAAGGTTGTATTTACCAACACACAAACTGAAGCACTGAAAATTTAATAATATTCCCAACTCCATCCGACTACTTAACCTAGAGTCAGACTTTAAACTCACATCTGCTTAGAAACAATAAAACTTCTAGAATAAAATCCATTTCTAGATATGTAGCATCATTATCCAAATAATTTTAACTATTTATGTTATATTTACTTCTCTAGTACAAAAGATTTCAGTGTCATGTTTAGCTTGAAAAAGAGAAGAATAACTCCAAGTTATTTCAGTGTCATGTTTAATTGAAAAAGAGAAGAATAACTCCAAGCACACCAGGAATTATAGTAATTCCTTAATGATCAGATCTCAGACTTTGGGTGAAAGGTCAAAATCTGAGTATGCCTACGGGAGTGCGGAATGTCTGTGAATAGTTCTGAAAATTATAGAAAAGCATTAATTTAATCATACCTTTTTTACAGTGATTAATATATAACATAACTGACTTTGGTTGTTTGATAACCATCTGTCACAAGTGTTAGAAAGCACTGGCCGTTTCGGCATAAATTTGGGTTAAAGTAGGCTAAATAGCATGGCAATATTCTGCAGGAATATCTGATGTGGAACATGTTTGTTCCTGTAGACTTGTATCATGTTTGTATCATGTTTTGCATTGATTTTTAATTTTGGAAAAAAGTTCAAATAATTTTCATTACTCTTTTATTGATGTGTATAACTTTTTGCCCCCTCCACCTACCTAGTTTTAACTCTTAGCTCTGCAATAGACATACATGTATCTGGTAAGTAGATATGTGATCTGTCAGTCAGTGTTAGATTCTATGAATAGGTTTTTATTTGCAAAAGTGTCTACCATCAAAACTTCCTCTAGTGAGCCTTTCTTTACTGTCAGTCAGTTTTACAAAATGGCTAAATCACCAAATGGAAATGGATTGAAAATCCATTAAACTGGGAGCATATGTGTG